>NC_046359.1:36346165-36653534 GCF_004027225.2 Strigops habroptila
TAGAACTGTAAGTGACTTGTGATTATAGATGCCAATGACAGAGGAAATGACCTAGACTTCAGTTACAATGTGTGGCTTGTTGTGTTCTTGGACTCATTAGATGGATATTCCTTCCATAAGGAATATTCTGCTTTTACTAAAGGGAAGATAGAATGCTTTTAGGCAAATGAAATGGCTGGGGGCCCTTCTCAACCTAGGCTTCTTCCAAATAAAATGCTGGTATTTGTAACTAGATTTCATATGAAGTTAAATTCTGTGTGAGAGACTTTGATTTTGACCTTAGCTTGAGCATCAGATCAGCTATAGTTGAAAAGAAAATCAACTCACACAGCCCTTTGGTACAGAACTTCTGTACAGGAGAACTGATTTGAGATTTGGGACTCTGCTTTGCAGTTGAATATTATGAGCACTTCAAAGCACTGCTGGGTGGTTGTGTTATACAAAGCAATAAATGAGGCAGTTACACTGCTGTGGTTGTGAGGTGGATCCTGTCCTTGCTGTGTGGCTGAAGGACTGAGTGAAGGGGGTGAGTTGTTTGTGTGGAAGAGGGTGAAGCTTGCAGTTCTGGGTGCTCAGGCTGTGCTAGTAGAAGGGCTTCATTTGAAAACAGAAATCTTTGTTTTGTTAAAATAAGAATCTGGAGAATTCCAGAATGTATTTGGAGAATTGTATCTGGAGAATCAGATGTATTTAAAAGATGAAGGTAATAAGATCTGTACAAGAGGAGCTTTTCATCTTCCCTCGCAGCCATTAGCACTCAGATTAACTCATTTTCTTGTGGTTACAGGTACAAAAAACCCACTGACTTTAAAAGGAAGAAACTGCAACTGTTGACCAAGAAACCACTTTACCTTCACCTCCATCAAACCCTGCACAAGGAATGACCCGCCCTAGTTGTGAGACTTCTGTGAACTGCACCACCAGTCGCGGTAGCTGTGTGTAGTAGCCTTCGTGGGGCAGGAGAACGACTATTCATGCCAGTAGGTCAGACGGGACCATCACACACTGCACAGCACTACTTCAGGGTCAGGGGCAAGCCACCATTCCAGTGCAAGATTAGTTTCTCAGTATCTTCCAGATACAGGTTTTTCTGAGAGCCCTGAAATCTGTTGACTGCTTTTCCTCATTTTTGCTGTTCATCCCTTTTTATCTTAACCGTTATTATCCTTTTGCCTCAAACTCCACCCAAGGATGGAGACTGCCCCTTTGCCAAACCTGTAGCAATAAAGATGTGGCAGGCCTACTAACTGTTTACACTTGCTGTGCTATTGTAGTTCCTCTCATCTGCATTTTGGAGTCCTCTGTAGCAGGCTGGGTGAGAGAAGACCAAGAGAAAGGTGAGGTAAGGTGGGAAAAGGAGCTTGAGGTGCTGTATGTGGTTAAAGATGAGAGAGAGGAGGATGCTAGGCCGAGTTGGGTGGCCATAGAGGAGCTCTGTGGCAGCGGTTCTGCTTTGGTCAGGCCAGGAGGAGGACAACTGCAGATGAGAACACGCAACTGCGATGGAACAGCCTTGCCTGATCCACTCGTGCTCAGTTCTGGATACATGTTACAGTTCTTTAATTCACTGTTTCTCCCTCATAGAGCTGATTTTTTCTGTATCTTGTCATAGAGTTATTTGCAAAGGTGGTGGAGGATGGAGAGAGGCTGTCACCAGTTCAGTGCCAGCAGCAGAGCTTTTGGTAGAGCAGGGCTGGCTGGCAGGTGGACCCACCTTTGACATGAAACTGCTGTTCTTGGGGAAACTGATTGTATGCAGTTTTCTGCCTATTTTGTGCAAGTCTGGAAACTTAACTCTAAAAATTACCTTTTTATGGAAGTAGATAGGATTATCATTTATTTTCTATATTTTTTTGGTGTGTAATAAGCTGCAGGACATTGGCTTATTATGACACACATGCATTCAGTTGTTGACCTAATAAAGGGACAGAAGTAGAACCCAGTCAAACCTTTCCTATATTTGCGTGGATATTTAATACAATAAGGTTTGAAATACTTCTTGCATATCTAACTAGTGCCTAAATACTCTGCTATGCTAACTCAAGACCCAGCCCCCAGAATAGTGCCAATTATTGGGTTTATTTCCAAGTCTGGATGCAGCTGCATCACCCATTCCTCTTTTCTGTCCTGTAATCCTGAGATGTTACACGATGCTTTAATGGAAGGGATGTTACTTTTCCTCGTGGTATTTGGCTGACTGCAGGCAAGTGTTCAGCAGTTTTGCCTTTACCCTATTGCTGAGGATAAAAAGCTCTTTTTGAATGTCCTAATCTTCTTGCCTTCCCCCTGTTCTGATATAAGTAGGGATGATGTTAGTTAGGTGTGATGACACAAGTCAGCAACACTTCCTTATATTCCACTACTGGTTGGAGGGGGGGAAAAAAGTGCAATTGAATTTTCCTGGTTACGGGTCTTTTACAATACCCCAATGGATACATTGAAGATCAAGCCCTGAAATTACATCCCTCTGAGTTATGGAGTACCTCTGAAGGCAGCGTTCTGGATACTGGACAAAAGGAGGACACCTACATTCTTAAAAACTCAAATCGTCCTTTGAACCCTGCAAAAGGATGGAGAGGAGCATTGGGCTGTGGTGGCAAATAAATCCCAGCTTGGGCAGCAGCTGTGTTACCTGAAGTGCTTCCTGCTTTTGGGTTTCTCCAGCCTGTGAAGAAGCTGCAGCATGGAGCGTCCCTGCAGCGCATTCAGCCCATCTCCTTGGCCAAGGATGATGCTGGGGCTCCATCTGGCTCCACTGTCTCCAATGGCTGCTGGTGCTGCTCATGGCCGGCTGGTCCTGTGTCCCCATGACCCACAGCACCTGGGGTAGGCAAGGGAGGGGACACTGAACATCACCCAGCTCGGTGCTGGGCAAGGAGTGCTCCTGGATGCTGAGAAGCTGCCTCTCCAAGATGGATGTTGATCAACGTGTGTGTCGACAGCCACCACACAAACGGAACACTCGCGCTTGAATTGCAAACCCCTTGTTCCAGCTGCTCACCTCTTCCCAGCTTGTAGATGTCTGTATTAACTCCAGTTATATCAAATGGCAACTCTGAAGTATTTTTGTTAAATACACAAGTAGAGCTTTGTATTTAACTAATTGTGAACCGATGGCTGTAGAGTGTGAAATACCATTTTTAAAGTTGCTTCTCTCCTTTGCGCTTCTTTCCGTGACCTTTCTTTTACTGACAGGACAACCTCCTGCTCCCACCACCTCCTCCTGCATTGCTTTATGCTGCAGTGACCTTCTACCTTGTCTTTCACCTTAAATCTAAAGCTTAGTACTTGCACTGTAAGAATGCAAAACCCAGATGGTGAGGTTAGAGGCTGCTCGTGCTCTGGCAGTAAAGGTGTAACAGCCTTTCAGGGGGGTTTTATTATTCCAAGCTGTTTTCCCTTTCTCCTTCCCTAAAGCTTACTTCAGTACAGAGCACTTCTGAAAAACCCCAGTGTCTAGGTAAGCCTTGTACTAACACCAACATTCAGGGCCTTCTTGAGCATCTACAAACACAGGGTGTGCTTTTAAAGCTATTCTGTGTATGCAAACCCATTTAAAGCACTGCAGGTGAATACAGCTCACATACAACCACTCCACTTAAAAAAAGACAGAAAAATAGTAGTTTTCCATGATGGAAGTGAAAAAGGCTGTAAAAGTACAGTAGCAGTAAGTACAGTACAGTAAATAGCAGTGGCCTTACTGCTGAGGAAGCTGAATTGGGCTTAACTATGGAGTAAGAGGAAAACTGCTCTCTCAAACCATGCTTAATGCTGCAAGCCAGTCAGGAAAGCCAAAAGCTACCATGAAATTTCTTAGTTTCTGGAATCCTGGAGCATTCAGCTGCATTTCCAAACTAACTACACACCTTGGTAAAGATGTCCAGCTCTGCACTGCCCTTCAGCTGAGGAGGGCGAGATCCCGCCGTTGTCCTCATTCACCTGAAGCAAGAGTAGTTCAGGGTAACACCGTCATTCCCCTCACAGCAGCAGCAGTTGTTCAGTCTTGATTCAAGTCTCTGGTTTCATTACTGATCTAATATCCTTCCTGGACAAAAAAAATGGCACTGAACCAAAGCCTTTAGGATTTAGCAAAAGGAATTTTGCTTTTTATTATGACTTTCCTTTGCACACAGTGTCATTTGTGCTTCTGATCTCAGACCAGGCATCTTTTTCCTCTGAAAAAAACCCACCCCAACACGACCTCCCAGTCCTGATGTAAACCCCTGGCCTACAACAACTGCAGCTCAATGATGTGGTGGAGAAGGCAGGTAGGAGAGCATTTTACTTAAAAAATTATTTCCACAGGAAATGATTCGTTTTACATTTTGTCACGGAATTAGTTCATTCACCAACTGGTTACAGAGGCTACATTTAATTAAAACTAGCCACACAGGTACTTCCTTTCTATTGCACGTTTAGAGGAGGTTCAAGTCCATCACAAAAAGGTTCTTGCAGCCCAAGAGGATGGATGAGTTTAAGGTGATCATAAATGCACATGTCTGTAGCAATTGGATAAAAATTAATCCTGCCAAAGCCAAAATATACTGAAATGAGACAAATGGCCTCAACCAGAGAGCCATTTCCTAAAATCCTGACCGCAGGAAGTGCGCTCGAGTCCCATTGTGCTGAGCTGCTGCCCGGGCGCTGCGTCAGGGCTTCTGCGCTGGAGGCTGTGCGTAGTCCTTTGGGGCTGCAGGTGCTGGTGGGGCTGCGGGGCAGTCCCTGGCTCCCGAGGGAGGCAAGTCTCTGCTGGGAGAAGGTGCATAGTCTCTGGAACCAGGCGGGGGGAGCCGTGGGCCTGGAGGGTAATCTCTGGGGCCAGGAGGACCTAGGGGTCGAAAAGGAGGTTGCCCACGTCCGTAGCCCCTGGGGTCTGGAGGTGGTGGGAGTGGGCCAGGAGGCAGATCTCTCATCCCTAAGGGTGGGCCGGGTAAGAAATCTCTCGCAGCTGGAGGTGGCAAGGGAGCACCACGAACTGGAAGGGAAGGAAAACATGGAGTTAAATTAAAGCTTGCTTTAACCTAAGCACTGATGCTCCAGCCTCACTCCTCATTCCTTCATTTTCCAGAGCAGCTCTGGGGTGGGTCACTGTCACATGCAGACTTCACAGGCCATGAATTTTATCCCAGCGACTTTTGGCTGCTGTTTCCATTTTAGACTCAACAAGGAATACCTCGGCACTAAGAAGCCTGGAAAAGCCCACTTGTCCCAGCTTTCTGGGCAAGGCAGCAGACCCCACAAAGCATGAGGATGGCAGGTCTCAGCTCTGCGGGAGGCTTCCGAGAAGCACAGTGGGTTTGAGTTTCAGCACACAGCAATATGACAATACCTAAGGGCACAGGGAGAGGACGAGGCCCAAAATGCCCACGGAGAGGAGCCGGTGGCGGTCCATAGCGAACAGGCGGTGGAGGTGGAGGTCCCATCACTGGCGAGGTCATGATAGGTGTCGCAGGGAAAGAAGGTGGGCCTTTGGGACTGGCATTAGCCTGTGCGAGATGAGGTTACACTTGAGTGCGTTACTCACTGCATCAGAGAAGCATGGACACCACTGAACACCACGACCACTTGCCCAAAGGTGGAAGAGAGGAAAAGAAGAAAACCAAACACACATCCCCAAACACATTAAACAGGGAAAGTTACTGCACCACCATTGTCCCTTCACCCAGAGCACTGCTTGCACTACCTAGGAGTGAGTGCCTAGCATACCCTCTGAGATGACAGGTTTTCTTTAGCTAAAGCTGTCCTAAAGAAAAGTTTGATCCCTTCTGAAGTGTCCTCAGTGGACACCCCTTTGGAAAAGGGCCTGGCACCTGGAATTACATATGGAATTGTGCTTAAATACCACAGTTAAGTCAGCTTCTTAGGATTATTGTTGTAGTCACTCCACAGTGTTTTGCCTGCAGTCCTTAACAAGAAACATCTCAATTCCATAAAAACCAGACAGCAACTGTTCATCGTTAGAGAAACCTTTTGAGACAGATGGATAAGCCCTGGGTTAGTTTTGCAGAGCATTCTGTTATTTAGCAGTTCAGAACACCAAGCCTGTTATTCCTCTCCATCAAAGCAGAGTAATGCCATGTGCAGCCTCTGAATACTCACTGTAACTGGTTCAAGAGATGAAGGTGAATCAGCAGCTGCCCAGGGGGCTTCAGACTCTTTGGGAGAGGGTTGCTTTTTGGGTTTTTTGGACAGCAAATAAGGATAGTGACAGGGTATAGACAAGACAGAACATGATACAGTTAAAGAAGCAGCAGGAAGTACAGCAAATCATGTCTTAGAAACACTTCCTGAAGGTCAGGGTTTTTTCAGCTTACCACTCCATCCATTGCTGAGGAAGGGGAAGAGGTTCTTGGCCCACTACTGATGAGGGATGCTACAGCAGGCCCAAGGTCTGCAAAGAGACACACAAATGCATGTCCTGCCACACTTGGGGTAAGGAACATGGCTTTCAATTTACATTTCTAAAGTGAAAGACTAGTGAATAAGTTGCAGTTGTTTGCAAGTCCCATGTAACTTACCCGGAACAGACATCCTTCCCGCTAACTCTGGTGGCCTTCGTGGAGGAGGGGGGCCATCTACCACTGTACCTTAAGGGAAACAAGAACCTAATCAATATATACCTGAGGTGTTTCTACTTTTCCTGGGTCTGTAGCACAAAAGACAGCTATCACAGCAGGGAAGCCTCACTGCTTACCAAATTCACCTCTGGAGCCTTCCCTGCGAGGAGCAGAAAGCGGCCGGGCAGGAACTTCAATCATCTGTGTGGGGGACGGATTTCCTCCGCTCACAGGTGATGGGCCAAAAGAGCCATCTCTGCTTAAGGGCCCTATGCCAAAGAATTAAAACAACTTGATTTACTTTCCTACAATACATCATAGCCCTATTGTTTTAGGATATTCTGGCTCAAAGACCAAAGTTTTGGGAGAAAAAGCAGCATTTACCTCGCCGTGGTGGGACCTGGCGGTCGGGTCTGCCCGGAGTTGGCTTTACAATTAATGGTCTTTGAAGCATGACGATTTTTTGGTTTACCTCTATTAATCTGATTTAAAAACACAAAGTGTTTATTACTCAAAAAATACACCAGGTACATTCGTTATAATGTAACAAGGCAAACGGCACTGTAAAATGTTACAGCTTTCACCAAGAAATCTTACTTTAAGCTTTAAAAGTAGTGACTCGAAGATGCATTACACACTCTGAGCAAGCAGGCTGCCTGAGCACCTCACACTGTTTGAGCTCCTTCTCTCTCAAGCAACAGGCAGCATGTTCAAAGAGCAGTACCAATGGTCTGTACTGTACTTACTTTTGCCTCAGGTTGGCAGCTTCCCTCTTTTCTTCAGCCAGAGCTCTCTCAGCAGAGCGGGCAATAAGCTGTTAGGGAAAATTTTGCCAACTGCATTAACTGCATCAACCTGGAATCACATACAAACTGTTTGGGCTGGGAAAGGAAGAATGTTCTTACCCAATTGTCATGTGCCTTTTTCTCATGAGCAGCAATCTGAGAAGATAAGAAGTGGTTTGGTTTATTTCATCCAACTCCTAGTATTTCCATTAACTCACTACAGAGTATTGGAACGAGGCAGTAAAAGGTGACACAATAACCAGCAAGCGAGAAGTTTACCTGGTTTTTGTAAGATCTCTCTGTTTTTTGCAATTCTTCTTCCATATCTTGGATCCTTTGCCTGTACAAAGGGAAAAAGAGGGGAAGGAGAAAGCTTTAAATGAATTTTCTTCCACAGCTGAAATAAAGGAAAACAAGAGTCTTTAGAAACTGAAGTTACTTGTAAACTTTCACTTCCTCGATGGCCAGCACGGCTTTTTCATCTGCAGCAGACAACTTCTGCTCCTTCTCCTGACGCTCATACTCTTCCTGAGTTAGTTTTCTGCATGGAAAACCAAAACAAAACACCATCTATTCCACCATCCTACATCTACGACATCTCAAAATCAAAGTATTCCCCTGCTAACAACAGTGATAAAGCAGAATCTATAAAAATGGGTGAGACTACAGAGAGAGAATAAAGCAGGTTTGAGGTTTTTTTAAGAGACAGAAATACTGTTTTCTGAAACCACCAGCCAAACCCTTTGTGTATAAAACCTGAAAATTAAGGACTGGAAAGTTCTGTCAGCATCTAAGTTTTGTCAGAATCTAACAATTGCAGACAGTTTGTCTCTTTTCAATCCCAATTCTACAGATTTACCAAGGTACAAACAAGGAAATACACAGAACTAACATAAACCAAGGGAAATGAAGAAACGAATGTGCAGTGGAAAAGGAGAAAATCAGGACCCAGGTGATAAACACATTCAACCATGTGGAAAGAAGCTTCTTTCTAAGTTTTCTCTGTGCCAATTTATTCCATGACACATTTCCACAGTCTGTTTATAACCTCATGGTTCACTAACTTTTTCATTTTTCATGTTTCTGGAAGTATTTAAAAGGTTCTTAATATGATCCTAACATACAAGAGCTATCCCACAGAACTGGAACCATTAAACTGGCAGGAAGTTAACTATTGCTAATAACCATTCCTTGTCTACATGAGCATACATAGAATCATTCTAGCCAAGAAGTAGTAACAGGCAGTGTAACTTCCTAAAAGTTTTGGAAGTTATAAAACCTCTTCAGAGAGGTCAAAAGGAAGTTTTCCATGAAAGGTGGGCTACCCTTTGCCTCTCCACTATGTGTTTACTACACCTGGATCCTGAAGCTATGAGGTCAGAAGTTTCACTGCTGAGGTTCTTTAGCTTGTTCCAACTTCCCCCAACCTACATACCTGAACCCTAGAACTTCCAGTTGCTTCTCCCACCACAATTTCAGCCTTCCTACAGAATTCAGCTGAAAACGTCCCTGAATCCTATCTCAAATTTTCCCCCCAAAGTTGAGATGGTATGAACAGGCATTTCAGTAAGTAAATAAATGAACAAGGAATGAACATAGATACACAACTAATTCACTGCTAGCAACTCACTCATCTCAGCTGCACCACAAACTCAGCCTTCATTTATCCCTTTAAGAATGCACAAAGCTCCCACAGCTAAAATACTGAGTCTCCTACAGGATGAGAGTTCGACTCACTGAGCTGAGGTCAGAGTAACTGAAACAAATTTCAATGGCCACTCTTCTTCTTGTCATTTCTGGACAAACCACAGAATTTTCAAGCCACACGTCTCTCCTCTCCAAAGGTTGTTTGTTTTTAACAGTAGAAGGCAATATTGTGTGGAACAGTGGAAAACACAAAGAAGGGGTACTAGCTTCAACCATACTGAAACAGTAGCCATCACCTTTCATTCCAAACACCACTTCAAGTAACTTGATCATTCTGAGCAAAGAGCATTTAGATAGTGCCTATGATATAACACGCTCTGTTGAGGAACAGTACTCAAAGGCTTACTTTTGGAGTGCCATCTCCTTCTGCTGGTAAAGCTCCCCAAGAATCTCCACTTTCTGCTGTAGTGTTTTGCATTCATTTTCTAGCCGAGTTTTGGCCGACTGGAGTGAACAGGAGTCATGTTCTAATTTTTTTATTTGCTCTGTGGGAGAAGCAAAGGTAAGTGAGGAAGTTGAAGGAAGTTGCAATGAGAACCATTATGCCCCACAAATGCTCCATTTCTTTTTAAACCACAAACAGCGTTTCATCTTAAACAACACTTTTGCTAAGCCTACCTTCCAGCTCATGTCTTGCTGTTACTTCATCACTCAGTTTGGATTGCAGAAGATTTCTGTCTTCTTCAACTATGGATAACATAGTTTTTACCTGAAAAGAGGAGCAGAAAGTTATCATCTTAGGCATTGCAGTAATGTAGCTGCATTTATTAGATAACACTCTGCTCTTGTGAGACCCCAACTTGGAGCAGTTCTGGTGTCCTCAACATAAGAAGGACATGGAACTGTTGGAGCAAGTCCAGAGGAGGCCACGAGGATGACCAGGGGCTGGAGCACCTCCCGTATGAAGACAGGCTGAGAACATTGGGGCTGTTCAGCCTGGACAAGAGAAGCTGCGTGGAGACCTCACAGCAGCTTCCAGTATCTGAAGGGGGCCTATAAGGATGCTGGGGAGGGACTCTTCATCAGGGACTGTAGTGATAGGACAATGGGTGATGGGTTCAAACTGAAACAGAGGAAGTTCAGGTTGGATATAAGGAATAAGTTCTTTACTGTGAGGGTGCTGAGGCACTGGCACAGGGTGCCCAAAGAAGTGGTGAATGCTCCATTCCTGGCAGTGTTCAAGACCAGGCTGGACACAGCCTTGGGTGACATGGTCTAGTGTGAGGTGTGCCTGCCCATGGCAGGGGGTTGGAATGAGATCATCTCAAGGTCCTTTCCAACCCAAACCATTCTATGATTCTATGAGATATCTTGTGCAGCATACCCTGGAGACATCCATCATCTGCTTAATCTGAGTCTTCATCTTCTCACTCTCGTTATCTAGAAGAGGAAAGAGGTGTTTCTTAACCCCAATTCCCTGGACTCTATAGCTGTTAAATATAACACTCCCTACATTTTAGTCTGGGTTACCTTACATGGTAAAAAAAACCAAACCAAACCAAAAACCAGGGGGAACAATGCACAGTAGCAATTCCACAACCACCACAACAGAACTATTAGATTTACTCCAAAAGGTATTCAGAAGATTCTTTCTTGTCACTACTTCCAGGCACTACACTAATATTAGTTTGGATGCAGTATCTGCTACTGGACATAGTATCTAACAATAAAAATGTGGGAATTTGCAGCCCACATATACCATATGGTTATTAAAATTAAAAGGGGGGTGTGGAACAAAAGGACTTCAAAACCAGAGATGTAGCACCATGTGCAACATCAGGAACAACAAACTGTCAGCACTGGGGTGCCAGTAGTTTTGAAAACACCTAGTTTGGTCTTTCAGATTTCAAAGATGTGATTATTTTAGTTATCTATCTGGAGGTAAGCACAACACTCATTAACAAGTCACATTAAAGATAAATCTAGTGTAACACCAAAGCTGAGATTCTTAGCTTTCAGAATGCTCTTAGTTACTAATCTTTATATGCCATCTTTACAACTGTGTCATGACACATACAATGTACCTGAAAGGTAATCTAAAAGCAGCTATTGGCCTTTGTAACAGTTTCTGCCTTCAGTTAGGAGATACTTTGTGTTTGAGGGTTGAAGCTGGCAGTCTCTTAACCCACAGGCAGCAACACAGATGGATTCCCCTTGTTCCCTGTATGACATGACATGAACATACCACTGCATACGCTTTAGGCACTGGGCATATCAGCCAGGAGGTAGAGTGACTGTACCTGGCAGCTCTCCATTGGCCAGGTCCTCTCCTGTGCTCCATTCATGCCCTTCATCATCCTTCTTGCCTTCAGATGCTGAATCCGTGTCGAGCTGCTTCAGCTGCATAATGCAGTTAGTTAAAACCTAGTAATGAAAACAAAGGTTCACTGAAAAAGAATCACTGTGTTTTGTTAAGTATTTCCAAGTATTTTATGATGTGTAATATTTAAAGCAAGCGTGTTATAAAGAACCTACTTCAATTTCATTTTCCTTGTAGGCAAGTGCTTCTTCTATGTCCTTCTGAGACTTCTGATACAGTTTGATCTGCTCACTGAGCTCAGTATGCCTCTCACTCCAACCTTCAGCTTCTTTTAGCAGCTGTATGAAGCACCAAGGCAAGACGATTACTTGTTTTATTTTTAGCACAGGGTGTATGTAATTAAAGTCTATTTCACTGCCAGCTCTGCTGACAACTGACCACCACAGGTGACAGAAAAAGGGTAAACTTCAGTTTGCACACTCATCACTAGCCCATTGGTAGAACTGGATGCTCAAAATCTTTCTGCAGTTTATATTATTAGGGGATTTTACAAATCTTATGTTTTCTCAGCTAACATCCCAACATCAGAACCAAAGTGCTCCCACACTTCAAAGATATGAAGACTCAGTTGCAGTCCAGAGGTAATCAAACTACATTCTTTAAAAGGCCATTTAGTTCTCATACAGAGAAAGAAAGTAGACAGATATTTACAATTATATGTAAAAGAACTGTGATGACATTTCAGGTCTAAAGGCCTCCCCTGTTTAGCTTAGCTTCGGAATTGCTTTTTGGCAATCTTTTACCACAACTTCTTTCAGTCCTGATCCCAAGTAGCCATCTCCTGACCACAGAATTTCTGTGAAGTTGCTGACAAAGCCTGAATCATTGGAACTGGCAATGCCTTCATGCTAAAGACTTGTGACTCACCTGTACAAAAAGCTCTGCAGGCAGCCACAAGGGGTTTGAGGTTTATCTTGATAATATGAAATGTGGAATTAAGAAAAGAGGGACATGCTGAAGCTATACTCAAGAACAGCAGGAATAAAGCCCCAATACTTCATTCAAAAGATGAACAAAGTTGCCTGGCCTGGGCATAACTTACTTGCTCCTTGCTCTTTTTCAGCCTGGCATTCTCTTCCTGCACATGATGAAGCTCAGATTTCACCTTTTCTTCACTTAGTTTAGCTTCATTAAGGGCTATCTGCACCTACATATGACACAAAAAGGAACAAAAAGACAACGTCAAACTGCAATGGAGCAAGAGCTATGTGTTACCTGATAAAATGGGGAAAAGGAACATATGCACAAACAAACTGGAATCTGCCAAGCTAGTGTTTTCTGTTACACCCTAGATATGAATTTTCCTGGTACAAGAACTTGTGACTGTTGAGAGGGTGTAGATAACGCCTTACCTCTGAAAGCTCTACAGAATGTACACTGATAGCCTCTTGTAGTTTCTCCAGGGACTTCTGAGTTTCCGAGATCTATATAAGAAAATTACTTTGTATTACTCTGGTACATGCCTTAGCCTGAGTCATTTGGAAGAATAAATGGAAAGTCAAAACACCACCAAATCCCCATTTAAAGCAGCTGTTAGACTAGCAGCAACATATCGCTGCCTTATCAGCAAGGGAAGGAACAGAAACATACAGCACATTAGAACCAACTTTCCCCTGTGCCTCTGCCTGTTTGTGGCTGGTAAAGCTCTCTGTACACCTGCGCAGTCTAGAATGAAAGTAACACATGCTCCTGTCATTAGCAACAACCTTTGATCAAAACAAGACCAAAGGACCTACTGAAGCTTATCATTAATGGCAGAAAATCAGGCTTTAAAAAGAAGGGGAAAAAAAAAGACATAAATGCCTCTGCACAACAAGAATGAGGGACAGCTTAGAGAGCTTCACACTTACAACAGAACTAGGTGCTTCCTCTAAGTACAAGAAAACACCTAAACATCTCTTACCAATCTGAAACCTTCAGCTCCTATTGTTAAGCAGCTTTCTGGCTCCAGCTAGGAAGTACTAGACTAGCCCATGACTTGAATATATCCATTTGTGTGTGAAAGCAGGTAACCATGCAAGTCCACCAGATCTTACAAAAACCAAAAGCCAACCACCACCACCACCCTCTCAAAAAACGCAACACAAACCCAAAAATTAACAAAACCCAAACAAACAATGCAACAACAACAGAATCAACTGATTCTCCCCTTTGAGCTTGGGATGAACCTGATATTTATTTCAGTTCTCCTTTTGAGGGGGTTTATCTTGTCTCCTTTACCTCTACCTGTTTAGTTATCAGGTTGTGACCAGCTTTTAGGGCAAATTAAGGACAATACAAGACATGAGCGTGATTGTTCTTACCTTGTTCTGTTTCTTTTCATTCTTTTTTCTCTCCGTTTCAAGCAATGTGTGCAGATTTTTTACTTTGTCATCTAACTGACGATTTGCTTCTTCCAGTTCTTTCACAGTATCCTAATAAAAAGAGAAAATAAAAAGAGCAACTAAAGCAAGTTATTTTACTGATGATTTTACTGATATGTTTTCACTGATGTTTTTGCTTTTGGCACACAGACAGTTAAGTGTTCCTTACCTTAAGCCCTGCAGTTTCATCGGAGAGAACATCTTTTTGTTCTTGGGCTACTTTCACAGATTCCTTTGCTTCCTTTATCTAGGCAGAGAAACAACCAAACAGAACTGAGGAGATCATCAACATAATATTGAGTAAGAACAGAAAAGAAATATGTACTAACTGTTGCAGGGACTGTGTCATGAAACCAGTAACAGAAAATTAGAAAGCAAGGGATGATAACCTAGAACAATACCTTTTCATCATATTCTGATATCTTTTGTAAGATTTCTGTTTTTTCTTGCAGAAGGTTTTTAATCTTTTCAGCAAGTTGCTTTTCAGTCACTAGGAAGAAAAAGAAAGCTTACAGTAACTGTACTTTATATCCTGGGTGGGGGGAAATAAAAGCAAAGCAGAGCTACCATTACTACCACTTTAGGGAACATTTTTTTAGTAACAACTAAAACATAAACCAGGATAGTGTCGATTCCATGGCTGTCAGCCCCTTCTGCAGGAGCCTGAGCATCTCCAGCTTTCAATTCAAGTTAGGATTGAAAACAAGACAGTAAAGCACTGAAGAGTGACACAAAGCTCACTGCTCTTGCATCCATTTCACAGAAGCTGGTCGCAGAACACACAGTGGAGCAGAGTAGGGTGCTGGCTGTACACAGATGGGGTATATTGAAGGGAAGAATTGGCAGCGAGGATGTCAGAGCAGTCTCAGACTGCTGCTGTGACACTCAGGGAGACACAACACCTTCCCTAACAACCCCCCCTTTTTGCTCTATTGAAACCACACATTTGGTCAGCAAAGATAATGGGATGAAAGCTCTGAAAGACCTACTGGGAACAGAAAAGAGACTCAGCTAGCAGATGGCACCATTAAGCCTCAAGGAACTGCACCGCTTTCGAAGAGACTTCAAAAGGGCTGTGCCTGAGCAACAGTTCTCTAGGCATGCATTTGTTTCTCAGCCTAAACAAGTTCTCAACCAACGCTTAGGATTCAATAAAAATCATTAACATACTTAAATTACTTTATTGTAAACGAATTTAGAGAACATCCAACTGTGCTTTTTCAAGTCCTAAACCACCCCCGTATTTGAACACCCCAAGTCCCGATTGCCTCACAGCAAATCCTGCAGCACAAACGGGAAGCACTGGTTGTTCCAACCGCATCCCACAGGGTGCAATGGCAACTGCTGCTCCTCCTTCCCCTCCCACATGAGGGCTCCTAGGCCAAAAGATCCCCAGCCCTTCCTCCTCTATGGAGAAGAGCCAACAAGGATCTGCTGAGGTACTAGGCAGTCCTCAGAGGTTTAAGGGGGGCAGGAATCCCTGCATTAGCTTCGTCTCCCAATTTTACTACTGTAGTGAAGAGTGGATAGTAGATTTTATCTTTGGGACTCCAAATGTAATCTACCTTTTAAAGCATTTTTGTCACTGTTAATATTCCTCTATTTTAGATAAAGATTTTAAAAATAACATCATCTTTATCATGCTTTAAGAATATCCGTTTGCCCTCAGCTTTAGTGGTGTCTATACAGTATCATATAGAAGAATATTTGGGGGGGGGTGGAGGAGAGGAAAGAGGATGAGACCTATGTTCCTCACTTTTTTGGGAGCATGCTGCTAAGTGATTTCTGCACCACCAATACCAACTCTTTTTGCCCTCCAACGACAATAATTCTTTTGCAGCATAGAAATCACCTTGAAGATCTGAGATGGACTTTCTCCAGCTCACCAATTCTGCATTAATTATATGGAAGGAAACTGCTGTATAACTACAATTAAGCTAGAGAGGAATGACTGATAAGTAGTATGGTTTGTGAGGAAGAAAGTGGCAGAGTTCATGTGAAGACAATTCTTCTATATTTTCATTTTGTATTCAACTATGAATTTCAGTAATCATCCTTCTTGAAAGTGTACTGAATGGAAAAGAAGTAGATTTCAGTTTTATCTACTTGAAGCTGGAGAAATGCTCTTGTAAGAAGGGATGTGCTAGCCACAGGAGTATCTGCATAGTTAGGTCTGCATTTAGAAGGTCTCTTTGCGACTGCACAGCAGTCAGGTTCAGGCTCCCCTCAATCCAAAAAGGCAAGGGAAGCTAGCTAATGCTTTTTGTGAGAAGCAACAAGCAAAGTCAGATCCACTTCTAGTCAAAAGACCAAACCAAACTCTGCTCTACTACCATCGTACCAATATGGATCACATTTACATTGAACAAGGTGGAGCTTTTCCTTGTCCTTTAATTTGCAGGTGCAAGCTGCATTGTTTCTCCTAATAAAGGCATTATCAAAAGCAAACCTGAAATCCTCAGATTCAGTATCTACTGGCCTAGCTTACACAGTAACCTTAGACTGAGCATTCTCTTTGAAAGGGAGTGAAAATGAGTACTTGGTGATCTAAAACAAACTTCAAAACTTTTACATGCATAAGCATCAAGTACACTGAAAAGCAGAGAAACTTACCTTGATATATTCTACTCTTTACCTACAGAAGAAGAAAACCAAAATTAGCCATAAAAAAGTCACTACTTATACACAGGTTAAAGCAGCATATGGAAAACACATCCCTCATTGCCAACAAGAGTGTTGAATAACACTGTGAACAAGCTTAAGCTGTTTTCTAATAAAAGCTTCTAGGTTAATGCCCTGTCTCAGAGCCCTGGTAAATGTCTGTAACTGTCACAACAAGGGTAGCAGTAACTGCCCACATCCAATCTGCAACAAAGACTATGAAGCCATTTTGCATAAACCAGTCATGGACTTGCAAACACAAAACACACCTGCACCCCAGTTCACGACAGTTGCCTATTTTGAAATCAACACCCTCAGAGAAGAGTTTCAGAAGCTTTCTTTTTATGTTGCTTTATTAATGTTATTTTGCATTTGAAACTGATCTGGTGTATTCAATATTAAAGTTAAGCAAGGAAAAAAACTACTAATATTGTTACAGACAGTATTTAGTTTTAATTTGTTTGATAAAGTATTCCACAGACTTCTAGAATATATCACCACTGAACTGGCCAGCTGTAAAATAAACTGCCCTATTTGATTTTCATCTATCAGAACCCCAGGGAGATGCACTGTTATGCTTGAGAGCTGGTGATAGTGTTTTTCTCACACAGGAAATGATCTGTGTAGGAAAGGGGAGGACAAATGCAGAGTGAGGAAAAGAGTGGGAAAGGGGCTCTCCAGCGAGAAGTAAGATCAGGTTTTAGGTTTCTAAATGCAGTGCCTGCAAGCTGGACGACACGAAGGGGAGAGGATTAACTGCTTGTTTTGGAGGTAGGAGATAGTCAGCAATAGGCTCAAGCACGTGGAAGGCTTCTCATTTCAAAGATACGATGACCCTTAACTCGGCCTCCTTCATTTACATCATACTCCCTATACTTTGAAACTGCCTCTTACTAAGTAATCCTCAATTAATAGCTTAGAGGAATCACTTCTTAAGCTGCAACTTACTTTAGCTATCAAGCCCAGCATTTAGTTCACATTAACGCTCTAAACAGTAGAAGTTAAACCATGAAAGACTACATATTGCTTCGACCCCGGTAATGCTGAAACAGTTGAACCATACAAAAGACCACTCAGCAAGTGTAATATCAGCAGGCTTGCGAGCACGAAGTATACTCACTGAAAGGCATGTTCTCCAGAAAATTATAGCAAGCGTGGCAATTCCCACTAAGGCAGTGATAATAATAGGCTCCCATGGAAGTCCATGGAAATCAGGCCCAGGACGAATTTCCTCAGGCAGGGTAGCAACCAGCTGAAAACCAACAGCATTGACAACTATGAGTACGTTTTTGTTAAATATTCAGGCAAAATAAGCAGTTTGCCAAAGGCTTTTATCCCCTTCCTAAAACCAGAGAACCACCTGGATCTTTCTGGCACTTTTTAATGTAAACTGGTAACTGAAACTGAAGGAAACCACAAAGCAGCTTGATGCCTGCGCTTCAGCTCTTAAGTCTGAGTATGTGCAAGACACCTGACAGTAACAACCTGCTGGCAAGGAACAGCTACACCAGAATAAGCCGAAACACACATTTTGTGTCACACAGCACTAGCAGTTATGTGATCCGTTTCCAAATAAAGCTGTCAGGATGGAAAAATATAGGGAAAACAAGCAGCTTTACATCAGGGTGTTGTAACAACGGCTCGGATCTCTTCCCAGCTGCCACCCTGGCCACAGGGTCATACGTTATGTGCCTCGTCACACGGCTCTGAGGGCCAGAGAGCACCGAACGCGTGGGAAGGTGCGAGCACCTTGGTTTACTGTGTCACAGACACAGCGCTCGCAAAACAAACCGTACGAGCCTCTCAGACAGCCGCCGCGGACAGAACATGACAGTAAAAGGAGGACACACACTTCTCCCCCCGCAAAGCCCACCCTAGGGGCGAGCTTTGCCAAGCACCCCGGGGCGCGGCAGAGGGCAGGCAGCCGCCCCTGCCCGTGAGCCCGCCGGCAGACACCTCCGCTCCCGCGGGACCGCCCCACATCGCGGCCAGGGAGCGGGGCACGGCTGAACCCTTCGTTGTGGCGGCGCTATTCCCGCCTCGGCCCGTCTCCCTCGGGGGGAGGGAACAAGGTGGGGGGGGTGTCACTCGGGGCGCTTCCGCCGCTCGTCACGTCCGACCCAGCGGCCGTTAACGGTTCGCAACGGCCGTTAACGGCTCCCAACGGCCGGCGCGCCATAACTCCCCCCCCCCCCCTCCCCGCACCTCATCCCGCCGCGCACCTGCTCCATGGCGGCGCGAGCCAGCCGCCAGTGTCACACGTCAGCCCGGAGTGACCCCACACACACACATACACACCGCCCCGCCCCGCGTCATCGCCGCGCGCCGCACGCATGCGCAGCCGCCGCCGCCGCCACTCACCCGCCGCAGCAGCTCCCGGGCGGCGGTGCCCGCTCCGAACCCGGCTCCCTCTGAGGCGGCCGCCGCCGCCTCCGACCCGCGTCCCACAGGCGGCCCGGCGTCCTCCTCGGTGTCTGCGGGGACAGAGGGACATGTGTTACCTCACATGTCAGCCGTTCTGTCGCTGACAGGGCAGCCTGATTCTGCACACACCCCCAGTCTCTGAGGCGCGATTTCAAATGACGGTGCTCCAGGGCAGGGAAGAAACAGGCAGAAATCCTTAGAAAGGGTGTTTGATGCTCCCCAGGCTGCTTTAGGAGACATACCGCAGACAGGGACACATACACTATCGCTTCGCCGAGCCTGCCTCAGAGCACAATGAGCTCCTTCAGCCGCAAATCAGCAACAACGGAAAAGCACTCAATTCCTAACCAATAAACCTATGTCTTCTAGTAAGTTCACAGCACTGTTAGTACAGGACAAGCTTTAAACCGTCTTTACTTCTACCCTGATCCGCAGCCTGCCTGCTCCCACTGCTACTGTTGCAATGATTTCAAGTTAGCAGGTAAAAATAACCAGCGTGTTGTTACACTGTGGAACAGCAGTTCTACAAACATCCACCTTGTGTCTTCTCAGCACTACCAGCAGTCCTGACAGGAATTCCTGGCAAAGAGCATCCAACAACATGGAAGATGGGCTAAAATACAGCAGGACATCTGACTGCTTAACCACGTAAGTAATCCACCAGCCATTTAAAATTCATTAGATATCTGCATTCAACCTAGAGCTTCCCTCAGAAGCTGATCAAAAGCACTTGGCTATGGGGATAGTACAGTACCTGAGTAGTGTACAAAAGCTAAGCAAGATGCGCCTGAAGTTCTTCTATATGCTCAGTGAAGACTCATTTATTAAGCATAATCAGAGGTGAATGCAGAATAGTAAAGCTGGGTTTAGCACTGAGAATGGAGTCAAAGGTAGTTTCATGCCAAAACAGAGCTGGGGAAGGTGATGGTACTAAGTTCCCTCCCTGGCATTCTGATGAGTTGGCACACTTGTTCCAGAGGGAGAAGGCGTCAGCAAAACAGAGTCAAACATTTCTCCTACTCCCACAAACAGCTAGAAATTACTGAACTGATAGAGGGAAGCCACACTCCATCTTTCCTAGAAATACAGCCCAGTGTCACAGGTTAAAATGAGTGAGGAGAGCACATGATTCTATAGCCTAACAGACTGTCAGCCTGCCTGCAAGGAGGAGGAAACCTGAGCTGGTGGTATGCTTCCAGGGATTTCTGCTCTTTATCCACTACCATCCTGAGACACAGTGCAGCAGCTCCAGCTCAGACTGTGGCACTTACAAGAGAACTGTTCTCATTTCTATAGTGGAAACAGCAGAAGAACTGCTCTGCTGAGACGAGAGGTAGCACTACAGTACTGCCACTAGAGGACTGTCACGGGTCAGTGAAAGCCAGCAGGATTACAGCAACGTACAATGAAAACATTAGTGAAAAACCTTAGTATTTGTCTAAAGGCCATTCCACCAGGCTCCTCCCTAAAAGCAGAAGCAAAATAACCCAATTCCAAAAGGTTACCTGCAGTGATATCTTCCCTGGCACTCTGTCCCGAATCATTTGACCCAAAGGAAGTATCTTGCAGCAGTGATCCTCCTTCACTATCACTCCCTTCTTCAGCTTCTCTATTATCTGAGAAGTTGGCCTCTTCATGCTCAGGTGGAACATTAACAGCGCTCTCCTCCTCCTCAGTAAGCTGTTCTGGCCTCTTATCCTCAAGCTGCTGAAATTCCTGATTGCTCTCATCAATGGCATTTGGGTTTCTGATGGAAACTCCATCATGTTCAGCCTCTTCTGCACCATCTGCGACAGACAAGGAGACATGAATTAAGGACTGAGCAAATGTGTATTTCTTACCCACAGCTGTCTCCAGTGAAATACTGCATTTGACGAGGCTTTCCTGGCACTTTATAAACACTTCAGTTTGTGTATTGCTCCCAGTGTATTCCCAATCAACCTTTAACAACATCTAATTAAATGCTTATATGGAATTTACACAAGGTATCAACCACTGACCTTGCAATGAAATATTGCAAAGTGAAATACCATCATCCTTCATGACTTTATCTTGAATCACGTACTTAACATCTACTACTGGAAAAGGAGCCTCGCTAAGAGTGTATCTTAGCACCCTGCACATTAATTAGAAAAACCAGCAAGTCTGCAGCAGACTACCACTGGTTCTTCCCCATCAAAAGACCTGTTTGTTCAGTATTTGTACTTATACACCCTTTTATGAATATGGGCAAAAATATGATAGGGACACCTGAAATCTGAGGTACATGGATTTAGTGCCCGAAGTTTGCATTAATCACTGAATCTTTCATAATTAGGTGCTAGCTAGTTCAGAGGAAAAAAGGCTGCTCTACACCTTCCAGAAAATATAGCACATCAGTATATGTGAATCCCTATTTCCTGAGAGGAGGTACAGATGTGACCTGAAAGCCTCCTTCTACCCATATCTATTTACTTAAGTTTCACAGAGCCTGGCCCATAGTAACAGAGACATGCTGAGCTCAACACTTTCTGTCAGGATTTATCCCTGGGCCACCCATCGCAATGCTAAAAATACACACTGAAAATAAGCACATTCCCAGCAGGTTCCACGGGGTCTCTTTCAGGTCTCCCTCACCCTCTTCTTAAAGCTTCTCTGGGTTACACAGTGTTGTCTGGGATAGGGTTTTACCTCCCTTTCATCTGTTTATTGACCGGTTTAACATCCTACCTTGGACGTGCAGCTGATCATCTTCCAGTTCTGGAATAGATGCAAGTGGGACACTCTCACTAGCAGACGAGTATTTACTCCTTAAAGAATATATTAATTCTTGAATATCATCCATCAGTGCGCTCTCCTCGTCATACAAATCCATCTCTTTCACCACCTCCTCTTTATTTTCTGCCACTCTGGAATCCAGAACTTTTCCTACAAAATCCATAATGCTCGTTTCCGAAAACTCAAGTATCTGGTCCAAAGTTTTTTCTATATCTTCATTATTATGGCTTGCCTTCTGAGCCAGCTCCATCTCTACCTTCATGTCATGAAACATGGCTTCTATCCTCACCACGTGCTGGAGCCCAAGGTACTTCTGTAGACGTGTTATGCGCTTTTCATCAAGGAAATCTCTCATTATCGTGAGCCGCTTCACAGACTCGCTGAAGTCTGTTATGGAGTCATTGGGGGCTGCTGAGCTGTCGGCAGGGCTGTGGAAATGCACAGAGTGATGGTGGTCATTTACTGTGTGCTCGGAATCCTGCATCTCTTCCGAGTCTTTCTGTGAAATGTCCTCTGGGAGATGATATTTCCTATGGTCAAAGTCATTGTTGTCTTCTATGTCAGGAGATTGGAAATCATATTCTTCCACAGCTGATGGTTCCTTAGCTTCATAAAACTCATCGGCATCATTGTCCATGACATGTTCCATCTCATCCAATTTAGCATCTTCACTCCCTGGTATGTCAACCTCTCCCTTCCCAGTCTTGCTGGCATCTTGCATGCCGGTATGTTTTTCAGCCTCCTTAGAGAATGAGTTCATTTCCTCCCCTGTTTCATAAGCAGGGCTTGTGGTTCCCAAAACAGCTTCGCTTGGCACTTGTAATTCAGGATTTGCACTTTTAATATGTAGCTTATTACCCTGTACATTTGCAGCCCTTGCTTGTGACAACTTTGCACTTGCAGCATTCTCATCTTCTAATAGCTCTTCCACTACTTGTTTCAGGTCAGGGTCATCTTCAGCACCTGGCTCTTCAGATGGCAATTTTGATCTTAGTGTTCTTTCTTTAGCTAAATTTGTGCCAAGACTTGTGTCTGAATCTGCACTCCCAGTACGAGCGGTTCTTTGCTGAGTAAGATTCTCTGTATTAATATTCTGTGTAGTACTTTTTGATTTTGATTCAGGGGAACGTTTCTCAATGCTCTCTTCAAGCACTGTTGTCTTGCCAGGGTTTCTTGAAAGCTCTTCTTCCACATCTGCCTCTGAATACTCAGTCTCATTTTCCCATGGCCTAGGTTGCTCAACAGCTCCTCTATGGCTTGCATCCCCCTCCCCTGCAGGGGTTTCTTTCATGTTTCTCCTTTTCATTTCAGGTTCTTTGTTAAGAGAGATGGATTTTTGATTTTCGTGATCACTCTTCTCTGTTTGTTTCAAATCTCCTTCATGTCTTAGAAGTTCTTTCTCCACAGCAGGCACCCCATGCTCCAGTTGCTCTTTCAAGAGGTCAGTATCTCTTACGTCACTTTGAGATGCATTTTTTACCTCTTCCACTGGTTTAGCTGCAACATCAACAGAAGGCTTGTTCTCAGCTCTTGCTTTCTCCTCTGTTTTCTCCCATAACTTTTTGTGCTTTAAATCGCTTTCCAAGACCTCTTCCAAGTTGTCATCTTCAACCTTCTTCTCATCTCTCTCTGTTTGAGCAAGTAGCACTCTTCCTGGACTTCTGTGGATATCACCAACAGGTGGTTTTAACGCATCTTGGTTGCTTTTAACAAACGATTTGGACTCCACATCATCTCCTGGACTAGGCAAAACATGAGGATCAGGCACAGCTGTACCCTTCAGCTCTTCAGTACGTGATTCAGTTCCATCAACCATGAGCTGCTCTTCAAACTGCTCAGTTTTGTTTGGTTTTTCTTTTGAACCCAGATCACCTGTACCTACAGGTTCCCTTCTATGGAGTTCTTTGGAGAGATCCTCAGGTTGAGTTTTTGCTGGTGCTTCTCTTTTACTAATTAGCATCACCTCATCCTGTTTCTCCTCTGTTTGTTTGGATTCAGACCTGTCCATGATTATACTGTCACCCAACTTCTTGCTCTTACTGAAGGCATCCTTATGAATAAATGCATCTGGATCAGGTTCTTCCTCATTGTCTCTTTGGTTATTTAGCTCTGTAGCACCTTTTGCATCTTCATCAGGTTCATGATTTTGTGACTCAACATCGTCATTTTCATAATCTCCTAAATCCACCTGGGATGGAATTTCTTCCTCTGCCATAAAAGACAGCAAAGGAATTTCATCAGACTGATCTGCAAAGTCTGGTTCCTTCTCTGCATCATGAGCATTAATGCTCAAATCTTCATTAAAATCATCTTCCAGAGATGTAACAAGGCCAGTCACTTCATCATCTGATACAACAGCATCAGCAGTTGAGCCAAAATTTGTTTTCAAGTTCACAGAAAGCTCTCTGTTTAAAAGCGTGTAGGCATTGACATCTTCACTCTCCTTGTCAAGTTGACTGGTTTCACCCTGAGGAATACTAGTGTTTTTGGTATTTTCACTTTCTAGCCCTTTTAGTTTCCCATGTAGCATTCCTTTCAAGTGCTCGTGTGCAATTTGATCTCCCTGAGAGTTTTCTTCATGACTATTGACACTGGAGTCTCCCCCAGTGTTTTCAGTTCCTTCTGTAAGAGAACTGTCTGCTTCCTCTGTCACAGAAGGAGCTTCTTCATCTTCTGTGCTTAGCTCAAGATTGTCTGTCTCCAAAGCATCAAAGGACTCTACTGAATCAACCTGATCCATCTCCCCATCCCTTTCAGTTCCTTCAGCTGGTTTTGTCCCTGGATCACTTGATTCAGTTTCCTCTTCATTTGCTATCGTCTCTTGCAATGACTTCAAAAGCTCATCCACGTTGTAATTATCAAAATCATCCCTTCCGCCATCAAAGCAAACAAAGTCTGTTTCCTGAAATGAAAACCAATATATAGTCACAAATATTATTTGCTTTATTACAGTGGGGAGAGCAAATCCATTTGGTTGGGTAAGAGAGATGCAGCAGCAAAGGAAGTTCTATTCATCATGCAGAATTAACCCCTGGAGTCCTTCACCAGAACTCTCTTTGAAATCAGTGGAAGTTTTGCCCAAGGACTCTTAAAACACTAAACAAAAAGCTATGGCTTAGGCCCATCAAAGACCTGCCAAGGAACAAACTGGAAAGAGGCAATGGATTTGACTCATCACATATATCCTGAATTAAGAGCAAGTCTATTGCCAAGTGCCAGTGAGGAGAAGAAACCAGACATTGTTAAGCTTGTTTGTTACAGTTTATTTTAGCTGGTCTCTCCTCAAATGCCCAAGTCCTCCAAGCAAGAGCTGCCTGTCATACAAGCTCTGAAAATTAAACAGCAACACAAGCCACTGAACACAATTTCATCAGGGTCTGAAGCTGCATCCACAAACTGGCCTTACTCACACAACTCAGGATTTACTATTAGTGTGCGAAAGCCTTTTATGTGTGTAAAGGTTGAAGGACTAGAATCAAAGGGCTAAGTGTATCAGGTTTTGTTTGTTTCTGATAGTACTTTAAACTTCCAAAGTTTGGGTAAAGAAACAACCCTGAATACATCCCAAAAAGCCTATGTGCAAGCCAGCTAGCAGCATCTCTAGAGCTCAATCCAAGCAGATTGTGTTAGAAGAAAACCAGAATATGCAAGGAAAGAAAGATCAATGCCCACATTTTGGGCTGATGCTTACACATACACTGCTGCACAAACATCCCATCCCTGGGATCTCTGCACATGTGTAGCTGCTTACTAACAAAAGGTTAACTATGGATGACATATTCCCATTCTCCTCCTCAGAGATTTTATTAAATGCCAAGGTAAGAAACAGGAAGAAGCCCAATTAAAAAATAACAAATAAGACTTACATCTGTTGGTAATTCTAGCTCCTCGTTGGAATAATTATGATTTATTTCAAGTAAATCCTTTGGAAAATATCCAAAATCGCTTCCAACCTGCCAGAAAACAAAACACAAGCAAACAAAAAGCAGTGAAGAATCTTTCAACATCGTGTGACTATGTTAAAATCCTAATGACAGCCACCAGCAGCAAACACATCAAACTCAACTATTTCTAAATGAAGTTTAACCCAGTGAATAGAACAAAAAGATGAGCAATACTCTGTTTATGCAAGAGCTTTCATTGAGGTTTTATACTCACATTTCACAACACCCTTGTGAGGTTGCTGAGTTTTACTGTTCGTTTCTCTAAAGCCTAACTTGTAACAGATTATTAGGAGCTGGGAGTGAAGCCCAGGAACTCAGGCTTATGTGCTTTAACTGCTGCTGAGCACTCTCACTGGCACCACACACGCCTCAAGTATTTTCACAAGTAGTAAGCATGAGGATCTTTGACTGCATAATATTATAGCCTGAAATAGGCACACTTTGTAGCTTAAGAAAAAAAATCTTAAATCTTTAGGAAAATGCAGAATTGTACCTGAGGTAATCCTCTATTTTACAACCTGAGTGGAAAATATCCTCCCTATGCGAATGCACTGCTGCTCTTCGGTGACTAATACACACAAAAATCAGCCACAGATGGCTATTTTCAAGCAAGTCAACGTGCTAAGCCAAGGCAAAAATGGTGGAAGACAAGAATCTCACTTATCACTCCCCAGGTAAGATCTACAGGGTAATGCTCTCACTTGAGAGTTCTGACAAGAAGCCAATATTGATAGAATGCTATCACTATGCAGATCAGATAATCCAGGCAATTAGAGCCTGGTGAACACACCTAGAGAGGTACAGACTTTCCTAGGCAACCAAAATATCCAGGGAGGGAAATAAAAGTGTTTGTCGTTTCCTCAGGAATTGCTGATTTTCTTGGAGAACTTCTTTGGTAAGAGCACTCAGTTGAAGAGCAAATTAAAATCATGTCACGACAATCAGGGATACATAAATGTATGCATTTTTGCACTGGTATCACTGAAATAGGTTAAACAGGGCTGAAGGTTTCTGGATGTACAATGGCATAACAAAAAAAATAATGAGGAAAATGATATCCAGTAGATAATGTGTATTAATACTTTTGGGGTTTTGTTATGCAAGCAAAATAAGCACTGATACATTAAAGGGCTTCCTTTCTTAACCATTTCTCATTCAAATCTTGAGATATCAACCTTCCATAGCTGGGAAAATAAATAGATCAATCTATTGCCTTCTGGAAAAGAGATAATGCCTGCAGGGTTATTATTGGGAATTGCTGGGAATGGGAAATTAAACAAGACTAGCCAAATCAAAAGCTTGTCCTTGTGGGGTATACTATAGTTTTATTCTACGTTGGCCTGTTTCTCTCTACAAACTTCTATTCCAGTTTGAAATGATCTTTCTGCAAACAAAAGCCAAAGATTCCAAGTTGTCTCCTTACAGCCTAATCTCTGTGACTACCATTATAATTAGGCACCACAATTTGAAACTCATTTAGTGTAATCCAAGCTGCTGACCATACTAGTCCTCTGCAGTGCCCCAGTTTGCCACTTGTGTGCTTTATGAGCCATATGGGATCTGCATGCCCAAAATTTCATCTGCTCCTCTCCTTACAAGTCCTCTCTTGTAAGGGAAAAAAATGCCTTATTGTGCACATAAAGGAAACATTCTTCATTCTCTATAGACACGAGAGAGGAAAGGCATTATGAATGCCAAGTAAATAAGGCAGACACAAAGTGCATCCTTCATTTCCACTCTGTTCCCAGCTAAAATGCTCTGGGTGGATGAACCACATAGCTGTGCGTACAGCACCCATCCCCACCAGTGCCCACAGGTAAGAGCACATTCACCAACCACCACCAAGAGCCAGACCCTCACACCACCTACCTCAGGGACAGAAAACAGACAGCTGGGAAAGATGATGTTCAAAGGTTTTAAAGCTTACAGCCCACATCCCTAAAGCACAGGCATCACAGGTACCTCAAATTGCAGAACACTGGTGAAAGAAGAGTTGGGTTGATCTACCCTTGCTGAAAGCTGGACTTGTTAAGAAGACCAGAAACAATAGGAAAAAATGCCCTCATCCTCTAGATCCTCCAGACATAATCTGTCTTCCCATTTTCCCTTAAATTTACCCTTCCTGTCTTCCTTTTTATTACCTCATGTGTAAGATTTGAACACAAAAACTACCCCAAAAAGCCACAATCTGCAGCCAAGTCCATTTCTTGTAATGCGAGGCCAGATACAGTTTTCTCAAGCTTGAATTAAAGGAATAAAGCTCAGGCCTTTGTAGAAGATTGTTATTTTATCTTATGGCTGCCATAATTGCTGAAACATTTTGTTAAAAAGCAGCAGTTTTTACTTGGAATTATCTGAAGTAGTTTTGGAGTTCTGGACCCTGCTAAAGATGAGGGCAGAGTGCAAGAGAAATGCATGGGAGGCTAGTCTACATAACACAACTTGACAGTGTAAGCAATGTGAGTGGGATGCTGAAGAGGAGACTAATTTTAGAGCAGGACACAGTGCACTGGACAATGAGAGTACCCAATGTTCTTCACCTTAAATCTGGGAGAAAAAAAAAATCAAGTATTTTCCCAGAACTGAAGTATCCGTGAAATTCATAACATAAAATCACTGTTAAATAATGGTCACAGAATATTGACCAAGCATTTGGCTTTGCTTTATTAATGAGGTTTAGACAGCTCTGCTAAAAACTGCATGCCATATAATGTATAGAATAGATATTATAGCTGGGTTCCAGAGGTTTTTTCACATGCTAAATGCTCACTGAGCTCAATGGGAGTTCCACGAGCAATGGAGTGTGCAAGGCTGGGATCATAAAATACTCAACAATGGCTTGAGAAGGGTGGAGTAAATTAGAAAAGCAAAGGCAAATAAATCCCGCACCCAACTGCTGTAGATTCTTTCAGCCTTGGCAAAAGGCTCCTTTCTCATCAAGATCATCTCCCTTCAGGTCAGAAATTCTACTGTATTTCTCATTGCTCCTCAAAATCAATTTCAGGATTAGAGTCTGCATTTCCAGCTTGTTTGAAATAAGCCCCAGGCTGCAGTAGCAGAAATTTCTCATACACACATTCCGCTAGCCTCTGCCCCCATCTGAAGATGAGAATACCAGTTATCCCTTGATCTCATACTTTCCATTATGCCCTAATACTTTCCCCTAAAAACTTTGGGAAAAGGAAAAAACTAGTAGGGCAGATACATGGCATCAAATGATATGCACAAACGCAAAAGTGCTGTGGCAGAAGGTAACGTGCCTTCCACTGGAATCTGTTTGATCACAGACCTCACCAGTAACCTGGTTTGAATTAGCCAGCAGCAGCCTCCCCCAGCTCCAAGGCTGCTCACGGCAGGCACGCCTGCTCTGCATAAATCAAGCTGCCCAGCCGAATGAGGCCTGGGAAGTCATGAGAGAGATCCCAGCGCTATCTGCAAGTCAGGGACAGGGTCACACATGCAAGGCCAGGCACCTCTGACCTCGCTGCAGCCTTTGCACGCTGGTTGCTGCAGCATTATGATTAACACAGAAGCAGTCAATCAAACCAGGGAGAAAAGAAATACATTCTAGCCACCAACTGAAAGGAAACAGCCTGTCATCACTGCCCTAAAAAGAACATAGAAAACAGCGTAACACAATTAAAACCCAACAACAAACAAATGGAGTTTGGCAATCCTGCTACTTCAGCTTTTACTTTTTAAACTCAAAGCAAACATCCTTTTCACTTGGAGACACACCTAACTGTTGTGTGAGCTTCCTATCAGCGAAGAGTTAAAGTGAATATTAACTCAGTAATTACCTGAAAGCTGCTGTCTGATCTTGCAGCCTGTTATTACACCTTGTTAGAAGATGCAAAATTGGCCCGTGCTGCTACTCTGCGTCTCAAGAACTGGCAGCCCTGGAAACCTGCACTGGCTAATTAACCAGATTATTTATGGTACAGTTCATGTCAGAAGGGAATTACCAGCATGATACAATTATAAATTCTTCTTTAACCACGTGCTGCAGTTTTCTGCTCTCTCCTGTATCATTCTAATTGGATTCAGCTCCTGCTGAGAGCTTGGCTGTCCACACCCAGCCTGAACAGGTTGGAGAAAGTCATACATCCTGCTTTTCACTAAACCACTAGTTCCACAGTCAACACCCTGGTGTGGCTTTGAGCAGCCCAGTTATGGCCAATTGTCTATCCCCTGTAAAAGCCCAGAGTAAGAAAGGAGGTTGATAGAAATGATTCCAATACAAAAAGGTATGTTAGGGAAGCATGAGGAGGAGGCGACAGGGATTAGGTCTAAGCAACCTCCAGATGCGAGCATTTTCAAGGGAAACCCACAAAACCTGCTATTCTTCCAGGGAATTTCAGTTCTATTTCTGTCAGGCAAACAAGCTCCTTATCATGAAAGCAGAGAGGAGTTTTCTATGAAATAACTGCAAGGATGGGGACCCTCTTTTCCCATTAGCAGCACCCTCTCAGATTGCCCAAAGGCGACAACGACTCAGACAAGGCCACAACTCTGCAAGCTCCTATAACACAGCTGAAAGAGAGACAGCCCTTTTTAAACCCAAATTTTCCTTCATTCTTTTTAGTTTCACTGCTTTTTCTTCCCAACTCTGCATGCAGCTCAGATAAAAAGGGGTAGACAGTAGCTGGATATTAGGAAGAGAAGCACGATTAAAACATGTACATGGAACAATCTTTAGCAGGATTACAGCATGCAGGATGAGACCACGTCATGGGTAAACACAAGGGTAGGGAAGCTCAGCTTCCAGGCAGGCTCATGGGCCACCACTTACAGCGCTGCAATGGGAAGCGTTCAGCACAAAGGCAGTTTTCTAACAGTTTTCAGCACACATTAGCATTGCCCATTTTCCACAGCACTTAATGCTTTAGGTTTGATCAAACCGCATCCTATTTCATACGGGCCTCGAGACAAAATGGCATTCATTATGCTATTTAGCTATGTTCAAAGCCCTAAGCATTTCCCTACAAGGCAAAAGGAAGGGAAAAAGATGACCAGAAAGCACCAAGAAGAGTAAGTAGAACAAATGCTTTACAGTACTTACACTTCCAGCCCAAAGCTCGGTTGATTCTCCTATGAGTTTGTAATACACATAAACCGCTTCTCCCTTCTTAAAATTTACAAAGCGACAATCTGGACCTTTAAAATCCTGCATTGCCTTCCCTCGGCACATTAACACTGCATAAGGAAACGAAAAAGAAGAGTATTACTTCCAAAATAGCAACGATAATAAAACAATTTAGCAGAAAGGGTTTTTGCTAACTGGCAGAAAACCAGAGCTCCCCACACAGTGTTCTCCTATTTTCCAGATGAGGTTAAGAGATAACAACTTAAAGTATAACTAAAATAAGAGATCATTAAAAAGAAACAAGAGGTTATTTAAAAAATAAGGCAAACTCACTGATCAAGACAAGCGTTTGACAAAGCACTTGAGGATTACATTGCAGAAACGCATTAGGAAGCTAATTATTAATATTAAACTAGACGGGCTGAAAGATGACATCGGTGTCCTAGAGAATCAGCCCTGAAATGACCCCTGAAACGCATAACCACCACCCACAGAGCGGGTTTATTACAAAAGGGTTCTGCAGGAAGAAGAATAAAAAGCCCGAAGGAGCTGCGGGGCTCTGAAAACTTGGTCGGAAGGAGAGGGAGGGACGAGGCGCGTTTCCATTTCCCCGATTCTCCCCAATTTCCGTGCCAAAGCCGGGGTGGGGTGCGGGGGGAGCTTTGGGAAGCGCCTCCACGAGGCATGCGGCGTTTGCATCTATTCCCGTAACAACTTCCCTGCGGCGAGGGCCGTGCCGAGCGCCGGGGACCGGGCAGGGGTCTCCCGCACCCCGCCGGGCACCCCGGGCCAGGGTCTCCGCCCTCCCCGGGGTCCCTCCACTCAGCCCTCCCCGGCCGCGGCGCGGCCCCGCTGCCCCCACTCACTGCTGCACTCGGGGTCGGCGCAGCGCTTGCGCTCGGCGAAGCGGCGGCCCAGGCCGGGCCCGGCGGCGGCGGCGGGCAGGAGCAGCAGCAGGGCGAGCAGCAGCCGGCGGTCCGGCGGCGCGGCTGCGGCCATGTTGGCGGGCGCCGGCGGCGGGGAGGGAGCAGACACGTCAGCAGCGCCGGCGGGAGGGCGATGTGGCGGGGGAGGGACCGGCCCGGCCCGGCCCCGCCGCCGCGGAGGGAGGAGAGCAGCGCCCGGACCCTCCCCTCTCCCCTCCCTCCCGGCGGAGACGGGACCCCGGCCGGCTGAGCCCGGCTCTGAGACAGCAGAGGGGCTGTGCCCGCCCGGAGGGGTTGGAGGGAAGGTCCTGCCCCTCGCTCCTGCTCTTTGGCGGTGGCTTGCGCTAGCAGAGGGCTGAGGTAACACGGATAGCCCAGCGGTGCAGAAAAGGTGTCACTGCACACTCCTCACAAGGGTGAGGATGCAACAGACCCACCTCGCTGAGCTACCGCTGCCCCGCTAAGATTTTCACATCTCCCCGTGAGAGGAGCGATGTCACCAGGCAAGATGTCATCTCCCCCCGCCATGCCCGGAGATGAACCCGTGTACAGCCTCACTCGCCCACCGTGCACCCAGGAAAGAGGAGGCAAAGGGCTGCACACCCAACTGATGGCACCCAGCATCCAACAGGCCTGCCCTTGTCCTGCTGAACTGCTCCCACTTGCTGCTATGTTTTAATGGTTGCAAACAGAAAGACCTGCTCCTTACAAGTGTGCTTGCACTTATGATTACCTCTTCTCCACATCCATCACATCTACATTGCTTTAGAGATCTGAAATGGCAGAAGATGGTCACACAAAGGAGAAAAACAGACAAAACTACTTCTCCCTTCTTTTCTTCAGACTCATGTTCTTTGTTCAGCACAGGCACTGACCAGATGAAGAGAATAAAAGGTGCAGCCAAGAAGGGATAAGTAACATGAGAGAGTCTTCTTGCTGGTTTATCAAATGGCCAAAAGTTAACTTTTTCCACCTTCCAAAGGGCAAATGCTGAAGCTGCTCCCAAAACCAACAGTCACGTGGCAGAACTGATAGTCAAGGTGAAGGATTCTGCATGTCAAAGGACAACTGCAGACAGCTCAGGTTTGTTTTAGAGAGACCTTTTAATGATCTACCACAGGAGTTAGCAATCACCACTGCTAATTGCATTAGAGGCACTGCTTGTGTTCTTCTTGTATCCTTGTGATTATTGATTCCTGTGCTACATACTCTCATTTCCACAGCCCAGTTGTGCAGGGCCCGAGATCCAAAGTTAGTTGCTGCTACATAATCTGAAATACACATGAGTATTTCATTTCAGCCCCCATCTAGAGAACTTCATTTTAATCGCATGATGAAAAAACATCAAGGTAGAAACACGTATCTTCCTCAGTGCTGCAATGAATGGCTCTTGTACCTCAGCATCCCACGTACCTTGGACATCCTGCCATTTCCTACAGCCCACTCCTGTTAGTATGAGGTTATCCAGTTTATTAAAAGAGCAAGATAAAAAGTAACGGTGTCTGTGGCCATAAAGATGAAGGCAAGAAAGGGAGATGTGAAGAGAAACAAGATCGCATAGCTCTTGCATAAGTCACTGCTTTTATTGAGCAATAATGAGTAGCTTGCAGTCAATACATATCCATGAGTTTACCACTGCAACCGTCCAGCATTCCCTACACATTCAAGTATTTCATAGTAATAATATACTCACTTATTAACAAATCCAGCTTTCCCCAGGGTGTGACATAGAAGATAAATACTTCGCTTAGTTCAGTTTAGGTGTCTCAGACAAAATGTCCTTCAGTCTTCAACCCCAATCTTGGAAATGGATGTATTCAACTATGAGCGTAGTCCTGCTGTACACGAGGAATCAATGTTTTGTGTGTGTCTGCAGTTACAAAACCGTTCTCCCACCTCTCCTACACTGAAGTATCTACTAAAACTGATACCCATTAGCACCATCACTTGGCTAAGTTTACCTAAGAAACAGCAGAGACTCTTGCTCACGCATGACACAGGAAGATAAAAATAACAAGGCAAATGTAAACGTGCTTCTAAGCAAACATGAGAACTTAACAAAAATAAAGTGGGGTGAGCTGGAGATCAGGGCACTGACCTAACAAAAGGTCAGAAATGCAGGAAGAGACACCACGCTTGGGGAACACCAATGATCAATGAGACACTCATATGGCGTACAGAATTATAAAGGACAGATAAGGAAGATGATGCTGTTAAAGAAGTGGTGCCATATAACAGTTTATCAAGTTAATCAAGTTAACTGTCAATAACACACAATACTTACAAACTCATGATATACTAGAGGAACACAGGATTAATAACAAAACAAAAAGGGAGACTTCTGTTATCCCCACATATGATTATTAAATGTCATATTAAGGTATGATACTGAGGTTTAATGTTCAGACGCTACAATTGTTCTGCCTTGTACTATTCCCTTGACACTCGTTATCAATCACGGTTGAACCAGGATACTGGATTACATGAACCTTTAATCTGAGCCAGTTTATTATTTACTCACCCTCACATGGCAGAGCCATTCTGGGAAAAAAAAAAAAAACAAACAAAACAAAAACCAAACCCAAGTAAATTCTTACTCCAAACCCTGGACTTTACACATACCAAAACACTCCATGGCAAAGTCAGTTGGCAAAAGTGATTTAAAGAAACATGTTCAGCACAAATCAGTACAAAACAGATTCTGTGGTTGAGGCAGACTTCCAGGATCCAGGTGGGAGAACAGGAAACACTGTTGCTCTACAGTGCACAAGACTTTTGATTCAGAATCCTTTCCTTCTGTCAAACATGTTCTAAATCACAAACTAAAAGTACCAACACAGCTAATGGGAAGAGTGACCACAGGACCTGGTTAACTATCACTTTCAGTGACCACGGCATTACTCACAGTTGTAGCAATCCTCTGATTATGCTACATGTAGAATAAAGCATCTCTCCGCCGCACTGGAGCACACCTAGCTAGCCTCCCATGCTTCTCCCCATCCCTCCTGCCTCACCATTTACTACTTCTCACTCCGCACTTCCACACGCGGAGCAGAGCCAGCGCACCTCGCCTACAACAACAGCAGAGGAGCCGGCTCCCCATTGTGTTTCCTCGGCTTGGAGAGCTCCCAGCCCCTCCGCTCTGCCACTCTCATCCCTCCAGGGCTCGCATCCTCCTTACCCGCTGCCCTCAGCCCCGCTCCGGCCGCCAGCTGCGCACATACCCATGCGCACCATCAATACACTGCAGACCGAAGCGAGCCCGGCTTCGCCAGCCGCTCGGCTCACACCGAACCCCGGAGCACCCCACCAGCCTATGGGCACGAGAGGTCCCCCCGGGGCCGAAGACAAGCACGAAGAGGCAGCGGCAGCACCGCCCGAGCCGAGCCACCAGTGCCGCCACTCACACACTTCCCGCTTACATGATCCCACCCCTCCGCCGCGCAGGAGCCATGGCGGTATAGCTCCAGCATTACCCGGCTTCCCCTTCACAGCGCCGGGGGCGCGCCTTGTCTCTCGGACCGCATGCGCCTCCCGGAGCTCCGCCTGCCGGACGCGGTTAAAACGCGCTCCGTCAGGGAACGGCCGGTTGCTGCTGTTCGGCTGTGTTAGCTTGGAGCGGCCAGAAGCTTTCCCCCTGCGGTGAGGTCTGCCCCCCAGGTCAGACATGGCAGCTGCCCCAAGGAAGAATGGCCTCTTGGAGGAGGAAGAGGAGGTGGTGAGGAGCTCTGCCCCGCCGGCCGGGAGCGCCCTGCTGCCGCCGCTGTACCTGCCCTTCCTGCCGCCGCACTTCTACCAGCCGGGTAAGCGCGGCCCCGGCGGCTCCCGTTTGTCCCCGCACTGCCGCGGCTCCCTGTCCCCTTCCCGCTGCGGCCCTGAGGGAGGGGCGCCGCCCGCTGTGGCCGGCCTGCTCCCCGTCCTTCGGGCTCCCCGTCGGTCTGCCGCTGAGGAAGGGGTTGGGGTTCCCTGTGCGAGGCGCTTGGAAGCGGCGTGTATGCTCCTAGTAAAGGCGGGTGATGTGGCTGATAACAAAACCATTGTGGCTGCAAAGCCTCGCGAAATGTTGTTTCGAAATGGTTTTGTAGTGAAACTTTACCTCAATTCTATCCACATCGTGTCATTTCTCAATAACTTGCTTAATAGGAGGTGTTCAAGGCCCAGTTGGACGGGGCTTGGACCAACCTGCTCTAGTGGAAGGTGTCCCTGCCCGTGGCAGGGGGTTGGAACTGGATGAGCTTTAAGGTCCCTTCTAACCCAAACCATTCTATGGTTCTGACTTACCTGCAGTAGCCATGCTCCTTGTATTTAATCTTACAGTGTTTACTGTGGGGTTTATTTTCTTACTACTTGGAAACCTTTGAGGTTAGAAATAGGCATGAAGAGTAAACCTGCAGGTAGGTAATTTTGTAGCATGCACTGCAATAAAACTGCTCCAAGCCACTGTTTAAGTTATCCTTTACCTACAGCATCCAGGTGATTCAGTGAGCCTTGCATGTCCTTTGCTGAATGCTCTTATGGCTTGAGCATTGTTGTAGGGGACATGTTAGACCATAGCATACAGATGTGGAAAAGAGGCTTCAGTTTTGTGCTATAACACAGATGAACCAGTATCCATGTAAAAAGGTCGTAGACTAGTTCGGGTTGGAAAGGACCCTAAGATTATCTAGTTCCACCCCCCTGCCCCTTTCCAGCCTTGTACTCAAATGAGAATAATTCTCTACATTTATCTTTTTTTGTAGTGGGAACTGCTTAGCCTTTAGTACTGGCAGGGCCTGTTCGTTTGTGTACGTGCACATCTTCAGCACAGTTGGGTCACAAATTTAGATGAAGATTAGTAACAGAAGAGAGTGGTCCCCAAATATAACAGTGTTGTGATGTTACCAAAGGTCTTCTAACTCTGGTAGGGCAGTAGTGTGTAATCATTGGCTCTTCACTGTTTCAAGTGTCTGCAGCTGTGTGCTGCTTGTGGAAAATGCCTTTTCATATTATATTTTCAGCTTTTGCCTTAGTCTTGCTTCCCTGGAGATTAGTAGGTGTGCTGAACTTAAAACCCACCTAGCTTAAGATCACTTTTGGTAGTGTCTAAGAAAGATGGAACAAGAGAGATACTGAAATAAGTGCATTGTTACCTGACTAAGGGCTGTGGCAGTTGTGGACTCAGTTGATTTTTTTGTTTCTTTGTTTAGCATCTTCTCATGAACACAAGTTAAACTTCAAGAAGAGCAAGCAAGCATGTTTAAGTTACATTCAGGATGCCATGCTACAGAAGCAGTGGAAAAGGGCTGCAGAGTTTCTGACCTTCTATGTTGAGTCACTAGAGAAGGACTATTCCAAAGAACACGTGGGTCCGTCAGAGGTAAGCTGGGCAACTTCTGTAAACTAAGCTAGTTTCTTTAAATAAGTAAATAAAAGACTTGGAAGCTTCCAAACCCAAATAAGCAATTACTCAGGTGCTGATGTATAAACTCGTGGATGGCAGGCTGCAGAAAGTACCCCAGCCCCTACCTAGTGCTTCAGGCAGCATGCTGTCCAGTTAGTCACCACAGGTCTGCCTCTGCACAAGCATGCTTTTGCTGTGGGTTTAACTAGTCTTGCTGGAGTTGTGCTGAGGTCTCACTTCCAGGGGTGCTGAGAATCTGCAGTGCTGATGTCTTTCCTGATGGAGGAAAAAAAGCCTGACTTGGTATAAGCTAATGCCATCAGGAGCACATCTGTGAAGAGTCATCTTAAAAGGAGTCCTCTAAACCAGAAAAGCAGTAAATGTGTTTTGCTGCTTTTCCAAAGAGAACAGAATCTCTTTGGAAGTTAGTGGCTTATTTAGGGGTTTACCAGCTCCTCCAGTACTTGAAAAACACTTGGCAGGTACTGACATAAGAGCAGGAGGAAAGGGATCAGAGCCGTAAGCAGACTGGGTACTTGAATATGGCTAGTCTGCTGGAATACTTGGTTACATTGTGTAGGCAGACCTTGAAAACAAGTGCATGTGGATGGGAAGTTACATCCAACTAGAAATAATCTTTATTACTAAGTTCAAAGAATTCTGTAAACCTCATGTCTTGGTGGAATCCTGTCAAAGGAAAACACAACTTTTTAGTCACAGGAGAGGGAACCTTCTAACAACTGCAGTTGTCATTAGCTTTGCTGGAGTGCTACATTTGTCATGAGCAACTGTGAAGCACCCTCTGAATGGCTGTAAAAGTCCTACTAGATGAATATGTAGGTTACTATAGCAGTAGATAATACTTAGTATTATTTGCAATTCAAATGTGCATCTTTTTCATGTGCTACAGTAACTATAAGTTTGAGAACACTGTATATGTGATGACTGTTGCCATTTTTGTACTAAGGTTATTTCTGAATCTCTCTTCCCATTATTAGATGATTTGGAGAATAGGAACTGAAATTTTGTGCCATCATTCCCATAGCAGCATAAAAGAGTTCAACTCTTTCATGGAACAGATGAAGACTTTAGGAGTAAAAAGGTATTTGAAGGTGAGTGTACTTAATGCAGTCGTGATGATTTTTCACGTTTAGCTGAACACTTACTTGAGTATTAGTTTCTGAATCTCTCTTCTGAAATATAGTCCTGACGATAGTGTCGAAACCAAAAGATAACACATCTGAGTTACCAATTGCATGATATTTTAAGGATTATTCTCTACCTAAGCATATCTCATTTGGTCTATGTATTTGATCACAGATGTGTATTGTCAGCCCTTAGAAGTGCCTAGATCCTTTAATCTTTTAATTTGAAACTGTTTTCATGCATGCCCCAGTAACATCGAATTACACTTTGACACCTGCTAAGCCTAGTTTTTTTGTCCTTAATTTGGTCACTGTGCTCCTGACTAAACAGCTATGCTTAAATTTTGCCATTTACCTATTACCTATTAACTTTTCAAGTAGCTAATCTATATACAAAGCAGCAAGCCTTATACTGTGGACCCTGTGTCACCCAGCTCTATGGGTTTTTTTTTTCCCCCCCCTGTGGTGGCTCATTCAAACCTATATTTGGTTTTGGTGATGGTTTCTCACGTGTGGTGAAGCTTCTGTCGTTCATTCTGTTGTATTTGTTCAAGGCCTTCAACTGAAGCTCTGCACAAGAGTTTACTAGAGCTAACTAGAGGTTTAGACTTCTATCCAGTGCCTAATGAACATGATAGGGTGGGAGGACACCCCTCTTTCAGGTGTTCTGCACTTGGTTAGCCAAACAGAAGATCAGCAAAGGCAACTGGATTCCCTCAGGTCATTTCTGGATCTTAAATAGCAGCACTTGCTAATAACAAGCAGGTTTTTGAGACAATTGCTTTCTATTGCCTTGACAAGTATCATTGTCTACCACCTGATGGGTGACTTTCTGCCCCATGGATTTCAAGAGCTTGTAGCTCTTAATCTGTGAGGCAGAAATTATCTGTATATGAAATATGCTTTTAATTACTAATGTTTCTCCAGCATCTTCAGACAGGAAACATTACTTAGGTTCTTGGCTCATTTCCCTGCCCCCAGTGACATTTGTATTCTCCCATTCCTGCTTTTTTATCTAAAATTCCTTGTAAAGATAGTGTTTGGATAAAAAGTATAAAATGCTCTTCTAATTAGAATACTTGACTATTCATGTTTGCAATATTTTACATGCATGTCAGTAATGAGTCTCACCTTTCCCTGCACAGCTGTGTAGATCCTTGCTGTATTGCTGAGAGTTGAATTTGTGCTGTGAAATGCTGTGCTATGGTCTGTTTGAATTGTAGGTTTGCCTAGAGCATGTCTTTCACCTCCTTTGCAATGGACTCATAGATGAAGCTTATCAAAACCTGTCCCTGGCAGAAAGCTGGAGGTTTGGAGAACAAACAGTCATTCAGGATAAAGAAATTAAACTGATTCAAGCTTACAGGGGACTGTTGGACTACTGTAAGTGGTCTAAGCAGAAGAACATGTTGTTAGAGCATGGTAAGTGGTGGTGTATTGAGGTGTAAACTTCAGCTTGCTTGCCCATGCAGACACCATGGCTTGCAATGACACCTTTTTCTTTACTAAACTTCAGAATTGGATGATAAATAGTCCTGTATCAGAAATGGTGGTGCCAAAACGGCACATCGACCTGCACTTTTCTGAAGTGTCCTGAAATGGTGCTCTGAAGCATTTTCTCCACCCCACTGAATCACATTTCTTATATCCAGCCAGCATCACCTAAAGTAATGATCAAAGGAATGTATTCACTTACAGTAGTGGCTTAATAGGTGCACAAGTGCTTGACTGCTGCTAGAATTTTGACTGCTAGGAAAGAGCCCCCAAAATTTGTGTTTGAATTTCGGTTTCTTAAAGAGATGTGAGTTGCTACTTGTGTGTGGCATCTAATTCTGCAGATACCTGCTGACTGTGCATTATCAGTTACACCGTATCTCTACTTCTTTCTGTGAAAGCTCAGTATTGAATTTGGTTTATTGACCTTGTGCTGGTGGCATCTTGTCACGCCCCATAAGTTGAAATGGAGTGACAATAAATCTGAATGAAGAGCAGTGAACATTTCTTGTTTCAGCACTGAGGAAACTGTGGTCTCTCTTCTTAAAAGCCACCTGGAGCCCTTGCTTAGCAAAACGATGATCATTGCTTGCACCAAATGATGATGCACTACTTCAAGATCCTCTTTGATGAGCAGAGCTAATAGTGGTGTTCGTTTGTGTTTTGGTAGGTCAGGATGGATTTGAAGACTTGTCTGTTGAACAGGAAATGCACAGTTGCTTTCGGAAGGCAGCAGTGAACTTAAAGGAGATTATTAAAATACCTGGAGTCTGGGATCAATTTGTGAAATGCTACGTGGATGTAAGGGCATGTTTTACAGTTACCTTCCTCTTGTGCTTCCCTGCCTAACGTTCATTAAGATGTGTGTGGGTGACAACAAATGTGTGCATGTATCTTACTGGCTTTGATTTAGAGCACAGTTTACTCCTGGTAGAACAGCAGAGCCTGTACAGTGTACAGAAAGGACTTCATCTGTGCATTGCCAAGAAAAAGAAATAGCCAAACAGCTTGTGTATCTTGTTTTCATGGTGCTAGGATAGAAAATATCTGCTTAGAATTTGTAATTAAGAAATTAAGTTAATCTCGAATTATCTTTGAAATTATTTACTCCTTGTAAATGTTGGTAAGCACTGACTGCTCTAAGCACATCTCAGAGAATGTTGCTTGGTGCTGCCAGCTGCCAAGTTCTCTCACTGAGCTCTCTTTAAAGACATGGCTGCTTCAGTGTCCTTCCAGTGAGCAAGTGCTGGTAATTCTTTGACTATTGAGTGCTCAAGGAATCTTCTGTAGCGACTTCCATGTGTGAATTTTCATCTATGTGTGATGAGAGTAGCCAGTAAAATGAAAATAACCCTAGTAGAGAATCATAGAATGGTTTTGGTTGGAAAGGACCTTAAGATCATGTAGTTCCAGCCCCCTGCTATGGGCAGGGACACCTCACCCTAGACCAGGTCACCCAAGGCTCTGTCCAGCCTGGCCTTGAACACTGCCAGGGATGGAGCATTCACCAGTTCTCTGGGCAACCTGTGCCAGGGCCTCACCACCCTCACAGTAAAGAACTTCTTCCTTATACCTAACCTGAACTTGCCCTGTTTAAACCCATTACCCCTTATCTAATGTGCTGCACTCTTAAATCCAGGCTGTGCTATTGGACAGTTCTGTGGCAGCCCAAAATGGGTTGTGAGAGTTTGACTGCTAATATGTGGTAAACTAACAACAGACTTAACTTCTCTTAGTTGTTGGAGTTCTACGGAGACCATAATGAAGCCCGCCAAGTATTACAAGAGTATGCCTACAACCCAAAGTTTCCTGCTAATCCCAATGCTCATGTTTACCTCTATCAGTTCCTGAAGAGGCAAGGTGAATCAAAGAAATCGCTCATATCTGCACTGAAGGTATATATTCCATAGTAGATGCAGTCCATGGTCATTCATATTGCACGCTGGTCTGAGAGGTTGGTTCAGTTGAATTCCTTGTAATGTTATTTACCCTCTTGTATTCTTTGTGGAAAGCAGAGGGTTAGAGGGAAGTTAGTGGTAGGGATGCTCATGGTGGAGTGAACAGTATCCTTTGCTGTCTTTGAATTCAAGTCTTTGTTTTGCCTTTAACTGATGCATCATATAGCTTCTTCAAGTCAGTAAGCAAGCTCAGAGAGCGTGTTTACATGGTTCCAGAAGTCTCTATCAGCAGGCTTGTACATCACATGCACTGATTTCTGTTACAGCTTGATAGTTACAGTGCTGAGGAAGTTGTTAGATGCTTACTCTTCCACATATTGCAATTAGTTTCTCTGCTTCTGTTCACTTAGCTGTGCAGTTGAGCTAAAATAGAAGTCAACGTCTACTGGTGTTGGCAGACAAGGCCTTCCTGTATTAAGCTTTTCTATAGTTGCTTTTAAATCCCTGCTTTCCTTGCTCATTGATCTTAGTAGCTTCTTGCAAACAATGTTTTGCACTTGTGTTTTGCCACTTGATGGCACTAAGGTGCTTTTGTTAGGGCAGAGCTTTTAAAACAGCTTCATAAAGTTTAGACTTTTAAACCATAGCATAAAAATTGTGGTATCTTGGATCACCTACAAGATGGTGACAAATCAAAGCACCGGTCTGTGATCCAATGCACAGAGCAGTAGATAGGGGAGCTAGAGCTGGCCTAGGAAGGAAATCATTTTGCCTCCCAAAATGGGGACACTGGGTATGGATTTGGGCTGTTCCTTGAGAACGTTGTATTTGTCACATGCAGTCATCAAGGTATTTCATCCATTGTGTCAGAGTAGGGTCACAGATGTGCAAAATGAAGCTAGATATTCATTCTTTATATCAAGGCACTTTGGTATCAGGTTGCTTGATTTTCCTCACTGGAACCCCCAGAACCCTGAAGCCTTTGCTTCTCTTGACTGGGCAGAAGTCTGCAGCATTAAAGTAATGCAGCTGGGTTTTGTGGGTTTATTTTTCAGAACCTGCATGATACTGTTCCTTCTCATGAACTGATGATAGATTTTCATCTCATGCTTCAAAAATCAAGTAAGTCTTCAAATATCTTTTGTGCTTTTATGTTGATCTAGAAGAATGTTCTGAAATTATTCTGCAGCCTCCTTTCTGCCTTTTGAAGTAGTTCTTTTTGTTAAAAACCAGCCCAAACCCCAACTTTGCAATCACAGGAACCTTTAAGTTGAATGCGTGAGCAGACACTTACGAACTTATTCAGACAAATGCCTTTCTCATTTTAAAGGCTGATCAAAGCAAACTGTTGTAAGGCACAGCCAGGAGCTCAAAAATAGAATCACAGAATGGTTTGGGTTGGAAAGGACCTTAAGATCATCTAGTTCCAACCCCCTGCCAGGGTCTCTGTTCCCTTTTTGGAGTCTCCAGTGTATTGATTCTTTCTCTTCTGAAAGAATTGAGATGGATCTATGCTTTAGTTCATCGTTACTGATCAAAGAACAAACTCTTCCTCCTCTTTAAGGGAGTTTTATCTTCAAGCTGTTAGAAAAGTCTTCCCATTTGGAAACTGTTTTTTCCATGCTGATCAGTTGTAATCCAAGCTGTCTGATTGCAACCTGGTATGTTTTAGCAGGTCAGCAGATTGGTCCTTGAATAAAGAATGCTTACTTTTTCTCTGCTTTTCTTTGGCAGGAGAAAAACCAGCCTCCTGGCTGAAACCTCCCTTTTTCTGTTCACTCAGGACACATTTATTAACTTTTCATAGTTAATGAGGACAACCTGATATTTTTTGGAAGAAGTTTATACTGATAAACACAACTTTTCCCACCTTTACCTGTTGTGAGACAGCTCAAGTGCTGTTTTAAGAACTCTGCTGATACATAACTACTGCTGTGAAATGTCTGGGTTTTATCAGTCTCAGATCTGATCTTTGGCACCTCAGGATTTGAAGTGTTCCAAAGGCACTGTGTTCCCTTCCCAAGGGAAGAACATGCTGATTGGAAGCACTGGGTAGCGAGTTTGGAAAAACAACTGTTGTAAGCAAGGCAGTGTGAGATAAGTGAGCAGCCTTATGTGTGCTTTGCGTCGGCAGGATTTGAGCAGCATGGGAGTAGAGACAGAGTGTCTCTGATAAGAGTTCTGCTCATATCTGCTCTAGAGCCAGAAAGTATTCCATATCTCTTGGAAGAGAGAGAAGGCAATGGGGGAAACCCTCAATGATAGGGACAGTAGCAGCATTTGGGGAGGCAGAATGGAGAATCCTTTCACTTATAGCCTACTACAAGTTCAGCCTGATGTAAGTAAAACATTAATCAACCTGATGTTTTTCCAGAGAAGAGGAAAAAACGTCGACTGGGGTTAGAAGTTATTTTTGCAGTCTTGGATTATGCTGGCTGGAAGGAGAATGTGAAAGCATGGAGCTGTTTGGCAAAGCAGCTGAAACAAATTGTGATGTAAGTATCTCTGCTGCAATGTGCTAAAACCCATGTGTCAAGTCTCTATGTCAAGTCTTTGTCAATGAGCAATTGACAAAGTGTCACTGTAGCCTTTCTCTTGGTGCTGGTGAGGAGTCCTCTGCTCTACCCTGGGTTCAGTGGCAGTGCTTGACTGCACTGTGCTTTTGTTGGGAGAAAGAAAAGAATTGGAAAGAAGAAATTACTGAGAATTCCAAATTTCCAGTATTGTCATTGGCTGAAAACTGGTTTAGTTCAGGTTTGGGGTCGGTTTATTTTACCAGGTTATGTGTTTATGCAGGAAGAGTTACTCAGAAGTTTGGGTAGCATTTTCTGCCCATCACTAATCTTCCTCTTTTGGGGAGGGGGGGAATAAGTTGTCGGGCCTTCTGCTCTGTTACTATGTGTGCATTATTTGAAGCTGATTTGAGAATTGCTGGGCTGCAATAAGGGCATGGCTGGTACCATACAGACTGGTGTGTTGTGTGATGCTTGTAACTTACAGAATGCAGCCAATGTATTCTTTAAAGCTGAGCCCACATGCCTGGGGCTTGATGTGTCCTTGCCAACACTGACAGACATGGCCTCTGGCTGCAGAAGAAGCCATCTCAGGCAGCCTTTGCCCAGAAGGCCTCCAATGTCTAGACTTTATTTTAACCAACATACCAGGTGGTGTGTTTTTTCAGCCCTATATATTTACAGTAAATCAATTCAGAGCTTAATTTGATCCATTTTGAGGTTTTATTGCCACTTCCACCTCTGCAGCATAGAACCGTAGAATGGTTTGGGTTGAAGGGACCTTAAAGCTCACCCAGTTCCAACCCCTGCCACGGGCAGGGGCACCTTCCACTAGAGCAGGTTGCTCCAAGCCCCTGTGTCCAACCTGGCCTTGAACACTGCCAGGGATGGGGCAGCCACAGCTTCTCTGGGCACCCTGTGCCAGCGCCTCAGCACCCTTACAGGGAAGAACTTCTGCCTAAGAGCTCATCTCAATCTCCCCTCTGGCAGGATAAAGCCATTCCCCTTGTCTTGTCCCTACCTGCCCTTGTGCCATCATCAGTTTCCATCTGCTGTTAAGGTCCAGAAGCTAGTGGATTACAGCTAGGAGTGTTGTTGCACAGAGCTAGTAAAACCAGTATGATACTCTAACTTTGCAGTTTTCTTTTTGAAGAGACAAGTTCAGATTAGCTTGAAATACACTGGGCATCTTGGTCATTTTGTGGGAATATCACTTCCCTGGTATAGGCAGTTTCTATTTCTGAAATGCTTGGTTTAAGGTCTTTATTGCCTAACAGGTCTTGAGAATAAGTAATTGGGATAAGTTAGTCCTTGAGTATGCATAGAGTAACACAAAGCTTTTCTTATAAACAAACCAACCCATTCATGCTACTAATCTGTTGACAAACTTGAAGAAACTTTCTTATTACTATTGACAAACTGGCACACGAGTCAAAGGCTGGCTTCATTTCACACCATAACGTGTGTTATTGCCAGGTCTAAAGAAGATGGCTGGAGTTCACCTCCTGCCTCAGTAGTGTTGCCAGGGATTAAATAAAGTGGTTTCTGTTTAGTGTTTGTCTGCAGTGTAAGGTCTGTGTGCCTATGCTAGCAACTTAAGACACTTGGAGCAAGTTGATTGTGAAAGCCGGTGTCTCCTCATCATCTTTTGATCCCAATTTAAGCTTTTTTTTCTAACTTTTCCTACCTTTTTTCAGCTCTGAGAAGCATCTTGACTGGCTCAAGCAAGAGTGGAGCTCCAGAAAGGACTGGTGGCCAGCCTTCCATTTTAGCCGTTACTTGGGAAAAAAGAATTGGCAGGAAAATCAAAGCCTTTCCTATGAAAAAGCTCTGGTGGCTGGAATCTTACTGGGCAAGGGTAATACTGAGTGTTCTTTTGTTTTCACTGCATAGAACAAATAATGTCTAGTTCTAGCCCTAATCAGATGGGATGCAGCTGATCTACTCCTTGGAAGAAATACAGTTTCTTCCTTCTAGGAAAGATTGTCTTTGAAGCTGAACATGAGAAAAATATTCAAAGTGGTTTGATATTTGACAGCGAGGCAAGTTTTGCATCCTGGTTTAGAATTCTGCTTTATCTGGCCTTGTTGAGCAGTCACAATACTAGTTATTTTGCTGTTTTACCTTCAAACCACAGTTTCAAGCATGCACAACACATTCCTGAATGTCGTGAGGGTTTGCTTTGCTGGATGCAGCTTAGGCAGTGTCTCAGCTGGTTGTTAAGGACCATAGAGGTGGTGTAATGCAGCAGGAAAAGGGTGGTGGTGTCTTGAGTCAAAGCCATCAGCAGTTTGGTAAGAAGGTGAAGATCATGACTTCTTTAGTAGCATTGTTTGAAGTGCTGACAAACCCAAGTATCAGGCCAAGAAGCAGCTGCTAAACTGAGGCTGAGAGTATAGTGTGGAGATGATGGTTCATCCCCTGCTTTGGAATTTCTGTTGATAGGCAACTTGTTTGGTATCAGCTTTTCTGTAACTTTGCCTTCTGGAATTCATAAAACAATTTCTCATATTGGAAGTCTTTTTGCTTTCAGTAATGTGTTATCAAATTTTTGTAATGTGTTATCAGTTTTTATTTCCAGATGGTTAATAAAATGGTTCCAGCTGCAATTTTGTTTAATGCAGTTTCTGTGCTTGTTGGTGTCAATATCAGCCTCTATTTTCCGTATCCAACAAAATCAGTTCATGTCGGAAATCAAGGCTGCTTTACATTCTTAAAGTTTTACTTTCTGATCTACCTGAAGAGCAAAAATTAAAGAGAAGAAAATATTTTGTAAGATGCAGCATACAGTTACATAGAATCACAGGCTGGTTTGGGTTGGAAAGGACCCTAAGATCATCCAATTCCAACCCCCTGCCATGGGCAGGGACACCTCACACTAGACCATGTCGCCCAAGGCTCTGTCCAGCCTGGCCTTGAACACTGCCAGGGATGGAGCATTCACCACTTCTCTGGGCAACCTGTGCCAGCGCCTCATCACCCTCACAGTAAAGAACTTCTTCCCTATATCTAACCTGAACTTCCCCTGTTTAAGTTTGAACCCATCACCCCTTGTCCTATACATGCAGAATGTTTTCTGGTTCAAATGAGGATAGATTATTTAAAGCTGCAATTATGTTTCAGTGTGCATAAAATCATAGAATGGTTTGGGTTGGAAAGGACCTTAAGATTATCTAGTTCCAACTCCCTGCCATGGGCATGTGTTGGGTTATTTTATTACCTTTCATTACTGAAAACTTTCTTAAATGCTTGCATGTTATTTAAACAATGAAAGCACCTTGGATTTGCTTGTGTCATGGCTATAACTTACAGTGCCTTTTTATTTTTCCCCTTTAGATGGCAAGTACTTTAAATATGTATCCCACCAAGGCTGCAAAGCTCGGATGAAGAGGTTTCGGATACTGAAGAAGTTTGTGCATAAGCACAATCCTGTCTACATGAGAATATCTGGCCTTTCAGAGTCCTCTGGGCAACCTTGATTAGAAGGCATCCTCAAGGTTCTTGTGCTTTTTCATCTTTGTGAAACTGACTTCTTTAGCTGTCATTCTAGAACTTCTAGGCAACACCTATTGACTCGGGACTAGACTTTTGAATATATTGCTGTAAAAAATGCTTTGGGTTTTATTTATTTTCTAATAAAATGAATATAAATCAACTGATAAGGTTGAGGAGTTTCTTTAAGGTTAGTCCCATATTTCTGTGTGAAATACAAACAGCATTGATTTCAAATATTTAGTGGTTATGGTGTGGAGCTTCTGTGTCAGGAGTATTGTAGGGCTGATCCTCATGTTGCATAGATGGAATGACTGCTGGAATGTAGCTCAAAATCCATTCAGGACTAGCAGTGGCATTCATGGGTGTGGTGTCTTAACCTAGGAGCATTAAGCACATGGTGCACTGTAAAAACACCTTCTCAACCTGCAAAGGTTACATAGCTTGCTGCTTATAACTGATCATTTCCTGAAATCTATGGGAAAGGGAGAGGCAGGTGTCACTTCTGTGTGCATTGTATAGTGAGAAGAATTCCAGGTTGTGAAGATCTACCGCGGCTTGTTCAGATGATGCACTTCAATGTATCCAAAGGCAGAGTTCCACATGTTTGTCCAGTTCAGGACTTGTTTTCACATGACTGGTAGCAGAGTGAAGGGTTGCTGTAGCTGCGTGGCTGCAGAGGGAAGCTAATGCTGCAGTGCTTTGAAAGAGCAAAGGCCCAGAACTACTGCAGACTTCTCTACCTGGTGGAAGAGACTTCCTAAATCTTCTTGCAGTCTTGCCTATGGGGTGAAATATGCAGTGGTGGCATGTTTGGAAAGCAAATGTTGATGTGTTCTCACAAACTGGTGTTCCAGGCTGCTCGAAAACAACAACAAAATGGTTTCCAAATACTACTTCTGTTTTAATGGCAGATCCGTAGAACTCTGGTGGATGAACTGCTTGAACTGCTGCTGGGAATGAAATAAAGCTGTCTTTAATAGCATGGTAGTATATGGATAAGTACAGCTCTGCTTCTAAAAGCTGAGTGTTTATCTAGGATTTTAGGCTGGGTTAATATGGGTGTCATGAAATGTGCCTTAAGACAACGTGTCTTAAACATTGAGCTATTTGCCATAACTGTATGTTGTATCAAAAGAGGCAGTTATTCCTTGTTCCTGACCTGTGTGCTGTTGTCCTGTTTCCAGTTCTGACTCCCTAAGACAGCCTTGTTCTGTAATAGTTGGGATTATTTTTTCTTGGAGATCTTCAACTGAGCTTTGACTATTTTCATGTTGATTGTGAGCTTTCAAAATGCTATTCCCAGCATCCTGTAAGGTGTCCAACACTCCTGGGAAGTGGTTGCTTCCCCTGAGTCCCAAAGGTGATCCACATCATTGCTCCAAATGACTCACCTAGATGAGTTTCTTGCCTGCACAGTGCAGCTAAAGCTGTCCTGGGAGGCAACCAGGCAGGGTATCCCTTCCTTGGAGCCCTTAGTTGGCTCCCTGCCTTCCTGTTCTGCTCCTTTGGACCTGCAAAGATGGACCTTTGGTGGGCTGGTGACTCTCATGTGATGGGCCTGGAGCATCCCAGCAGGTGGGTATTTGGGCTTCCCCTTCCATTGTCTCTCTGTGCTCCTTTATGGGTATGCAGAGGAGCTTTTATCATAAAACCTAACACAAATAGTGTAAGAATTGAATGCTAGAGCCCCTGCTGCTTGTTGAGAGCTCCTGTGTCATTTCTCTTCTGTCCCCTTAGCTGCCTGTGGGAAATGTCTGCCTTGCAGCAGCTGAGAAACCATCTATTGAGGAAGAAAAGTGAAACAAAGCAGCAGGGATTGAGGTGGAGGTAAGAAGGATGCTGTAAGGAGAATGAGAGGACAAAGAGAAGCTTGAATCCTTTGTGCTCGCAGCTTTCTCCTGTGACCTCTGAAAGCAGGATTGCTGCCAGGGATCCTGTTCTCTCCTGGTGCTACAACTACCATGCTGCAGTCCGCAAGCAGAAGAGCAGCACAGTCCCAGCTTTCATGTAACTATCTTTAAGCATTGTTCATTGCTTTCATGTCCTGCAAGAAACTTGCTGTTTCCTAACACCACAGTACTTACACCTGAGACAAACCTGCATATCACAAGTCCTGAGTGAAATTTCCTATGCAAACTATTCAGGACATGCTGGGTTTTCAAGCTTGTGTGTTGTACTTTGAATATGGTAAGTGAGTGGATCAGAGTATTCCTTTTTGGCTCTGAATTCTGCTCTAGGTTTCTGACAAACTGTGGTCTTCATCCTGTGTGCAGAACCTCTGTGAGGATTTCCACCCCCCTTCCATGAAACAAATAGCACATCTTTTCTTTGCTGTTCCCCTTTATGCTGAGGCAAGGAACTTGTTCATGGAATCATGTTTTCTGTGCAGACCCAGTGTCTCTTGTCCTTCTGTTTTTCCACCTCTTGCTCTTGTTAATATTAAAACCTAATGTAATAAGCACACAAAATCACTTCAGCTCTACTCTCTTGCTTTCCCTGTTGTGTTTTCTGTGCTTGTGCTTTCCTGCTTTAAGAGTGTCTTTACTGATGTTCAAGAAAAGCAAGCTGGTGAAGTGTCAGCTGCTTTTTAAAGCATGCCAACCCTGTGTGCTCTATCCCCCTTGCTTTTCCCCACCAGGTTCTCTGTATTCTCAGCAGCTGTCTCATTCTGGAGACCTTGGCAGGATCTGCCTCAGCTTTTAGAGCAGTGTAAGCACATTGTCAGCACAGAACAAGTGTCTACCTTGCCCTTGGAGTGCTCCCTGCGGAATCAGAGGATTGATGTGTTGTGAACTGGTCTGAATTTACAGTTCTTCAGGGATTTCTGTTACTGGTGTTCTGATCTGCAGTGGGAAATGGGAAGTTCCACTCAGTCTTTCATTGCATTTAAAGAATGGCTGGAAGTGGTATGTTGGCCAAACAAAACCAGACTGCCCACGGCAAGGAGACCTTGGATAATGCAAGTAGTAAGCTCTGTGTGTTCTCTCATTGTCAGAATGTGCTTAAGGCTCTGCTAGCTTTTCTGCTCTCATCAGGGGTGCAGCAAGAAGTGTTCTTGTCTCCTGGTCAGTAATTAGTAATGTCAGTTATCCCAAATTGCTCTGTAATGATAAAGGAATTAAAAGTATAGGGAACTCCCAGGCTGCAGTTACAAATGGAGAGTATGCAAATATCCTCACTGATCCTCATTGTTTGTTGTGGCTTCAAAATAAGACAATTGCCCCAGGACACTAATGCCTTAATTCCAGTGATGGTTTGCAAGGTATGAGAGCAATAACTGAGATAAGCTGATACTTCAGCAGATCTAAATACTTGGATTTAAAATGCTTTATCTCGTGACAGTGCTGAATCTTGTGATTGGTGTGTTTCCAGTTCAGTGAAGTCTAAGCAGAGACAGGATTATTGGCAGTGCCGTAAGTTAGAGCCACAGCAAAAGAGGTGCATGTTAAAACCCTAGAGGTTTTTAAAACAACTCTTTCCCAATATTGACTCCATAATCACAGAGTATTCTCAGCTGTCATGTTACACTGGTGGTTGTATTGAGAAGCTAGGACTGGGAGCTTTGACTTCATGAGCTACATACAGATAGCTCCTGGGAGTAAATGGTGATGTGTAGGGTGAGTGGAGGAGTTCCTATACATGAGATTCCCCCTGCAGCTTCACTTTCCCCACTCTCTGCCTGTGTCCCATGGAGGGAAAGCAGTAAGTAGGAAGCTGCTAGAAACAACACAAAGGATATCTGTGCATTGGCTGTAATAGCTTCTCCTAGGATTTGTACGGAGGAGGAATATCTAATAGCCTTTTCTAAATTGCTTTATTCCTTACTGATGTGAACAGATCACAATGCCTTGCTGTCTAATAAGCTCTGTTGTACGGAAATGTTTAGTGAGTGTGTGCATGCTAAAGCCTCTTCCTAACAGCAGCTGAATGGCAGAGCACTCCTGCAACTGCAAGGTAAAGCTACTCCTCTTCGTTGGGTCGCTATCAGCCTGAACTCATGTGATGCAGCACAGTGGTGAGGAGTGCTCTGTTGCCTTGGTATAAGTATGATGTCTATATCAAAGGAAAGTGATAAAGGAGCTTGGTTGTGATTAAACAGTAGGAGAGCAGAGCTGGGGAAGTATCATTCCCAAATAGAGGCTGGGTACAATGTGTGTACACATTGTGTGTATTCCTGCACACACAGCTGATGCTGTGCCTCACTAACTGCACGGCTTGCTTTGTGCATCCTTCACCAGAGGGCAAAGTGGGCAAGAATCTTACGTATCTTTAAATCAGTTTAACATCAGCTGGGATCAATCCCACTAAAATCAATTACCCGAAGTACAGGGTTAACACACAACATCACAGTGCTGCTGCCTTAAGTATGTCTTTACTCCTTCACGCTTTATGAGTTTCTTCTTATTTTAACTCTGAAAGCGCACCTGGGTTTGTGGGTAACAGCAATCTCTCTGTAAAACTTTGTGTCCTGAAGTTACTTGTGCCGTTGGTAAACTGCTGCCTTAATTTGGTTGTATTTTACAACCCTTCTTCAGTCTTTATGAAACCAGCCCTAGGTTTGGTGCATTTTAAAAGCTGAGTAAAATGGTAGTTAGCAATTGAAAACTATTCACTTGTGTGTTGTAAATGGGGAGGGATGATCATGTTCTGTATATAGGTATCATAGTTCATATTTTTGTTATTTGTATTTCTTGCTGAAGGATTTCTCAGCCAATTTAATATGGATTAGATCTGTGAGTGCTTCTAGGGGCATGAGCGATGCCCAGAGGGGAGGGTTCAGCTGTGTGACGTGTGAAATACCAGAGAGGCAGCCTGGAGGGCTTCTCTCCTGCCAAGTTGTAAACTTCAGAGAGAAAAAGGGAGAGAGAATGTAAGCAAAGCTGAGTGAATGCAGAGCTCTGGGGCTGGCAATTAATAAAACACAGAGGATGAATGAACTATACTACAAAGAGGTGCAGGATTTCTATACATCTGACCTCAAGAAACCTACACTGAAGGAAGTGAACGTTTGGCCATGCACTGGGAAGAGCAACAGCAGCTCTGGAGTTACCTTTTCTTGCCCACATATCTTGCTTTACCTCTTATTGTGCCTCATAGGCTGTCTGCTGGCGCATCCTCAGTGTCTGGATTATGGGCCACCCTTCCAGCCCCCTTTTCACTTGGAATTCTGCTCTGCCTATGAGAATTTTGGCTGCTGTGACCAGGAGAGAGACAACAGCATTGCAGCAAAATACTGGGACATCATGGATTATATTGATCCCCGGGAGCATAAGCTGTGTGGAACATATATCAAAGACATCCTCTGTCAGGTAGGGCAGAAAACCAATACCTGTATCCTATGTTTTGGGCTGATTTGGGGGTCAACTGTGGTTCTGACAGTCTGTGTTGCTGTGGGAAGAGGTGTTGGGAGCGGGGGAAAAGTAGGCTGACAGGGTAATGGTACCTAATCCTCAGCATGCATTTTGCAAAGTGCTTTGTGTAAGGTGCATCCCTTTGTGGTATCTGGCAATATCTAGTGACATTGATGATGATGCTGATGATGGCAATCATGCTGCTCTGCTCATGTTCTCATAACAAAGGGGAGTTACAGGTCAATATTTACTTGTTGCTTGCAGCTGCTGGGTGCTGGATTACAAATTCTACAGGATCAAATGGCAGATAGGATTTATCAGGCCAAGTGTTTGGATCCCTGGACTGTGTGAAGGATGTGCGTTGATTCTGTTCCTGGTGAGGATGCTCCAAATGGTGTGGTGGTTAAAGCAGAACAAAACTTACCAGGCAATGGTTTCACACAGCTGAGGCTTCAGTCACTGCATTTCCATCAGTGCTCTGTCCCCACTGTCTGCCAAGTGCAGGGAAACAGGGATTGTGCAGTGAGAAAAGACCAACAGCGCTGTTCTTCCTGAGCTCCCCTGCCTCCCTGGAGTCAGAGAGCAGAACTGACCTGCCTTTTTAACAACCATTAGTCATGCAGAGCTGGACTTGCTGTATGCCAAAACACACAGCAGCCAAAAGACGCATTTAATCTCATTAAGAACATATAAATCTTTTCTAGTTAATATTTCCTTAGCCCTAAAATATAGTCTGTGTACCAAAATGTTTCCATTCTTTTTGGATGCTGGCAAGATTCTGGCATCTCCTTGGGGTAGGAGGGAGACACTCTTTCAGCACCAGGGCTGGAAAAAGCAGCATCAGGGTTGTTTGTTGCTTTACAGTTGGTAAACCAGAAAAAGACACATTACAGCTCCTGGCAGACCACCAGTGTTGGTGTCATGAAGAGTTTTCTACATGTTGCAAGTAGAAAAAGCCCTCTATAGAAATGACTGTTGCTGCGTTGCTCATTCTGCAGAGTACAATTTGTTTTGCATTTGTTGTGTATTATGTAGCAAAAAAAAACCCCAAACTACCCTTATATTTCCTTCTAGATTTTCCAAGTAATAAGCTATTGCTCTTTTCATATCTTTTAGAGTCTGATTGCTGTTAGGATTTGGAGCTTGTGATTGTGTTGTGTGTTGCTCTTCCTGTTCAGGTTGGTGACAATGAGGTTGGGTTCTCCGGCAGATCTTATTTGGCTGTTGGATCAGTGGAGGAGCAAAGATCTACCAAATGGTTTTGCTTTAGTGAAGTTGCTTTGCTCCATCAAATTGTTACTGATGATCTTGTGGAAGGGATGGAAAATGCCATCCCCATTCTTCCACCTCCACAGTATCCTGATAGTTTTTAGTCACTAAGTACATGTACTCAGTGGCATGTCAAATCAAAAAGGCAGATGTTGATATGTAATCAGGATATAACTGTGCCAAGTGCTGTTCTGCTGTGTATGGCAAGACTTCAGATCAACCGCTGCTGTAACAAGTGCTTTTGTTGATGTTATTCACATGGAACACACAGATTAGTCTCAGAAGCAGTGGTAGACAAAATTATAGCACCAGCTTTTGTCTTTTGAACAAAACCAGCTTCAAGAAAGAAGAGTAGGTTCTTATTGATAAGCCTGAGTTATTAGTTGATGCTCTAACTTGGTGAGAACAGCATTCTATCACGCCTCTGGGGGAGATCACAGTAGTAACAATGCATCATAACAAAGCAGCTCATTCAGTTAGGTGTTCCTTCAGTGCCAAAACCAGCAGACCATAAAACCCAAACAACTTCCCAGCCTTCCTGGTGCTCAGTGGTGCTGAGCCTTGCACACGGGAACCTGGTTTTGGGGACTGCAGCTAATCCCGCAGAACCCAAGAAGGATGCCATGGAGTGCATCTCACCTTGGCACTCCAAGTGTGTTTCTTAACAAATAGAAGATGATTAAATGGGGATGTGTTCTGAATCATGGGTTTTCTGCTGTCACTCTAAACCAAATATGTTTCTCCCGAAAACAGGCTGGAAGAGGCATCTAAAGCATTCTGGCCCTGTTGGTAAAGTTGCATCTGTTTGCATCAGGCAATATGTGGGTTTATTTTTGCTAGCTACATGTGTACTAAGCATTTGTAGGTTAGAGTCTGACCTTCAGCTGAGCTGTTCCAGGGTTTAGCCTAAAAACTGAACGTGAAACTCTGAAAACTGCCTGTAATGTTCTTAAGGAGGTGTTGTGCAAGTTGCATGGCTATAGAAACGCCCTGGGTGAAACCTTGCTGCATGCACTAGGACAGCTATTTGGCTGATGGCTGAGAGGGTGCTTCTCTGTTAGGACAACAGCTACAAGAGAGGCTTAAACCCCCAAAAGGCCAATTACACCTTGTTCAAGCTGATTGAAAGCCATGATATTAGCCTGGGATAGGAATTAGTGTAGTAGCAGGATTAATTGTGTTGTTTCAATGCACAATGAAATGAAAGCAGACAACAGTGACTGTCAAGGCAACGTAATCCTGGGAGTTTATGTAGATCCTGAGGACTGGCCTCCATCTCCTGCTGGGTCTGTGTGCTGTAGGCATTGTTCACCAGGCAAACACCATGTGTGGAGGTGACTGATGTTCTCTGCCTTACTGAGTCTTCATTTACTAACCAGTTTGCTTCCATGAAGGTGTCTTGGCTTCTCCTGGATGTGTGTACACAGCCATGGATTCAGTTTTTCACTTCCCAGGAATGTTCTCCATACGCTGCACATCTCTATGATGCCGAAAACCCTCGGACACCTCTGAGAAACCTCCCAGGGCTTTGTTTTGACTACTGCTCCGAGTTTCATTCCAGCTGCCACTCTGCCATCAGCCTGCTGACCAGCGACAGGCACATCCAGGAATGTTGCGAGACAAACAAGACGCGCTTCTGCGACCTCCTTCACCTCCACGATGAGGACTACTGCTTCCCCAACGTGCTGAAGAACACAGCCCTCAACCACAACCTGGGCTCAGTGGTGGAGGACCACAAAGGCTGCCTCCAGCTCTGTCTGACGGAGGTTGCCAATGGCCTGAGGAACCCGGTGCTCATGGTGCATGCGAATGACCATACCCACCGCATGTTCATAGCGGAGCAGGTTGGAGTCATCTGGGTTTATCTACCTGATGGCAGTCGGCTGGAGGAGCCCTTTCTGGATATTAGAAGTCTAGTGCTGGCTACACCATGGCTAGGGGATGAGAGGGGCTTTCTGGGGATGGCTTTCCACCCCAAGTACAAGGACAACAGCAAGTTTTATATCTATTACTCGTACATGGATAAGAACCGAGTGGAAAAGATCAGGATCAGTGAACTGAAGGTTTTGGCATCTGATGCCAACAAAGCTGATCCACGCTCAGAAAGGTAAAGTTCATGTTGAATGCTGCTGCATGCCACCAGGAGAAAGTATTTGTCCCTGGCCCTGTCCTTCCCCCATGCAGAACCTGTACATTCCAGGTTGGACGGAGTCTTGGGTGACATGGTCTAGTGTGAGGTGTCCCTGCCCATGGCAGGGGGTTGGAAGTGGATGATCTTAAGGTCCTTTCCAACCCAAACCAGTCTATGATTCCCAGTTACCCTGCTTCAGGTGTGTGATTGGCCTGCATGAAGCTACCAGAGACAGGTTGGCTCAAAGTCACCCAGCAAACTAGAAATGAAACTGCAAAGAGGATCTAGGATTCCAGGTTGTCTTCTCCCTCCATCTTGGACCTTTGCTTCTAAAGAGTAGTTATGGCCTTAAGCCTATTGTGGAATTAACATCTGCTCTTAAAGTCTTTTGGACAGTAAGAGAACAAGGATGCTTCACTACAAATAAAGGTACTATACATCCATTTAATCTGACATGTGCACCTACCCCCTATCCCCACTAAGAAGCTAATCCTCAGTTATGGAGAAGAATTTGTTAATAGCAGACTTATTTTCTCTCGAGTTTCACAATCACCACAAGATGGTTCTGAAGCCCTCAAATTCACCAACTTCTGCTCATATAAGAAAGCAGAACCCCCCTGCTGCAGTCTATACAGCGTGGAAGTCTTGCTTGCTTCTGTAGAAGCAGCAAGGCAGTGTTTCTGCAGCCTACCTGAATGTTCAGTCCTTCCCAGTAGCTACATCTGGACTTATTTCTCCCTCTTTTTTTAAGGAATCTCCTGGAGCTTGAGGAACCAGCTGCAAATCATAACGGTGGGCAGCTGCACTTTGGTGTGGATGGCTACATGTATCTGTTCACAGGGGATGGAGGGAAAGCTGGAGACCCTTTTGGAACATTTGGGAATGCTCAGAACAAGTAAGTAGGAGGGCAGGTAAAAGCTTTGAGCTTGTTTTTTCACTGAGATACAAGGTTTTGGAACTGAGACAGTGTGGAAGAATAAGAATGCTTCCTGGAAGTGCTTGTGCATCTGCCAGTCTGGTCAGTGCAGTAGGGCAACAGTTAACATTCTACATTTTGAAAGCTGAGGGAATCCAAGATGTCAGAGCAGCTTCCAGTGTCTGAAGAGGGCTACAAGGGTGCTGGAGAAGGACTCTTCATCAGGGGCTGTAGCGGTAGGACAAGGGGTGATGGGTTCAAACTTAAACAGGGGAAGTTAAGGTTAGATCTAAGGAAGAAGCTCTTTACAGTGAGGGTGGTGAGGCGCTGGAACAGGTTGCCCAGAGAAATGGTGAATGCTTCATCCCTGGCAGTGTTCAAGGCCAGGTTGGACAGAGCCTTGGGTGACATGGTCTAGTGTGAGGCATCCCTGCCCATGGTAGGGGGTTGGAACTGGATGATCTTAAGGTCCTTTCCAACCCAAACCATCCTGTGATGTTGAGAGGAGAGAGTCTTCTAGGACTTGAGCAGTTACAAGACATACCAGCCACTGGCTGGTTTATTTTGGAGAGAGAACTTTTCCTTTGGAAAGGGGGAATTGTGTTTTCAGCTGCCTCTCACGCTGGGATTTCTTTTTCTGTCATTCTCTTTAGGAGTACTTTTTTGGGGAAAGTCCTGAGGATTGATGTGGATGGAAGAAGCTCTGATGGAAAACCTTATCGCATCCCTCCCGATAACCCATTTGTGTCTGATCCCAAGGCCCGCCCTGAGGTTTATGCATATGGGGTCAGGAATATGTGGCGCTGTGCAGTTGACAGAGGGGACCCTGTCACAAAGAAGGGAAGAGGGAGGATATTCTGTGGGGATGTTGGGCAGAACAGGTTTGAAGAAGTCGACGTCATTGTTAAAGGAGGGAACTACGGCTGGAGAGCAAAGGAGGGATTTGAATGCTACGACACAAGGCTTTGCCACAATTCCTCTTTGGGTAAGGAAGAAGTGTCTCATAGAAGATTACTTTATTATACATATGTATTTAGTGGGATATAGCACTAGTTTTCCAGTGAAACTGAATAATCCAGAGTTGTGTATTAAATGGAGATTGCTATGGAATCATTGGGTCTTTTCTGTCCTGGAGTAAACTACTGTATTCTCACTGAAATTTAACTAGAATCATAGAACACCAGGTTGGAAGGGACCTCAAGGATCATCTGGTCCAGCCTTTCTGGGCAAAGCGTGACCTAGACTGGATGTCCCAGCACCCTGTCCGGTTGAATCTTGAACGTATCCAGTGTTGGGGAATCCACCTCTTCCTAGGGATAGTTTGTGCATCTGTACTGGCCCTTCTAGTAATGTTTGTGCCCGTCTATGTCATTGACCAAGTGCTTTTTGATACTCTCTGTATATAAATTTTCTCATTTCTTACTCTTCTGTGTTTAACAGATGACATTCTTCCAATATTTGCATATGGCCGCAGCGTGGGGAAGTCAGTTACTGGAGGTTTTGTGTACAGAGGATGTGAATCACCCAACTTGAATGGCCTTTACATCTTTGGTGATTTCATGAATGGGTGAGACTGTCTTCTCTGCAGCTCCCATTCTGGACCCACATTTGCCTTATGTGGGCAAATAAGCATCCGAGCATCCCAAAACCTTCTGAGCTGGAGTAAATGAGATTCGCAGATGTCTATGTATTAGATTAAGTGCTCTGTTTGATTGTTATAACAACATGTTGGTTGGAATCCACACTTCATAGAATCACAGAATGGTTTGGGTTGGAAAGGACCTTAAGATCATCTAGTTCCACCCCCTGCAATGGACAGGGACACCTTCCACTAGAGCAGGTTGCTCCAAGCCCCTGTGTCCAACCTGGCCTTGAACACTGCCAGGGATGGGGCAGCCACAGCTTCTCTGGGCACCCTGTGCCAGCGCCTCAGCACCCTCAGAGTAAAGAACTTCTTCCTTATATCTAAGCTGAACTTCCTTTGTTTAAGTTTAAACCCCTTGTCCTATCGCTACAGTCCCTGATGAAGAGTGCCTCTCCCTCCAATTGAGAGTTCTTAGGCTAGATTTGCTTTTTTTCATGTCTATTTTTCAAAAAGACAACCATTAAAGCCAATCACCCCACCTTTTTTCGGTAATAATTTTGTCAGGAACTAATCTTGATAATGGAAACATAAAACACAGGGTTTTATTTTTCGTCTAGTCGACTTATGGCTTTACAGGAAGATGAGAAGAGAAATAAGTGGCAGAAGCAAGATATCTGCATTGGCAGCACAAAAACTTGTGCTTTCCCTAGAATGATCAGTTCTTACAGCAAATTCATCATCTCATTTGCTGAGGATGAAGCAGGTAGGTATTGTGCTGGCCATACCTTTACTGGAAACTACTGGTCAGTTCTTATTGTAGGGCAAATGTGTAAGATCGTGTTGTTCCTCACATATATTGGAGAGCAGGCACTGCAGAACAGGTTGGTGTCGAGCTCAGCATAGCTTGGTGTGTGGTTCAGAGAGGTCTCCTGCCCTGTGAGGCTATTGCAGATAGGCTTGACGGAGAGCTCGGCAGACAGATCCTCATGTGAACTTGCAGTCTGAGCACTCCACGTCCTTTTAGGAGTCTGAACTCCTGTTTCAGCCTTTCCCTGTCCTTTTGCTGCTATTTATGCCATTTCATTAATGAAAAGACTATATTAATGCAGTTTATTCTTTAATTGTAACACCTCATCCTCCCTTGAGTTCTTACAGCTTATTTGAAGTTCCCCTACTTGATTACTATAAATCCCTCAGTCTTACAACAGCAGCACTTCACGCTGTGGATTATTGACCAAGGCTTTTTTGGGGGGAATGAGGAAAACCACTCATTTTAAACTGTAGTGGGAATGTCTCAGTACACAGGATTATTGCTGTGGTTACAATGACCAGATCTCTCACCAAGGTGAGAGTACCAAAGCATACTTGGGTCACTTTTGTACAGTCTCCTGACAGAGAGCTATGTCATACAGATAATGGCTTCAAGGGTGTTGAGAACACACGTGCTTTAGCGAGCTCTGATGCTTCAGGATTCAGCAGGAAAGAGATCTGAATGTAATGGCAAGATCCTGGATCACCTGGCCAGCATATCCCATCAAAGATGCAGGGAAATGCAGGCTTCTTTGTGAAATATGAACAAGTTTTACCTGTTCTAGCAACATGCAGAGTGGGTGCATGTTACATGTCTCTTCTACTGGTTGCTCTTTTAGAAACCACTGTGGTGTTATCATGTAGCTTGAAAGACAACTGTTCTGCCTCTTTTGCAATCCACTGTAGTTTGCCTGGATATTGTTCTAGTGGGTGCTGAAGGGAAGGCATGAGGAATAGTTGCTCTCCTTAGCAACCATACAAGAATAAGAAGTTTCTGTCTCCTATGGATTAGCCAAGTTGGCTCTTGTTGGATGTTTTTTTGGACGACTATGAGATAGCTAATATTTGATGTATGATCTTCCCCTCTGTTTGTAGCTTCTGGCTGCTGCTTTGGTACAAACAAGTTGTTAAAAGTACATATTTATACAGAGGAAAGTAACCTTTTGGAGGGCCGCTGACATGAGGTAATGGAGGTCCTGCTCAGGCACTGTGCTTGATTGAGAGCTGCTGGTTCTGTGGGGAACCCTGCTGCAGCCAAGACATCATTTGGTGCCTCTGGGAATCCACTTGCACAGGCCAGAGGGAGACCAAATCCCGCTTTCTGGAAGTAAGACATGACTGATGGAGTGCCTGAAGGAGCTTTCTGATTTTCTGACCATGTGAATTAGTGAAGAGCCAGGAAAGAGGGAAATGGAGAACTGTGATTTTTCTTGGGCACTTGAACCTGGGGCTGAGTTTTCTGTTTTCACTTCCGTTTAGGTGAGCTGTATTTTCTGTCCACTTCTTATCCCAGTGCCTATGCACCACACGGATCACTCTACAAGTTTATTGATCCTGCAAGGTTAGTAAAGATGTTTTTCCATGCTAAATTCTTCTATAATCACCATACATTCTCTAGCTACCGCAGTAGAAAGACTGCTAAGTGCTACTGATAGATGATCTGACCTCCACATCCAGTCCTTGTTTTTTGTTCATCCACCATACACCTAGTGCAAGCTCAGCCAGTTTTAGTGAATTATTCCTCACTCATATCTGTGCACCCAGAAATAGACAGAATTCAGATAACTTAAAGGGCTGGGACAATAAGGATGCAAATAACATCTCCTTGGTTGCCTACCTAAGGTATAGCACAGTGCTGTTTTAAAAATGACAGTCTGTATCCTTCAGGGTGATGACAGCAAATATGTGATGCACTTTTATATACATAAATAAATTGCAGCCCACACTTTAGTTTTCTAATGAACCCTAGTGCTTTATGCAGTGTTCAAATAATAATTGGAGCCTGAACCAGAGTTCTTCCAAGCAAAATGTTTTCTTTCCCCATTAAGCAGCTATCCCAGCTATCTGTTTTTCCAATAATAAGCATACTTATGTGAGTTTTTACCCTCCCCAAGTTTTTGGGTCTTGCTAAAAAGCATTGAATGAGTTTCAAATCGCCCTGTAGATACAGTACTAATGTGTCTGTGCTGTTGCTGAGACCTCAGACACTAACAAAGTGAGGAAAACCAGTTCTGTTTTCTTTAGAAGTTAAATCCCAAGCTACCTATCTAACTCAGGCCCTGTACCAAGGTGATGGGAATAGGAGATTGGGTCTTTTCCTTGCTGCAACTACGTGAGGAGACTCCTGCCTTTAACAGCTTATTGTCTGCCAGGAAGCTTTTGAACTGCACTAACTGTGGCTGGCCAAAAGGGAGTATTTTCAACTATAAAAAGTAAAATTATGATCTTAAGCATCCTCTGTGTCACGAAAAAGAACAACCAAACAAAACAACCCCCCAAAACAAAAAACCCCAAACCCTCTGCAGTCCCTCTGCCACTCCTCAATGCATTGTGAAGACTATTGGGGTGATAAATCCTCTCCTCTTTTCCCACTGTAAAGGGGGAAATGCAGCTTTCTCTGTCACAAGCAGCCTGTGGGAGCCTTTCCCGGAGCCTGCCTGCCCCGAGGTCTGGTTGCAGCAACGCACCATGTCACAATGGCTCCTGCCAGGACTGCCATGGCTCCACTGCTCGAAGGGGCTTTGTGGAAAGAAGCCAGCTCTTCCCTGTGCTTTTGGAGCTTCATATCCTTCACTTCCAGAGCAGGACCAGGCATTTATTCCCTTGGCTGCTTGGAATTTATTTGCCTTAGCATTTTAATGCTGTTTATAGGATTCTTCCATTTTGTCTCACTGTGAGCAGTGGCTGAGATAATCACCTCCTCTGATGGGTGCCAGCCCAGGCACTCCCTGCTTCCTGCCCACACTTCAGCAAGCATGCTGGCAAGGGCTGCAAGCCACCCAAAAATGACCTTCAGAAGGCTGGCAGAGCCATTGCCATCTACCTGATGGCATTCAAACTTCCCTAGGAAACTCCCAGTAAAACTAATAGCAGCAACGTCCAGTGTCCCCACTTCAGACTGCCTCTCCAGCAGTGCTCTGGGAGATAGCAGAATGGCTGGTGTGCCCCTGCCTGGATTAGCACCAAATCCCTTTGTCAGGAGTGGAGGGAAGAGGTGTTAAAGTCTTTTAAAAGTTGAGAGTGCCCAAACAGCACTCTAATAACTTAGGTTATTAGCAATGCTAATGACCCTGCTTTGGTAACCTTTTTAATTGAAATGGTATGGAGGAAGCACTTGGCTGTTGCTCCTGTCTGAAGGAGAATGCTAATCACAAGAAAACGTGATGCCTTAAGTCCTGCCTCTGCGCTGTCAAGCATGCCAAATTGGAAGAGCCTCTTCCTGTTTGTCCTGGAGCAGTTCCCTTGGTGGGTAAGAAAAATCACAGGTCTGTGTACCCCCTTCCTGTCATTTAATGTGTGACAGCTTTACCTGAGGAAAAATGTGCTGCTTTTTGGGTGCTTTTGTACTGTGGGAAGTTGTCAGGGAATGGCAGAATTGGAACGTGGATATACTTTCTTTGCAGTTGTTGCTTCTTCCCTTTTACCTGTTCTTTTCCTTTCTCACTGCTCTTGCTGCAGCACTATGCTGTGTCCAGAGCAGCACCCTTCGAAGACCACATTATCCCTCATGGGGCTGTGTGGGAATGTTCTGCTGCATGTACAGAGATCCTCATGCTGCACCCTGAGCAGAAAGTGCTGTCACTGACAAGCCTTATGGGCAGGAATAGGACCCCTCCACTTCAAGGTGGGATGCATGAGCCAGTATTGGTGAGGTCAACCCAAAGTGAATGATAGTCTGAAGATCAACCAAGGCATCCACCAGTTTTCTAGAAACAGCATTGTGCTGTGCTTCCAGCAGCAGGACATGTAGCTGAACACACCTAATCAGCATCCTTGAGTTCAGTGACAGGCAGGCCAACATCCTCCACACAAACAAACCAGCTATCCCTGTTGGATAAAGTCAGTCCAGACTGCCTGACGGCAGGGAGTTGGCCAGAAGGGTGGTGAAAGAGAAGGTGCAGCCTTCCAGCTGCTATTGCTGATCAGACAGGGATTTTATGGCTTGCAGCCCTGAGTTAGGCTCTTGAATTCCACTTAAATGCCTAAAATGCCTTCATGCCTCTTCCAGCAGAGGCAAAGAACAATGGGGGATTTATGTGTGCTCTGGAATAAACAAACTTCCTTAACAATCCCTGATATCTGCATATGGCTTTCTGTTTCTGAAGGAGAGCTCCACCAGGGAAGTGTAAATACAAGCCCATTCCAGTGAAAACAAAGAGTAAACGGATACTGTTTGTTCCACGTGCAAGTAAGTTGCTAGGCTTTAATTTTACTGAGAAGCAAAACACAGAACCATCAGGTGACTGAAATCTTTAGCAGCCTTAAACATTAAAGCATGAGCAGGAGTAAGGTTGAAGTTAGGTTATCACATTTAATGTGTGCTTCCGTCATTTACTACATGCCATGGTTTTCCTTAATCCCAGTCTCTGATCATCTTTTTAACCCAAGGTGTTGCCAAGTAATAGCGTAAACAGGCACACAAGGGACCTGATGGCTTTGATTCAGGCATTGGATTTGGTCTGGGAAGTTTTGAGTGCCTGTCCCTGGCTCTGTGATAAGCTCCTTGAGTCAACTGATCCCTTCTCAGTACATCTGGGGACTAAATCTTCCTTTTTCCTGGCCTTTTTCTGTTTTATGTCTCATGCAACTAGAGCAGGGGTTCCCTCTTATTATGGAGTAGAAACAGCATTTAGCAAGTTGAAGTTATCTTGCCTGGGATTTCCCGATATTAGTGCAGCATGAAAAATTCCTATTGTGCAGTGTGCCAAAGAAGCGTGTGAGGTTTTGTCATATTCTGTCTGCATTTATTTTCCTTAAATACACATTAATCGTTCATAAAATTAAACAAATCTTACTTCTAAGAAACCCATGGCTCTCGTGACGGAAGAGGTTTATACAGTGTGTATTTCTTCTTTCAGAGTGCCAGCTATTTCTCCTAACTAGCTCTAATAAGGGTTTATAGCAGTAATAGCTCTGAATTAGCCTTTTGCCTTGAAGCATGAGGATGCTGAACCATGTTAATTACTTTCCTCAGAGACTGTTCTTGAGCTGCTTAATGAACCTTCAACAACCAAGCCTCTGAAGAAGACTTCTACCCCCACTGCAGCTACCCCAGCAGCTGCTTCTCAGAAAGGTAAAAAGACCCCATCCACCAAAATAAAAGCATCAACAGCAAAACCAGCTCCATCTGGTAAAAAGAGACAGAAAATCAAAGCTGAGGCTAAGCCTCACAAGCCAAAGCAGGAAGAGAAGGTCGCACGCCTTGACAGAACTACACCAGCATCACCTTTGCCAAAAAACAAGAGCTCCCACCTAACCAGAACCAAGAAGCTTCTTCCAAAGAAAGCAGCATTAGGGAAGGAAAAACAGGAGAGGAGGAAGAAGGGCAGGTTAAGCAGCAGCTCTTGAAGCTCAGTGATGTCACAACGAAACCAAGTCACTTCTAAGATGCTGAGACAAATATTTTGGATAGTGACCAAATAGAAGAGAATCATCTGACTTGCGCCAGTGCTCCCAGGGGTGGCTCCATCCACGTCAGTGTTAGCAGTCCTGATGTATGTCTTATTAAACCTCAACAGCACCAGCCTCCCACTATTAACTGTCTTTGTAAATCCTGCTGTGTGTCCTCTTCTCATGTAAGTAGTTATGAGAGTCTGTGGTGGACATTCACAGGTAGGATTTGGCTCTGTATGACTGCCTAATAAATCCAAGTGCCTTCAACTTTCAGGACTTGCATCTTTTTATCCGAGAACACAAAATAAGCATGTCAGTGACCTCACCTTCTTTTTGTGTCCTTTAACCGAAGTGAAGACTGTATTTTAAGAGTAGTTGTCATTCAGACAATGAAATTACCATTCTTTTAAGCAATGTTTTTCCCAAGGTATGGGTAACGTGCAGGTGCCAAAGGACACTGGAAAGCATCTCTTGGCCTGCATGTGAGGGATGGGTGCAGCCTTTTCTCCCTGGGAGTAGTGTGGGTTTGGAACTGAGCTGGAGGGGTGCTCTTTCATATGCTGTGCTGCTGCATGGAGAATTGGGGAGCGAGGACCAGGGGGTTGCATTTTCCACACTGAAAGAGGGGCAGCAACAAACCTCGAATATTCTTTTCTAGAGAAGTGTATTTCTTTGTACAGCAGAGCCACGGCCTGGCTTGGCTTCCTGCCGTCGGTCTAAGAGGGAGCCAAAGCACAAGACGTCCTTTTGCAGCACACATTAACGTTCTGCAACGTCCGGTAACGTTTGTCTCCTACCGCCACCCTCCGGTCGCGGCGTTTTGGTATGCAAAAAGCAGCAACCTCCTATCGCAGCCGAGGCTTTCTGCCAGCGCGGAAGGATCCCCGGTTGTCCGCTGTCTCCTCCCCTCTAACCATGACGCTGCTTCTGGGCAGGAAAAGGGGGAAAAAAAGAGGTAAAATATAGGCGAAAAACTCGAAAGGCCCCAGCGAGGATCGAACTCGCGACCCCTGGTTTACAAGACCAGTGCTCTAACCACTGAGCTATGGAGCCACCTATCAGTTCTATTTCTGCCGACGGCTCGTGTCCCTCTGCCGCGGCCGCCGCCTCACGGTGCCGGTGCCGCCGCCTCAGGGGGGCTGCGGGTCGCGGTGCCGCCGCCCATGGGGCTCATCAGCCTTCTTAAGGCACGAACGTGTCATGGCGGCCCCGCTGTCCTGTGGCCCGCTAAGCCTCGGCGGTGAAACTAACGCAGCTGCGGCACCGCCCCGGCGGGCACCAGCCGCCCGCCCCGCGTCCCGCCCTCCCCGGTGCGACCTGAGGCGGCACCAGCCGCGTTTCCTCGGCACCGTGCAGCGGAGGGCAGGGGCGGCAGCCCCCACCAGCCCTCCCGCGCCATGCGGCTGTGCCGGCCGCTTGCCCTGCGGCACGTCCGGTTCAGAGCCCGGCCCCTGGAGCGTCCCCCACAGCGGTTTCCTCCATGAGAGAAGCCACTGATGGCCGAGGCGTGTGTGAATCCAAATCCCAGCTCACCTGTATGGCGTTGCCCGAGGGTAACCGAGGCTCCTTCCCCCTTATCAGTGGGGAGCGCACCTGAGGGTAAAACTGCACCTGAGAGTAAAACTACCATTGCACTGAGAAGTGTTTGAGTGGCCAATTGAGGCTCATGAGAAGGTCGCTTCAAGGATTACTGCCGTGCTCTCCTCCCATCTACCAGTATCCGCCATGGTGTGAAGGAGAGAGCACTTGCTCCCTGTGGTAGGAGCTGATTGAGGATTTGGGGAGGTAAGGCTGTCCAACATACGGTTTTGTGCAAAGTGTTTAAAAATAAGTCGTTTTAAACGGAGAGATTATGGTCAAATTGGTAAATATTCTCAGGTTTTGCGAAATGTTACAAGAAAAACGGGTTTAATTATGTTTAAAATAAACTGCAAGTGTAGGTTGACTGGGATATAAACTCAACGGCAGGATAGGCATTGTGTAGGCTTAGTTTCCTTCTTTGTTATGATAGAGTAAGGAGGTTTGAAACCAGCGAAGATTTTCTCTGCATTAAAGAGCCAGCCTGTCCCATGCAGCCCCCTTAAAGCTGAGGTGAAGGTGAAGAGGTGAGCTAAGAGAGGAAACTGAGAGGCAGTCATAAATCTGAGCTGTTGTGCTGCACGTCGGAGTCACTTTCCAGCCAAGCAGACATGATTTGCTGGGTGCAAGCCCCAAACTGCGTGTGAGCAGAAGGAAAGCTCCTTGAAATGAAAATGGACAGAAAAAGCTGCATTAAGGAATTAAAGACCTTTCATCCAGCCCGCACTCCACAAATCATGAACTGGGGCAACTTCCTCTTGTTTTATGTCTTATTTCGCCTTCTCTTTAAATGGATGTGATCTCTGCGGGCAAAGTAGACTGGTTCTGGTGAACTCTGTCTTGTTGTTTATGTGAAACACTAAAATGACTCTAAAATACCTGCTTTTGACCTCTAATGGGGCAGCTGATAAACTCGTGAAGTTTCACATTTCTTTCATTGCTTTTTTCCCCCCTTCCCTTTGAAGATGGTGACTCTTTGGAGCTGGTAAAGCTCTTCCAAAGGGCTAAAATGTCTGTGGCAAGTGTTGTGCTACTGCCTTAGGGAACTGAAATACAAAGCGTAATTGTTTTGTAAGCTTAAAGTAGGCAGGAGCAGAACTGTCTATGAAACAAACCTGCCTTCATCAGTTTCACAGGGCTCAGCAAGAGGGTGAAACGTATTCTGAGAACAGAACGTTGTTGAAATCAAGCTTTCTGTGGTAGTAGGTGTACCTGTTGCTGTTGCTTTTTAACTTAGGTGCACTCTGTAACTGCTGTGGTTGCCCTGCTTCCAGATTCCCACTGCTGCCTGCTTACAGCTCATTGCATGGCGGGCTGCACTTCAAATGCTGTGTAGTAGAGCATTAAGTCGGACACCTTGGGTGGGATTGAAGGTGGAGGTACCACGCTATCAGCAAGCCCTATAGCTTCTCTTTGTAATGGAAATGGGGAAGGGAGACACTGCTGGGATGCAGATCATCTCACCTGAAGGTAAACCTCGAAAATAACTCACCTAAATCACGGTCTGGAAGTGCTTGTTTCTCAGTTGACTGTGAAGGGAGTCGAAGCTGAGCATGTCAGTGGTTAATGAGACATGTCTCACTTGGTTTGTACCAAGTAAGTTCTGGTGTTGAGCAGATACCCTGCAGGGACCTGGCTGCAGAGGGACGAGCAGCTGCGTTAACAGGCACATCAGCACTGCTTATTGCTTGGCCGCAAGCTCCTAATGCTCTCAGCCCATCCTCTCAGTCCCATTTGCACAAGAATAAGAGTAAGTTAAACTTCATACCCTTGCGCTTTAGATGTTTAAACTAGAGTAACTGTAGCTGGGAAAGTCCCATCGGAGGACCAAGAGCATTTTTGGGGAGATAGCAAGAGAAATTTTGTATCTAAAGAAGGCTCTCTGGTTCTCTCTGCAAGTAGACACAGATTTGAAAACGAAATATTGAGGCAATAAAATGCCTGTCTAGCCTGCTGGTCATTGCTGTTGAACGCCACGAGGTGGAACCTAAGTACTGTGTGAAGACATGAGGAAAACCCAGCCTTCAAATGCTGAGAAGAGTGGATTTTTACCACACTGGTTAAATAAATCTAAAAATCTGTAGGATGATTTACCTCTAAAGACGTGCCAAACATCTAGAGATCCACGTTTCTCTATACTGTGTAGAATTCCTTCTGATGTGCAGCAAGATTCAACTTGTGTAGTGTGTCCCTCTTGCTAAGTCGGGGCTTTCCCAAGCACATGTTCTTTTTGCCTGATTCAGTGAACTAACACTGGTAAAAGTGGAGTAAGTGCCCTTTGCAAGCTGCCTTGCTGATACAACCCATTGGGCTTTTCCTTTCAGTTTCACAAGACGTGCTTCCAAGGTAGGAGCAATGTTGAAGGTTATTGGGAGCAGCGTGCAGAAAAGTTTCCTTTTCCTAAGGCAAGTTGTTAAGGAGCAGGATTTGAAAGATGTATCCCAGACTACCTCTACAACAAGGATAGGCATCAAGCTAGAGAATAGATGTAGCGTTGCACTCAGTCTGGACCAAGGCTGCTGTTAGAACAAGACTTAGTTGTTCCTGATGAGCTCCTTGCCTGACCTTACCAGCCCCACTGAACAAATATGTGTGTAACTGTGTGTAAAGCTGATGTCAGGCCACAGATGTCAACCGTGTTGCTGTGAATTCACATCCGTCTCGCTAAGAGCAGTGAGCTAATCTCATGCATATTCCATACGATCTTATTGCCATATTCAAACGCTAACAGGAGAAGCGAACCAAGGGAACGACTCTTCAGGCAGCTGGTTCTTGAATTAACCCTAGAAATTCTCTTACACTACAGTGTTCTCCTTTCTAAACTCCATTGCCCAGTTTGCCACCCAGTTCCCTGCTCAATTCAGTTGCACTGGTGTTTTTCAGGGTTCAGTTTTGTTGCACAAACCAGCTTTGGGCTGCAGTGTATGAGATAAACAGCAGTGACGGGTGTCTCCTAATAGGTCTTTGGGGCTTGCCTACCTCTGTCCTCTTCATATCTGGTCGCTGCAGCCCAGTGCATATGGGTTTATCTCTGCACAAGCAGAGAGCAGCAGAATGGGCCTTTCCCTGTCAACCACTGAGAGAAAGGACTTGCAGCACAGCTCCAGGCCTCCCATGAACCGGGATGTTCTGGGGGGTTGGTTTGACAGGTTCAGTCCTGTTGGGTTTATTTCTTAAAGTAACTCTGCAGTAACATGAAGGTGTCCGAGTTTAATGTGTTCATTTTAATTGGCAAGTGCTGATGGGTTACTTTGTCTTGTACAAATGCAAAGTTTGAGTGAAAGGTTACTAAAATCAGTGCAATGCTTCCTGCTGAGTTTGGGTGGCTTTTGGAGCTGGTTCTTGGGGTATTTAGGCATGGAAAGATTTTGACATGTGGTTGAGGCCTGCCTTCTCTTCTGCATGTGGAGCTTTAAGTCCAGTTTGATTGAGGTATGCCTGAGGAAATATCCTGTTGTTCTGCAGTTTTGACCCAATCAATCCTTGTAAAACCACTGGTTTTGAATTACACAGGAATGATCCACTTGTCCTTGAAACATTGGATACAAAACATGAGCTGGAACTAGATTAAAAAATCAGCAAAAATAACCTGCTATGACTTTTCCACTAACCATTACCATTTGTAACAGAGGCTGGGTAAGGTGCCATGAAGGCTGATTCCAGGTTTAAGCTTGCATCCCTACTCCATCCTGGCCTGAGATACTGTTATGCAGCCTCTCCCTGCTCTGATACTTTTCCTTTCCAGAGGAAAAAAGTTCAAACATGCAATAGATTCAGTCCCTTTCAGAATGACTTTGGTAGTCTCAATGCTCTTCTTTTGGACAAACATGCTTTAGCACATGAAGCTAATGTGCATCTTGTGTACTTTCATAACGTGAGGGATCCAAGCAGGAGGAATGTTGTCTTCAAATGCTTTATGATTTGACCTTCCTGAAACAGGAAAGGAATAATCTGATTTTTTTTTGCTTCAGAGTTATTTCTCCAATCCAGATCAGATTTGAAGCTATTCTAATAAAGTGTTCCTGATTGTGAACATCAGGTAGCTGGTGATCCTTTGGATCTTTGCAAAATCAAGGTATTATTGGCTGCAAGTGAAAGATGTTTTCATGACCGTTGTGTAGTCTGGGGAAGAGCTAGAATATTTCTTTCTTGCCCTGGATTAAAATAAGTTGTGTCTATCCATGTTACTATCAAAGAGATCATCTCCATGTTGAAAACTTTTAGGAGGCCCATATCTTAGCTGAAGGACGTAGTGTTCTTCAAAGTGTCCCTGCAGAAGTCCACAAGGAAGGAAAGAGCTGACCTGTGCACGTGCTGGTTGGTCTGTCACTGAACATGTATGTACATTTGTGCTGCCAAGCAGAGTGTAGAGCTGTGTTCTCCTTCTCTGGAGACACTAACCTGAAGGCCAGATTGTTGGTTTCCAAACAGTGCAGAAATATAGGACCAGCTTTGAGGCCATTAATCCTCTCAAATTTGGCTGAAACCAGTGAGCAGATTTGAAAGTTCCTTGGGATTGGCAACCAGTGTGGTTACATGAACCCTTTTCCACGGAAAGCCAAGCTAAAAATATACTGATCACATTTTCCAAGCGAGTTTTTAAAGTTCTGTGGAAAACAGACCATTCAGGGCTGAGTGTGAGGCAGAGGAACCAGGAGATCCAAAGTGCGTATCCTTACTCCGCTATGGACTCTGCCCCTTGACCCTGTGCCCTGTTTCCACGGCTGTCCAGCACTTCCCTCCCCGACTCCCAGAGGGATGGCGGATGCGTGTGTTTGTAGCATGCTCTATAAATGCAAAGTCTTATTATTATCAGCATAAAAATACACTCAGAAGATTGCAAGTGGGCTGTAATGGAATAAAACCTCCCTGCTTCCGGGGAACGAAACCCAAACAAGTTAATTTCTTTGCTGCTTAATAGGCATCAGAATTTGTGTTCTAAATAAACTTTCTGTGATGTTTTCTTCCAAGGAGCTGTAAAGCTGTAGGCACCAAGTTCCTTTTGGAGGTAGGGAAGTGGGAATGTGTCCCAGTGTGGTCAGCACTGCTGTGGATGGGAGGCTGTTGTCTCAGCAAAGGTTTGCATATTTGGCTCAAGTGAAGGTGCAGCTACTCAAGCAAGACACAAATGTGTGGCTCTGCTCTGGGTTTCAATTCCTGGGAAAGGCAAAAGACCTGTCACAACTATCGGGAGCCTTCTCAAGTGCTCGCATTCCCTTTGCTGTAAAACACATCCAGGTCCCAAAGGCAGGCAGTCTCTATGCTAATGAAGGAATAAATTGCTCCTTGTTCTAGAGCTCTCTTTGGGTAGATGGAGGAATGGTGCATGGATGATAAAGAATACATAAACTGTAAAAAGCCAACTGTTGCTCAAGTGCTGGACACGATAACTGGAGCTGGGTGGTTTGTACTTTTCCTCTTAGAATAGGTCAATGAACTGAAAATATGGGTTTGTTCCCAGCTCTGTTTCTGATTTTGCCATATGTTTGCTGCTAGAGACAACGGTTTGTGGGTTAGAGGCACGGAAATGGCCATGTACTATTCTTCTGTGCTGTTAGTTCAGAATATCCTGCTCCCATTTCCTGTGTGCTCATCCTCTGAGCTCCAGGCGTTTGGAGACCTGTCCTCACCACTCCAGGATGAGCAGCATGGGACACCTCTGCTGGAGCAGAAACGTGCTCTGGAGCAGTGGCTGGGACCAGGTGCTTCAGCCCCCAGGTAGGGGGGCCCTGGAAACCAAATAAGAGTGGAAATTTTCACATTCCCTTCTCTGGTTTGAGGACTAAACTGGATGGACTTGCATGGTCCTGTCTATACACAGGCCTAACAGTTGTTCCGTAGGTGAAATGAGCTCAGCAGCTCTGGTCTTCTCTCCCAGAACACATTCATCTTCCCACTTCTTGGACTGGACCAACATAGGCCACAGAAGAAGCTGAACTGAGAGAACGTTGGATGGCAGGTTTCTGTATGCTTTCCCACTTGTGAAATTCTGTGTTGTATCAAAGCTCTCCTCTGCAACCCATTCCCTTGGTTCCCCTTGCTGGTTGAGGTTTGGAATGTGGATTGCACAATCAGTTCTGCGTGTTCTGGGTGTGTTGTCTTCAGCTGCCAAACTGCTGAGGATCCTGTGTATGCTCTGACCAAGTTATGAATATCTACAGTGTATGAGGTGAACAAAGATAGCAGCTAGTAATACGTGTGCTGCAGCCTCACTGTGTAAAACCTAACAAGGGCTTTGGTTCCTTCCTTTGCTTCTGAAGGACCAAACTGCCTGCAGGCCCTTGAACTTCCCTTCTTTTGAGTAAGCCTGGACCCACAGTTCATCTTTGGGATTGGGTTTGTGTCTCCCTTGCCATTTTTCCTGCCTTTGATTGTGTTGGAAATACTGAGAGTAGAGCCTTCCTCGGGGTACTGTCTGTTTTCCTTGGCTTTCCCAAATGTAACGCATCATGCAGAGCTGAAAATGGATGGGAAGAGAATGAATGAAAATGTTTTGAATCTTGAGGATTTGGATTAAGCTTTGTGTAAAGCTTTTAGTTTTGAGGCTTGTCTCTTTTAAATTAGCTCACTATATAATAGTCCTGACCAGCTAATGAAGGCTAACACAGGTGATACTACATCCTTCAGACACTGGCATCCAGTCTGCGCTCTAATGGCTTTGACAAATCCCCTCAAGCAGAATTACCAAGCTGACTCCATGATCAAATGTGCTCAAAAGCTTTAAAAGCACCACTGAGAATGTCAGACAGGACTGATGAGGTTAAGCTCACATCTGCGTGAGGGGATAAATTGTTCCTGAGTGTAATTCACAAATCAGAGCATTAGACTATTGTAATCAAACTCCAAGTGAGCCTCTCTGTAGGGCATAAATAGCAGCAGCTGTTCTTCATACATGACAGATCTCTTTCAAAGCTTATACATGTATATTAATTCTCCTCACCAAACTTTAATAGAAGGATGCCTCAACTTGCCATAGGGCACAGAAGGTATCTTAAGCATCTTAATTCACTGAGGTAACTGGTGTATTAATGCTTTTAGTGTGTTGGGAAATGCTTGTCCCAATTTGCTTTGCTATTATGTGAGTAAATTTAGAAGTGACTCATTTGTAACCTCCAGCCAGGTCTGGGTGAAGGGCAGCGGATTCATCAAGCCCAGGAGTTCCGCAGTGTGGAATGGAACTGATTCAATCCCTGTGGAAAGGCTGGGTCGGGATGTGATTAGGGCCAGGATGCAGACGTGCTTCTGCCAAATATATGATGAACAAATCATTCTACAAGTTATATTGGTAAACACAGGACTTACATGTCCAGTGGGATTGAAAGGAGGTGAGAACTACCTGTTCTAGTTGAAGGTGTCCCTGCTCATTGGACTAGATGATCTTTAATGTTCCCTGCCAACCCCAGCTTATTCTCTGATTCTATGAAGAGTTTGTCTGAATCGAAGCCTGTTTAGATATCAGATCAGCAAAATACTAAAGTGGTGTCACTTTCAATAGCCTTCAGAAGTGTGCTGAAATGTCTGCCTTGTACCAGTCCGTAGTCCTTTTCTGCACCTTCTAGTATGTCTTTGTTTGAGTGGTGTAAAGTCTTGCTGCTCTTCAGGATTTGTTATTGTACTGGTTGGTTTTCCTTTTAATCTCCTATTGAGAATGAGGAGAGGAACAGGGAGTCACTCCATTCACCAAAGTACAGGCTGTGAAACAGACTGGGGTCATCCTCTGTGACCCAGAGCATGAGATCCAGTGTGTTAAGACCACATTCCTTATCAGCAGGGCAATTTAAATATAGATTACGTGGAATATCCTTTGCCTGGTATTTGTTAGGTCTTACAGTGGCTTTATACTTTCTGGGCTATCAAACACACCTTACAAAGTAGGGAATAATTTAACAGTTTATCTATGAAACAGAATCATAGGATCAACTGGTTGGAAAAGATCTTTAAGATCAAGTCCAACCATTACCCCAGGACTGCCAAGACCACCACTAAACCTTATCACTGAGGGAGTGTTCTTAGTCTTCCAGTTAAGACATTACTGAATTGTGGGATTGTGCTGTGTTATTGTTGTTTTCCTGAAAAAAAACCAAACTGATTTTCATTTAGTTCTACAGTTGAGGCAGAATTCCTTCAGGATTGAAGGCACTGGTGCCTGTTAATGTGGTACAGGAGATTGCAATTGGGAAATAGCTCTTTCTGACAGTTCTGGAAAGAAAATGGTCACATTTTTAAGTAAATAAAAATTGATCCATTCCTATTTATGGTAAATAAATAAGTACTCTAGGAAGGAAACTAAAAAGAGAAATGCTTTTAAAGACTGACTCAGCTATTATGGTTTTATGGGACAAGTGAATGGAACTTGTTTGGATTCTTCCCAGAGTAAATATACATGATTTTAAAGTCCTCTGGAGAATAGAAGCAGCAGCAGCAATACAGAAGCACTAGTTTAATCTCTAGTCCACCAGATACTTTTGTGTTAGTATGGAGTGCTCATGGTCAGTCCTAAACCATTCTTATGCCTCACACACATCTGGAGTCCTTGAACGTGTCTATGAAGCAAGAGCAGAGACCCACATTGTTCTTAGTGCATTAAGTTGAGAAGGAAAGGCAAAGAAACCTGGGTTTGCTTGTACCCATCCCCTTAGATGTGTCCTTGGGCTGAGAGTTCTCTGTAAGGAGAATTCTTGGTATATATTGTGGGATGTCTGGGAAATAGATAGCGATAAATACATCATTTTGTATGGAAGATGGATAATGCAGTGCCTAAGAATGTGAACTGGAGAATAAATCAATGCAAAGAGGCTTTCTGTTCTTTGATGTTCAGTTCTCCTTTTTCTTTCCCCAGTGAATGTTCCTCGGCAGTCCCAGCAAAAGGATGTTTTTACAGATATCTTGCTGAAGATCTCAGCTATTGCTGCCTTTCCTCATGGGAATGGAGAATTGCAGACCGGAAAGTGGAGCGTCGCAGCTCATGTTCAAAGCAGCGAGTAGCAAGTCAAGGTAGTTTCAAGACTAAGTTGTTGTTTTGAGCTGAACCGATGGTCACTTGTTGTAAATCACTCAGATGTGCTTAGTGAGAAGCAGCAGCACACTGCTGGCTCCTCTGAGCTCCTGAATTTATGGGGATAATTGTACAACATGAATCTAATCTCTGGCCACCTCTTCCAGTTTCATTTTATGCTTGCTCTGCAATGACCCCCTTTAGACTGCTGGTTCTATGAATCTTTGTCACAGAGGGTCACCAGGTTTGAGGGAAAGAAGCTAAAAACTGTGAACAAAAAGAAGTCTTCTGTTTTTTCCATTAGATGCTGTGCTGGAGTAGGTGTGCTCACTCCAGGCTGATTCAGCTTGTTCAGATGCCATGCGAAATGTGTAAACTAAATACAGTCTAGTAGGGCTTTGTTAGTTTGTTTGCAGAAGCACTTACAGAAACAATTTCATACAGCAAGAACTGATCAATCGAACTTCAGCTGAAGAAACCCCAGAATGTCCAGTATCTGAAGGGGGCTACAAGGATGCTGGAGAGGGACTCATCAGGGACTGTACTGCTAGAACAAGGGGTGATGGGTTTAAACTTAAACAGGGGAAGTTCAGGTTAGATACAAGGAAGAAGTTCTTTACTGTGAGGGTGGTGAGGCGCAAGTTGCCCAGAGAAGCGGTGAATGCTCCATCCCTGGCAGTGTTCAAGGCCATGTTGGGAACCTTGTAATGGTCTAGTGTGAGGTGTCCCTGCCCATGGCAGGGGGTTGGAACTAGATGATCTTAAGGTCCTTTCCAACCCAAACCGTTCTGTGATTCTATGACCCTTTCCACCTGACCTGCTGGGGGACAGATTAGAAAACCTCAGTAACACCAGCTATTGGCTGCTGCAGTGTGCATTTAGAGTCCTCTGTGTGTTTTTGAGGGAAGAAGGGGGGGGACTGCATTTTCTACCTTAATTGTAATGCTTCTCCTTTTACAAATACACCTTTGCCAAGAGGAAATAAAAAGCAAACCCTGAAAACTTCCCAGTCTAACAGATTTAAAGATTATGTAGATGAAGATCCCAAAGCCCCTGGGCCCTGGCCACAGCAACGTTTAGATGAATTGGCAGTCTGAAAACCTTTATCTCATCCTTCTGACCTAAGGTTAGTCCTTTTAATGCCTTCTCCAGGCTCGTTCTCCCAGTTTCCATTTTAGCATTTCTCCTGTGGTGCAACAGAATGAAGCTTGTAGCTCATGTTCTCTTTAAGTGTTGCTTGGGAAAGGAACATCAGAGGCTGATGTTCGTTCTGTGGATCAGTATGTTGTGGCCCAGGCTGGGGTGACATGTAGATGTTTTGGTACATAGTACCCAAATACAGCCTCAGAGGCTGGAATGGTGTTTCCAGGTGTGCATGTCCACCTCCCAGCTGGTTTGGATGCTGTATCATTAGTTTTACTCACGTAGGTAGACACTGCCTGGTGCAAGGAGTTCCAGATTCATGGCATCAGTCCTCACCTATGGAACACTGCAACACTTTGTCCTTCAAGTTTCTTCCTTAAGTGCTCCTTACCATAGAACAGTTTGGGTTGGAAAGGACCTGAAGATCATCCAGTTCCAACCCCCTGCAGTGGGCAGGGACACCTCACACTAGACCATGTCGCCCAAGGCTCTGTCCAACCTGGCCTTAAACACTGCCATGGATGGAGCATTCACAACTTCCTTGGGCAGCTCATTCTGGCGCCTCAGCACCCTCACAGTACATCCTTACGCTTGGAGGTAGCTGTCAGATGTTAGATGATCACTGAATCTGTCAGTGGCTGCCCTGCAGGTCCCTGTGGGTGTACCCTAGATTGCAGGTGCCCCTGTGACAGACACGGGTGAAGGCACTTTGTGCTCTTGGCAGCATGAATTACGCTGCATTGTGGAATCTTGAACTCAATTAACATTAGAGGTTGAGCTGTGCAAAGCTCTTCCACCTGATCATGAGTTCACCTACTCCCTGTATTAGAGCTATGGTACATCCAATTGATGTACTTTGTGCAGGATGAGCAATTTACGTAAGCTGCACAGCAGGTCAGAGTAGAAGTGAAGGACATGGAGTTTCTTTCTTCTAGGAGCAAATTGGAGCAAGTTGTGTACTGTGTTTACACTGTAAAGCCCAAATCCTGCTTTACACTGTGCTGTCCTAATCTGTGCCAGATGACAACCTGAGCCCATGATATCTAGGATGATGATTTTAAATGCTGTGTAATTCAGCATCTGGACATGCTTTTGAGGTGCTCACATTTCAAACTAGACTCCTTACGTTTAACATCCTTTCTGTCTGTCAGAGCTGCTGTTGGATGGAAAAAAATCATCTGGTTTGTGGGATGCTAGCTAATAAAAATAATCCTTTATGTCTGAATTTATGGGCTGTGGTCAGTCCCAGTAAAGAAAATGGGAGGTGATCCCATCAGCAGAATCTTCATCAGGTGCTCCCCTCTGGTTTTCATTTCTGCCTCAGGAGCAGGGAGATGAAAGTGAAACCTTTTCAGAGCTCTAATCTGCAAGTGCCCAGTGAAATGATACTTGAATTACACACTCAGGTTGAAATGTCCTTGTTGTGCAGGAAAGGGCATCATCTGAAGCTGTCAGAGTTGGAGTACATAAAACCACACACACAATGAGTTGTCCAAAGTTGCTAGCAAAAAGAGAATGTCAGCCAGAATGTCACACCTTGCAGGTTTAGAGCAGGATGAAGTGATTTGCTGACCCCCATAGTACTCGCAGGGGCCAAGTAAAGTCTCCTGTATGCTCCCTCCTGTCTTTCCCTCACACTCCAGCCAGGGCCTGGCAGCTAATGTACAGTGTCACTAATGCACTGGGTCACATACAGAATGAAGCTCAGTGTTTGAAGGTTGCTGTCAGCACAACACATGATGATTTTATTTGCCTTTTACTATTTATCTTATCATCCCCCTGACTTTCATCAGTAGTTCTGCTGAGTAATAGCAGTAAGAAAACATTATGGAAGTGTACCAGGGGACCCTATCTGTGAATCACCAGTTATACTGCCTGATAGATACATCCTTTTGGTAACACAGACTGGTTATCAAAGCATCTGTAGACATGTATTTCTTTGAAGCAGCTGTCTAAGGAAGCTGTTTTTCATGAGCTTGGGGACAGAGGGAATGTAGCAGGTTGAGAGTGGACCCAGAGCTGTGTGTAGGGGTTTTTGGCAGGTGTTACATGCAGGATGAGATCCTGTGAAACAGGAGAAGGTTACAAGTACATATTGGAGAAATGGGAGAATTCATCTCAGACTCTGACAAGCTTTGTGCAACTGCCAGTGTAATGCTACAAATTCAGTATCTATTGAACTCATTTGCAAATAATCTGCATGTAAACTATAAATTTAACAGTGCTTGACAGCTCTAAAGAGTGGCAGAATTGCTCAGCTATAAGGTCATAACAGGTCACTTCTCACCCCTTAAACCTGCCAGCCTAGTACAGCAATGATTCAAGGAGAAGCATGGGAATGTCTTCTAGTGGGAACAGTGATGCTTCAACTGATATGGCTTCTGCACTTCTTGTGCCTGCTGCATCTGCCAGCTTGAGCCAAGTGTTGGGGTGGATTTATGGTGTAGGACCTGGAAGGGAGCTCAGATTATATAGTCTTTGAACTATATAATCTGGGACAGTTTGGAACTCGTTTGAGCAGGTGAAGTTTCCAACTAGTGAGTGATCCTTGCGGGCTCACTGCAGCATCATGCAAGGAGGCATGCAGTGTCCTTGTAAGTGCTCCTCTTGTGTCCCTGTGCGCTTGCCTTGCACTCAGCAATAAGCGTAGCACCCCAAACACTGGAAGTTCTGTCATAATCTTCCAGCATTTTGAAAGAGCTATAAAACATGATATTTAAGGCAGTAATGCATGTGATTGTTTCAGTTTTGATCTGTCACAACCCCCAGTTTAAGGCTTTTGGGTACCCTTGGCTAGCTTTTTCAGGCTTGGCTAGCCTGTTAAGGATATACTGACTGAACTGAGTTCTGACCTTCCAGGACATTGGGCAGATGAGGTCTTCCACCCTGAAATACCTCCTATGGCCTGTTTGCTCTTTGCTTGTACTCTACCATCAGATTCTACCCTCTAGTCTTACTAGAATATATACACTAGAATACATAATTTCCATTTATTGTACATAATAAAATATGCAGCAGGAGGTTTTCACTTGCTTTTAGGTGTGCTGTCGTATACCTAAAGTGTAGTGCACAGCCATTTACCCAGGCATAGCTACATCAGCAATCTTGCCCAATGGAAGAGGTTATTCTGTGTATCACAAGGGAAAACCTGAAGCAGAAAAATATATGGAAACAAACAGCAGGAGATGGGTGGTGCAGGAACTGAAGCTCATCTGCAAGGTGTTAGTTTGTCCATCTGAGGATGTGCACCCAACACAGTCCTCAGTACTGCTCTCAGCTGCCCAGGCACATGGGGTTTTCCTCTCTGGTTGTTGAGCAGCGGTAAGTGTGGTACTTGTGTGGCTGCACAACAGCCTCTTTCATGAGCTGAAGGGTCACAAGGAAGTGTTCTGTGCTGTGAAGCTCAGCCTGGAGAGGAGCCCATGGGTCTTGGCAGAAGAACCTGCACCTTTTTGGCAGGAGGAGTCAGACCTGTTGCCCTCAAGGTGAGTGTGAAGGGTAGAAAGTCACATGTATCTTTTAAAGGCAGATGAGTTTAATTTGGGATGACAATGCCACAATCATTTCCAGCCTTTTGCTCTCTTCTCTGCTTCTCCAATCCTGTTACTGGTGCTGGCATAAGCATTCATAAACCAATACAGCTTAGTGCAGCTCCCAGTTGCTGGTGTGAATGGGAAGGAGTGACACGAGTGGGAAGTGGGAGAGTTGGTTTTTGGCAGCCGCTGGTGGTTATGTTGGCTTAAGGTAGTAATGGAACCACAACATGTGACTCTAAGCACCCACAGGTTTTGGTTGTAGCCATGCAATTATTATCTGTTCTTTCCACATTCTTTAAATTGAATATCCTGGATCTTCACTTCTTGTTTTGGAAACACATGTAATATGCTTTCTGTACAATGCACCTCAAGTTATTGGAAGCACTCTTAAGTTCTTCATGTATTTCTATTCGGAGATCAAAGAGGACAAATCCCTGCCTGGAGCGCAGGGATTGGTTTGGGTTACCCCACTATGGCATTGCTGTCATCTCCCTGCTGCCCTTTGACAGATCACAAAGCACACCTGGAAGCAAGAGATCTGGAACTCAGCCATAGGTACTAGTTTTTAGCTTTGCCCTAGAGCAGCTCAGCCTCTCAGTTTGACTCTTCTCCATCCATCTCCTTTCCTTTTTCTGCCTCTGTGGGCCTATGTTTTAGGCAGTAAGTCTCTCCACAATAGACAAAACACCTGTGTGAGAGGTGTCACATGTGGGATGGTTGCTACCAGGTACCGAGATCCTCTTGCTGGTGTGATGATTTGAGGAAGGGTGCTTAGGACCATGTGTTGGTGATGTTCACAGTTACCCTTCACTCAGCTCTGCTGTTCTGAAGTGAGAAGTGTGAGCTTGTCCCCTCCGCTGGGAGTCCTCTGTCTCACGTGGTGTTGAAGGCAAGCTCTCTTCCTGAGCTTGGGAAGTTGTCAGGGCTTTGGGACCTGCTTCCTTAGGCTGGTGGTGGTGCAGATGGAAAGCAAAGAAAGGGAGAAGAGGGTGAGTGAAGAGGAAAACGCAGGTAGGCCCCCGTATGTGCTGTTCTCTCACCATCTCCTGGATGGACACAAGGTGTGTAGGGATGTACCTCAGGTTTCCTACCTGCACATTAGGTATAATTGCAAGTCTTTGAGGAGCATGGAGAGAATGAATGTTTCTATTGCTTGGATGAGAAGCACTATGCACACACAGTGTTTGCTATTGAGAAACTGATCCTATTTCATGTTTATCAACAGTTGATGTTTTGTTTGCCATCTTGCCCATTACAGGAGTGAGAAGGCATTAACAAGGGGGGTTCTGTTTGCTTCCCTTACTGGCTGATTCCCTTGCTGTTGGCTAAGAAATCATGCAGCTTGTTCAGAAGGAGCCTGTGCAGATTTGTGCAGAAAGCTTGATAGAAACATGCGGACAAATTGTCTGAGCCTGGGGCATTTCCAGATTGCATATCCTTAATTGTATTAAACACTTCAGAGCCATCTGATGCACTGTCTCACAGCTCTACCATCTGCTCTGGAAATGTAGGCAAGCTTTACTTCATGGAGGAACTCTGAGTCACTCATGCTGGAGTGTCATTAGATGGCCCCTGGGCTGCTCTTTGATGGAGAAGGCTACAATATTGTCACTGCTGATAGTGTGTGGATGGAGAGAAACATAAGGATTTAGGGGCTCATTAGTTTTGATTTATCAGGCTAAAAATACAACTCTCTTGCCTTTGTCAAGAGACTACCCCCAGTCCAAACCATTACAAGTGACATTGTTGTTTCAGTTGCTTTGTATTTGTTATAAACCTACAAAGCCCACTCTGCTTTCAGAACAAATTCTTGTGGACTTTTAAGGTAGTTAAGGCTTGATTACTACAGCACATAGAAGCTTTGATGCTTTTCCTCTTGCAACACCCACATGAAGTTGGGAATATGGTTACCCTTGTAGTAGCAACAGGAGGATGTACAGAGCAAGAAGGTTATGTAGGAGAAGGTGGCTTTAAGGACTACACCAGCTGCATGAAAGCCACTTCAGTGCTGGTTTATACCTGCTGGTTCCTGTGTGCTCCCTCTCTTCCCCAAGGCAGAGAAACTCTGCAAGTAACTTGCTGAGAGATTCCCTGGAGGAGATGGGATGTTCCCAGGCTGAGCGTGCACACATGGTGTGTGGTGCGCTTGGGAAAACACCTCTTTCAATGGGATGGGGAGCTTACAAATGCCCTCTCATCATGTGGTTGGTGTGTCCTGTGCTGGCAGCTCAGGGGGTTTGGGGATGCTGACTTTCCACATAAAGTACAGCAGTAGGTTTTTGTTCTCTTCTGTAATGAGCTGTATTTAGTGCTGGCAAGGGGAGGCAGGGTGAACAGTGCTGAAAGGGAAGAGAGACAGCCAGAGGAATGCTTTCAGTTGCATATTGTATCCACTGCAGGCTTGGTTTTAGATATTATTTTGGCCAATAAACCAAGAGTTTCTATTTGCAGACTGGGGATCTGTTTGTGTGTTTGAATGTGTCAGTTTTTAGGCCCAAGAATACATATTTCCCAGAAATGCTGTGGACCACAGAAGGTTCTCCAGGCCTGAGGCTCAAGAGAATCACACTTAAATTTACAGGAGAAGCCTAACTTTGGTTAGAAATAAAATCCTGAACCTTCCCTGTCTTTGAACCTGAAACCATAACTGAAGGCCACCCCATTCCTCCCAATGCTAAGATAGGAAGTGAGTCCAAATGAGGAATTAACTGTGCTAAGCTAGAACTTACACTCCATCATCAGATGTTCAGCAATGCAGAAGGAAATGCTTTTCTCCCTTCTGGGTTTGCCAGTGTCTCACTGGCAGGGCTGAGCATCCAGGAGACTTACAGCTTGTGTGGGACACGGGAGACTTTGCAGCTTCTTGCTTCAGCTTCTGTATGTTCACCGTGCCATGGAACAAATGTCAAACTGCTTTATTCCTTCCCCTTTGCTCTCCTGTCTCTCCTTCTCTTACCCTTTTCTCAGTTGTTCCTATTGAAAGCATTTATTATTAGGGAAGAACAGTTTGCTTTACACAACCAATCTAATCTATCAGATGTGGGCAGTCAGTGTGCTGTGCTTGAGTAACGTTCATTAGTTGTAAGACACAGAGGAGTTCTTTGGTTCTTACCTGTTTAACCCTCTTCCTCTGATGAGGAAAAGTCCCAAAGTGATTGCTCTGACTGTCTGGGCTGATCCCAAGATCACAGCTCAAACTGTGATCAGTTCCGTATGCTAAGAGGGGCTGACTGCTCCTGGTTTCCTAGGAATAATTCAAAAGCAATGCTGTGGACACGAAACGACATTATTCAGTGGCAGAGCTGGGATAATGATGAGAAGCCGAGCCATTTCCCTCTTCCTCACCTTTATTTAGGTGACACAGCAAGCGGTGCCAGCTTGCAGCAGGGCTGCAGGTTTGGGGGTGGTTTTGGTGTCTGGGTAACAGGAACTTTGCTGGGTGAAGAGGCTTTGTTCTGCCCAGCTTCATTCCTGGCTCTCTTACATTCTGCTGTTCTGTGCTTCAGAAGGTGCAGCTTCAGGAAGAGAGAGTACAACAGTGGCTTGAGGCCATCTCTGCTTCTATTCCTCAGCTTCTCAGCTGCTCAGGGGCCAGTTTAAATTAGAGCAGCCCCCGTGGGTGCTCTTGCAGACGCTTTACCCAGCTGCTTCTCTTTCTGGAGCACAGAATGCCTTCATCACACCCCCTGCCCTGGCACTGCCCTTGTGCCAAGGACAGAGATGGTGGCACTGCACAAATACATGCGGGCCCTGTGCTGCTCTGTAGCTGCTGCTGTATTGCTGGAGGGGTGTGTGGAGGCTGAAATGGATTTCAGTTCTGTAAAATGCTTCTGTTATTTCTTTGCGGTGTTGCAAGAGTTGGCGTCTATGAACTTTGGTGTTACAGAAGCCACATTTTAATATATTGGGGGGCAAGTTTTGCTGTCTGTCAGTGGTGGGGGAAAAAAGCAGAGTGGAGGCATTCCAGCTATATTGAGTCTCTTGTGCATTCGTACAGCTCAGCATATAACTAAGACCTTGCTGTGAGTCCAGCCTTGTTTGCAGTAGGTGCAGTCTTCCTCCTTTCTCATTATATGGCAAGAGAGTGGATGCCTGGGAAAATAATACTGGATGAAAAGATGACTCCTGAGCCACACTGCTGTTATGGTGAGCTCCTGTTAGACCTTGCCCATTGTATGGGGTTAGCTGAGGAGCAGGTCAGGACAGTAACTGGGGTTGATGCACTGCAGTGGTTGCCAAGCAATTCTATAGTGGCAGTGTCCAGAGCAGTGAGGTGCGTGGCTGGGCATGGCTATGGTACAGCATAGCTCTGGCAGGGCCGAGGGTGAAAGCCCTGGCTTAAAAGGGGCTCCTATGTGAAAGATGGTTTGTACTTCATGATGAGGCTAATCACAGAATCACGAACTGGTTTGGGTTGGAAAGGACTTTAAGATCATCCAGTTCCAACCCCCTGCCATGGGCAGGGACGCCTCACACTAGACCATGTCACCCAAGGCTCTGTCCAACCTGGCCTTGAACCCTGCCAGGGATGGAGCATTCACCACTTCTCTGGGCAGCCTGTTCCAGCGCCTCAGCACCCTCACTGTAAAGAGCTTCTTACAGCAGCTCCTGGAGAAAAGAGGGCCTTTTGGTTCTCTGACCAAAAGCAAAGAAAAGGTGGGAAATGGAGAGACAGATTTTCATGGAAGTATTTATTAAATTAGAAGAGAAGCCTGAAGCCTCATTTCCTGACCCTCTCCCCTGGTGTCTTCATTTTGCAATGCACAGATACTCCCCTACTCAGACAGCTCTTACTTAGCTGCCCACAAAGCAGCTATGGGCAGGCAGTAGTAGCAAAGCTACAGGAAAGCTTTTGCTTCCTGACACAGCTCCTGAGAATAAAGTGGTGTTTGAGTGCTGAGTCCTTGTTTTCTATTAGAAGTGCAGAATCTCATGGCAGCTCAGACTGCGTGTTTAAAATAGCTGAGGGTCCGGAAGTGCAGAATTCAGGTTCCCGTTGCAGGTCTGACTCACAGTCCCGTTGCACACTGCAGACTTTAGTAGTTTCCTTTCCTGTTTCAGTGTATAAATGGATGGTACTGCATAGGCCTATTTTGGGATTATTTCTTCCAGTTCCCAGCAGATGCCAGAAGTAGAATAGAAGTTAGAAATAATTAAAATTAGAATTAATAGAAACAACAACGCTGACTATGTCTAAACTTTGGCATGGTTGGAGTCCAAATCTGGAGCTGAGTTTGGCTGTGACCCAACATGAATGAATATGGAACATCTTTTATATTGCATTGTTCTATCAGTTCCTCCATATCGTTAAAAAGCACTCAAATAAAACCAGAGTTTGAGTTGCTCTTTGGACCCATTTCTGGTAAGCTCTAAATTAAAAAGAAGATTATTACATTGCTCCAGTGAAAACATTTGGCTTAATTTGTTCTGATTTTTACAGGACCTTTTTATCTCCATCAGCTGAGCTGGTGTTTATCCTTGTCACTGATGTTTTCAGGGGCTTCACCTGTATTTTCCTTCTTGTTCCAGCACAGTAAATAGCTTATGTGAAAGTAAAATGCAACAGGCATTGATACACACTCATTCCATAAGCTACATGTATTTGTGATGTCCACTTTTTTGTTGCAGAGGGACAAACCTGCTTTTAAACTTAAACCTCCAAGTCAGAATTCCATCTAAGGGCACTTTTCTTAACCTGTGACAGTGAAAATCAGTATAGACATACCTGTGGATGCGAGGTTTCATTCCTGATGGAAGGAGTTTATTTCTTAAAAGGATGCCTTTGCTGTTGTTACAGAATCATGGAAGGGTTTGGGTATGTCCTACAAAAGCAAAGGTTGACAATGTTTGAAAGAGTTCATCATGTTAGATTAGCTCGAGTGGTTTGTCTCAAGGTAAATGCGGGATTTAGGGTCTGTCCTTCTGACTTGGGGCCTGCCACAGGCAATGAACAAGGCATGCAGCAGATCAGAGGAGAGCATGACTTTGCCCCTGCAGACCCTTGTGCATGTTTGCTTATTGGACCTCCTCGAGAGCTGCTTGTTGTGTAGCCACCCTGATGGGGTGCACATGCCTGCTGGGCTCTGGGACTCTGCCTGCTTTTGTCTGACTGCAGCCCTTTCTCTAGAGCAGCTCGGTCACTGACTGTTTGCTAGGAGCAAACCATGAGACATGCCTGTCCCCAGTCAATATGACCCTTAGACTGAGTTTGACCACATTTACAAGTTCAGAGCTGAGAGCAGAGGTGGCCCTGTGTGACTCTAGGATGCACTCCAGCCAAGTGCTGTTCCCTGTCCTCTTTCAGCTCCGCACTACTTTAGAGCATTGGGGTTTTGCTGCAGTCATTGATGCAGTTTGTGTCCGTGGAAGAGTAAGGCAGTACCTGGAAAACATCTCACAAAGAGCCATTTCAGTGCCCAGTGCCTGCGCAGGGTATTAGCAAGCACTCAGCCAGTCAGCACCATCTGAGCTGGCCATAGCTCAGTGGAGTAGATGGATGTGTCTGCACTAGCACTTGGGCATTCATATATCATCATGAGTTGTCTCAGTTCTCCACAGGAAAGACAGTGCTCGGAGTGAACTCAGCCGGGAGCATGGAAGAGAATGTGTTTTGTAACTCACTCCCTGTGCCTCTTCTAGCCCTGGATTTCACAGGCCTCCTCTAACTGTCCATCTGATCTTCTGCACAACTCTTAGGCTTGCTTGCTCACTACTCCAACATGCATTTCCTTGGCTCATACTTATCCATGGCAAGGGGCACATTAAAAGAAACAAGACCATTTGCTCTACCAAAAAAAACCCCTGCCTCCTGTATCGTGGTTCTTTCTGGACCAGGATGGAAGGGCAAACCATGGGAGGGCAAATTTGTCACTAGTGAGGAAGGGCTTAGATGCTCCAGCAGTGACAGTAGCGTAATGGCATTTCTATGCTCTTGTTCTTCTCTACCCAAATTCTACCATGGACTGTGCTGGTGTAGTTACTTGTGGAGCAAACTGAGGACCCAAAGGCCTAGGAGTTTAGAATCATGGAATAGTTAGGGTTGGAAAAGACCTTAAGATCATATAGTTCCAATCCCCTGCCATGGGCAGGGGTGCTGAGAAGACAACCTGAGCAACTCAAGAACCCTTAGGCCAGTCCACTGGTGCTTTGGGAAGAACTTAAGAGTCTGGGAGCTGGTGCTGAAAGCAGCTTTTTCTTATGTGGAGCATCAGCATGGAGCAGTGAGAGGGATGCATTTGAGAGGTGGTCACTGATTGTGTCCATCTGTTTGCTATCTAGGGTTTTTCTGGGGTGTAGAAGACCATACTCTCTTTTCATTACAGAGTTATAGAATCATAGAATCGTAAAGGTTGGAAAGGACCTTAAGATCATCTAGTTCCAACCCCCCTGCCATGGGCAGGGACACCTTGCCCTAAACCATGTGGCTCAAGGCTCTGTCCAACCTGGCCTTGAACACCGCCAGGGATGGAGCATCCACAACCTCCCTGGGCAACCTGTTCCAGCGCCTCAGCACCCTCACTGTAAAGAACTTCTTCCTTATATCTAATCTAAACTTCCTCTGTTTAAGTTTGAACCCATTACCCCTTGTCCTACCACTACAGTCCCTAAGGAAGAGTCCCTCCCCAGCATCCTTGTAGACCCCCTTCAGATACTGGAAGGCTGCTATGAGGTCACCACGCAGCCTTCTCTTCTCCAGGCTGAACAGCCCCAACTTTCTCAGCCTGTCTTCATACGGGAGGTGCTCCAGCCCTCTTATCATCCTCGTGGCCCTCCTCTGGACTCGCTCCAACAGCTCCATGTCCTTTTTATGTTGAGGACACCAGAACTGTACGCAGTACTCCAAGTGGGGTCTCAAAAACAGAATAATTCACACTGCCTGGGGACCCTTACTACTTTTTCTTACAAAGTGTTCTCCACCCTCGTTCCACCCTGGCTGGATTTGGAGATCACATCATTGGTAATAGCAATGAAAGATTAAAAATGACCACAGTACAACATCAACAGTGGGAAAGAGCCATGTGATTCATTAGAAATGCAAGTGTAATGTTTAAAAGGCATAAAATGGGAATCGACAACTCCTCACAGAAGAAGAAGACATTCCGAGAGTGCTGTTTAAGAGTAAGGGAATGGGACAAAGGAAAGCTTCGGCCGAGGAGGTAGGAAATGGGTGTAGCTGTGGGATTCATTAGACCAACAGATACTTTCCCAGGACATGAGGTGGAAGAATCCATCGCTTGAGTAATTGGAAACTGATGGGTGGATAAGCCCAGGGGAAAGATCCTTCTTGTTAGAGTGCGAGATGGACTTGGACTTTCCCATCTCTCTTTTCAAGGACTGTGTGTTGGAGTGAAGAGAGTAACAGGACTCTCTTTCTCTGTGCCAAAAGGTCTTGGCTGTCTTCTGTGGTTCTCACACCCACAGAATACCAGGCTCCTGCATGTGAAGGTATCTTGGTGGCTGCTTTTAAATGCTTCCTAAGTATTTTAAGAACTTTCAGGACAGTTATAAATCACCTGTATGGGAGTGACTACATGGAATATTTCAAAGAAGGTCAGAAGTTGTTCTGAGCGCTCCACATACTAAAGATTTTCATGCACACTGAGAAGTCTTCCCTCATATGGCTGTTTGAAGGGGTGATTGAGCATTTTGAGCAGCTTTTCTTGCTTGAGCTGTTGTGTATTGTACAGGGGAGAGAGGTGGGACTTTTAATAGTGCAAATTTGTTGAATCTGGAATGAGTAACAAGGAGCTGTTACTGTCTCAGATGGTGTCTTAAGGTTGTGATTGGGCAGAACATGTTTATTTCTGGGGAGGAAGAGGAAGAGGTTTTAGTATCAGTCAGTCTGTGACTGGTGGTTTCAGATCAGGGTAGACTATTTAAGCTGTCCCAAGCAGCACACAGTGTCTTTAGTGTAGATGCTCAGGAAACATAGAAGAAAAACCACCTAAACTTTAAAACAATAAGGAAATAGATGAAGGGAGATGGTGAGAAGACCGAAATACCTATGAACGTGTACTTGTCTCTGTGGAAATTCCCCTGTATGTTCATTATTTATCACTTCTTTTTCACGCTGAAGGCTAGAATTGCAAATTTGAAGACTAGAGTGAATCCTGTTTTTGCTAGGATGGCAGCTCTAACGATTTGAGAGGCAAGAAAGAACAGAGGGATTGCCAGCGAGCCAGCCTTTTATACTTAGCACCTACCCAGCAAATTAGTAGTCCCTTTTGAAAGTGATACCTCTGGGCTTTGCTCTCCCTGCGCTACTATGGAAGGGGTGGAGGACACATGGCCTGGGGTGCAGGGATGAAGTGATATTCCAGTGCATGGCTGCTGTTTGCCATTCCTATGTGATAGGCATGAATGATGCTGAAGACATCTATTGACAAACACAAATGTGATATGTTCATATTTGGGTTTTGAAACAAGATGTTCATGTCCACACCTTGATGCATTTCTTCTGCACTTTTACCTACCTAAATTTATCATGCGTGACACTAACTTCTCCTGAAAAGAGGCAGTATTTCATGCTTCTATTTAGGTGCCATTAGCTTGAGCTGTCTACCTCTGGGCAGCTGAGTGCAAGTGGAGTCATTTCAATAGCTGCAGAGTGGGGAGAGCTGCTATAAACCTCAGCTGTGTCTGGCTTTTGGTGCAGCCCAAGCCTGGAGCCGGAACTGCTCAGACATGGCAGTTATATTTCACTGGAGATAGATTATTTATGAATTCCCAGTTGTCACCATATTTAAAAACATGTGAAATCTGTTGGTGTGCAGAAAATAAGTCTGGAAGAGGTCAGCCAAGATAGCAAAGTGTGCGAAAACCATGGCAGACATCTACTTAGTGCTGTAAATCAAGCACTTTCCCTGCTTTTTAGGCAGATACTTGATTCTGCTGGATTTGTCGCATGATGGTCTCTTAATCAAATAGGAATTTGAAGCCATCCCATTTAGCTCGTTCTTATCAGAACCACATGTGCTGGTTTATTATTATTGTTACTTATTATTAGGGGAAACAAATCTTTCTTATGAGGGTGCTGAGGCGCTGGCACAGGGTGCCCAGAGAAGCTGTGGCTGCCCCATCCCTGGCAGTGTTCAAGGCCAGGTTGGACGCAGGGGCTTGGAGCAACCTGCTCTAGTGGAAGGTGTCCCTGCCCGTGGCAGGGGATTGGAACTGGATGAGCTTCAAGGTCCTTCCACCCCAAACCAGTCTGTTGTTCTATAACAAAAACAAAGGCATCGTTTGGAAGAAGATGAATTCTTCATCAGGAATGAAACCCAACATCCACAGGGGTGTCCGTAGTGGATTTTTGATGATTCTGTGAATTACTGAGACAATTTGGATTGGAGGAATCTTGGGTGTCTGTAAATGAGCCAAGGTTGACAGTTCACTCCGTTGAACAAACAGGCAAATGTGTCTGAGACTCTTTAAATTACAGTTTATTACATTTCTTCATGTAACAAACTTAATCACGCTGTGAACTCTTTGTATGTGGCCATGTACTCACTGGAGGGTAAAAATCATTTGGCCAAATACAGTTTCAGATAAAGCCAGTCCCAGAGTTCAGAGATGTTCAGATGAAGGGGGATTGATTTGGCTCATCACATAATACAGTTGTATAGTTGTCTGTAGTTGTGATGAAGGAATCTGGCTCCCAGCTAAATGTAATATTTTGCATGTGCTTATTTTTAACACACTCTGAGGAGCTCTGATGCAACTTTGAAAGTATTTCAGTAAATATTAGTTTTTAATATGGAACATCTGTACCCGATTACGACAAGGAATGTCACAGACTTTATCTCGCTCAGTTCTCCTTCACCCCATGTGAAACTGTTTTCCAAGCTGAACAGCACGGTTCCTGTACAAGAGAGGGAAAACTGAGGGAGATCTGGATTCATCCTGTCTGATTTTAGGCTGTAAATGGACATCAGGATTTCATGGGTGCTTTAAGCAGGGAGGAAGCCAGCACAGCTACTGATAGAAGCAGCTGGACCCCTCCGCGTCATTCCTGCCCATCCAGCCCCCTGCCTTGTGGCAGCGCAAGTGTGATGAACGGGGTTGTTTTAACCCAGCTCTCCCTCTGGTTCCCCATGTGCGGGCACAGCCTCTCCTGTCAGCACAAGGGAAGGGGCAACATGGGAGTGAGAGGAGTAGCTGGGGCAAGGGGACACAGAGCTGGAAATGCTGCCAGCCTAAAGCTCCAAGATCTCTTTTGAGCCTTCTCTATAGTGAACACACTGCCTCATGCCTGGTATCTTCCACATTACTTTTTACTTAGGATTGGGCCTCACAAGTCGAGCAACCAGCAAGTGCTAACCAAGTACCAGCTAAGCTGAATCCTGTTTCCCATCTGAGAGCCATTAAGACCACAGGGGAAAGTTTAAGATGAATGGGCTCAAAACCAGCACTATCGATCCAGCACCTTTCAACAGTGCTGAACTTCACTAGAAATCCAATGCAAACACAAACCAAACTTAAACCAGTAATGCATTTAGGTAGTATATTATCCTCCAAAGTGTTAGCAGCCTGAACTAAAACTGCCAAGAAGTTTAAAGCAGGCCTATGTCTCAGTGTGAAGGCCATATATTACTTTACCAGATCAGGCATTTATTTATGCTTCTTTTTGTTACATTAGGGTTTGTGGGATGGAATTGCTTAATAAACTGTCACATTAATGTTTCCACTTAGCCTATTGCTGGCAACACTCACCTTTCAACAGCAGTGTTAATGTTAGAATGACATTGAACAGGCAGACAGAAATCCTGGGTGTAAATTAGGCTTTTTAGAACCCACTGCTTACGTAGGATGGACTGGAGGTGAGTGTGTTTTACCAAGGCAGAACTTCTAAACCGTTGCCTTTCTTTGAACCAAATCACATAAAATGAAAACTCTTTAAAAGATGGAATTTTGAAGATCCCAAGGGAAAATTTCTAGCAGTATGACACATGCTGGGAATAATGCCTGTAACAAATGGTTTCTTAGATGAAGGCTATACTGAAGCAAGGGAATAAATAAAAGGAATGGGAAGTTGTGATATGTGCTAAACAGTATGATTTACCTGCCTGTCTGAGACCTCTTGGGAAAACTATATGTGAATTGGGATAAAAAAGAACATCACTTGCTTAAAGAAGTGAGATGCAACACAAGAGAAGGCTTTCCCCTTTTATCAACAGTATGGATACTTGCTTTGAAATCCAAAATATGAATGGAGTTAGTTTCATGGGTATGGAAAGAGGGAAGAGCATGGACACTTCGAGATGAGGACCTACTCCAGTTTACCACACCAGGAAGACCAGGTAGAGGGAGATCTGTGGGGTTTTCTGAACAATGAGGAGAATCCTCTGAAGCACAGGGTTGGTGGAAAGGGAATTTGAGGGAATTGGAGCTATTCAGATATCTGTTGGAAAAGGGATGAAGGGAGAGCATAAGCCATCCGTGTACTGAGGAAATAATGACACTTTTAAGGGAGTAATCACTTCTCTACATCATTGGGCTTATTCTGCAGTAAGAAGGATTTAGGACAGGTACTAGATAACCTGGGAAATGAAGCAAACAGATATTGCATGAAGAGGCAGTGGGGGCCAGTAGAAGACAAATTTACTAGACAAACCTTTGTCAGAAAGGACAAAGGTACAGCTGACTCTTCCTTGGGGCAGAATGTGGATTGGATGATCTCTTCAGGTTGTTCCCAGCTGCATTTTATTGTGACTGTTACTAGTGCAGGAACGTGCTATAAAATAAATCACATTAGTCAGGATCATTCCCTCCTCCACTTTGAAGATTGCTTTCCCAAGCAGTGCACTCTGATCTATGTGCTCCTTTCCCCTAGGAAGTGAAGGAGGGGAAAAAAGCAAGCGATTATAACAACTGTGAATGCACTACTCTATGGTTCTTGGACCTTAGATGTGTGAGTACAGTGTAAGAACCCCAAAATGACAGAATTGCATACTGTTATCACCAAAAATAGTCAAGACATCATCCTTCTGGAATGGCTGCTTCTTTGGAACAGTGAAAGAAACCAAATAAGAAAATTAAATCCAAGCAATGAATCCATATCCAAACCTGCATACAAGTGTTTTGGGCCTGTCTGCATGGAGGAAAAAAGAGAAATCTTGGCATTTACTGAAATACAATGTTGAGGCATAAATGGTCCATAGCTTCAAGGCTCTTATTCCTCTCTGAGATCCTTTCAAGAGATGCAGCTTGAAATCTCTTCACTATGGCCATACTCTGATGAAAATAAAAAGCTCATTTCCCCTGCAGGGTATTAGATACGAAGATAAAGACACAGCTGTAGAAAACCTCCTATTCACTGCCTGAGTGGTGAGTGTGGGGTTAGCTGAGAAAATGATTGTGAGTAACATGCTATTTGTCCACTTTGAGCTGGGTGTTGTGTATAATAACCCTGAGAGCAGTCAATATACCCATTTAGAATAGATTTATTTTCATATGCAGTCTGCCTGGGCACCGTAGGGTTTTTTCCTTGGTATTGTTAGACAAGCAGTTATTTTCTGTTGAGCACAAAGTTGTTTCTTGTATGTTTTTTATATATTATGTATATGGAAAAAATATGTATGTGGAAAAAGATCGTAAATGGTTATTCTTGGAAGTGATTGGGAGCATTCAGTGATTTACGAGTCCAAATTCAGTGAGAAATTCCAAAATCAGAAATCCTCAATATGACACTAAGTAATTAATTCTTACTGAGTTTGAATTAGTGAAGGTATTTAATTTCACCTGAGCATTAAAGATACTATGAGTGTCTGTGGCTGAGGGCCATGTCTGAGTGGAAGGCTGTAGCTGTCACTCTAATGGAAGCTGAGGAATCATACAGCCTTGGAGGAGCAGCTTTCTAGGTACTTGGTGTTGCAATGTGCTGCAAATATGTGTGTGACAAAGCTCTTTGCTGATTCCAGCAGGTCGTTAGCAAAGAACAACCCATAACCTCCTTAATAGCATTCACATTGCTTATAGGATTGAGTCAAACTTTAGTTTTCATTGCTTCTTTTCATTTAGTACTTCTCACTTTCTCTACCCATGTGCTTGTGTCTGGGTTTGGATGCCCTGGGGCTTTGGAGATGTTGAGAATGAGACTGCTGTGCAGAGGTGGGTTGGGATTGTCAGGATGCTGGTGATGGTGTTCAAGGCCAGGTTGGACAGAGCCTTGGGTGACATGGTCTAGTGGAAGGTGTCCCTGCCCATGGCAGGGGGTTGGAACTAGATGATCTCAAGGTCCTTTCCAACCCAAGCCGTTCTATGATTCTGTGATGCATGGCAGGCAAAGCATCTTATTGCTGAGGGATTTCCTGCCACAGGGAATTGCACTCTGCAGCAAATGGCATGGAGCTTTTGTGATAGAGTCTGTGTGACCATCTTCTCTCTGCTGCTGCTTGGGAACATAGCCAGGGAAAAGGTGGCTGCATTCAGATTCTTAATCTACTGGTGTTCTTCTTGGAACAATGCTGTGGTCAAAACTGGTAAATTTTCAGAGTAATTTTCAGGCTGTTACACATAATGTCAGTCCATGGTCTGGAGCGCACTGGTGAATCACAGGAAACAAAAGTGTTTCAAACCCTGTTTGCTTCTGGGTTAGTGCTGTTTGGTTGTGTAGAACTGCTGTTTCTCAGACACCTCATCTGCACTAAAGCTTTCTGTTGTTCTTTAGTTACAGGACAGTGTGAGTGGGTTATTCTTCTGCCACACACTGCGTTTCTGGGGAGTTCCCATAGCTGTCTGCTCTCACTCCCTCTTTTATTTCTGTATGTGACCAAAAAGGCCATAACCAGTGAGTTTTCTGCTCTTACAAACCTATGTCTGCACTCATCTTCTGCCTCAAGTGCAGCTTCAGTCACCCTGTCAGGGATACAAATCATCACTAGCTCAAGCCGAGTCTTATGTGGAGCTTTTTACCTTCCCCTGTGAGCTCTTCAGCCCGTGTCCTGCTTTGGGTTTGATCCTGTGCACGGGGCTGCCCCTCTGTCTGTCAGCTAGGTCTGTAGGCAGAATGACTTCTGCTCAGCCAGGGTGTGATCAAACAAGACAGGTTTGTGCCTAAGCCTTGGTTCTGTCTGTGTGTGATCTCCAGCACAATCTGACCCAACCACACAGCTCCTTATTTCTTGATTATCAACATTCTTTGGGCCATTTTTTTCCTCCTTATTTCCCCCCCATTTAAGTTTGCTTTCAAACAAACTTTCCTGGACTTTCCCTATGTTTATGTCTCTTCTCTCTTTGTGCTTCTCCCTGTGCTCACCATTTGGTGAGCCTTCACTTTGAAGGCCCATCCTAGCTTACTACCACTCCTTGTTCCTCTCTCATTTGTTATTGAGATGTTAGGATTGCTGTCCACTTAGGCTGGGCTTGGCTCCCATGCCCATCTTGGTGTTCAGACTCATGCTGACTCTGATGTTTAGCAAGAGGTCTCCATCACCATTTGTTACCTCCCTTCATAACCTCCCTTAAAGCTTTCTTTCTCAGCTTTGTAGGTTTAGCATCTTAGAAGGTTCTTTTCCACCCTTCCAACCTGTCCTTGCAATCATTCAGGAGGGAAAGTGGCACTGGAATAAAATAGGAAATTCAAAGGCTTTGTATTATAATAGGGTAACATATAGTACTGTTTATTTTAGCAAGGCTAAGAATCTATAGAGTTCTTACTATAATTATTTATGTCATTTCTCCTGTTAATTATGCCTCCTTAGGAGCACTCAGCACTTCAGAGTGCTGAAATGCTGTGTTAGTGCTGGGCACTGATGATAACTCTGTGCTCTGGTTCCTTGGGACTTGGGCAGTGATTGATAAGTGGATAGAGTGATGCTACAATCTGCTAATCCGAGCAGTCACTGCTAGGCTCTGCAATTGCATATGCAGGATGAGAATATAGATCTTCCCTTTTTTTCCAGAGAGAGAATGACTAACAGTGCAGTTCTTCCTTCCATCACTAATCCACAGTAATTGTCCCATAGGAAAGGGGGTTTCTTCCCACTTCCGCTCCTGCCCTTTCCTTCCTTTTCACCAACAAGAGCAAATGTTTGACCTCCCACAACTGTACTACACGGGCCCTTTAGCTTCAGTGATGCACAAATGCCTCCTTAGGAGCAAAATGTCAGATGGCAACAGCAAAATGAACAAGGTGTTGGATGGCAAGTACGTATTTTGAGGGAGGGGGTTTGTTACTCTCCTTGGCTCCTCAATGTGATCTGTGCTGAGAGGAAGAGGCTTCCTATCTTGGATAATCATTCCAGTCTGGCACTCTACATTGTGTTACCTGCAAGTTGTGTTCCCCTTTCAGTTCTCTTTTCCTGACTATTCCCAGATGCTTGAAGTGGGCAGAGATGTTCAACACCTTTTGGGCTAGGACTCCTCAGGAACAGCTTCTTGTTGGTGGGAAATCTACACTTACAGTTTGAACCCATGAAGTCAACAGTGAATGCAACTTTTAGAACCAGCGTAGTTAAACTGTGACATCTGTTCCACATTTGCATGGTTGTCTTGTGGAAGTCTGGGTCTTTGGATGGAATTAGAAACCCTGTAAAACGTTGGTGAATTGGAGCTTTGACGCCTAATATGACTTCGTTCTTCCAGCACCCCTACACTACACGTCAATGCTGGGTTACAGCAGGAAGCCCAGAGCTTGTCTGTATCTTTCCAGTGTTCAGATCCATTCAGTCAGAGCTGAAAAAAAATTGTATGGCATCCTAAAAGCAAGGGGAAAGGCATGTGTGCTTACTGCCCTTTCTGTTTCAATTCATCAGCAAGTGGATTATGAAAGCCTCAGCCAAAGAGAGAGTTGTTTTTATGGATAAGAGAGGGAGAAGGCAGGATAAAAGATGTGGCAGGAACAGACACAGACTTGATGAGAGATGAAGCATTGCAAGATGTTTCTAGATTCTGTGTTTCTAGAACTGTTCCTGCTTAGTGCTGGAGAGGCTGTCAAGAGGTACCTGCGTGTTGTAGCCCAGGGGTTTTGGAGGATCTTTTTTCTAGAAGGTGTCAAACTGGAGGTGCTTTCACAGCAGACACCAGTGGGTGTGTTGTTTCACATCAAGTCTGGAAGTAAAGACTGATCAAGTGCCTGTAGGAGCTGGAAATGGACATGAGAGCAGGAACTGCTGGGGGCTTGGGATTGATTATGAGAGAAATTGAATTCATCATTGCAAATCTGTGTGGGGTTTGTGTCCTCCTTGGGAGGTAATTACAGAGCCAGGCCTCATAACTGGATGTCTGTAAGCAGTGCATAAATCCATAGTATTTATCTAGATATTTACCTATTTATCATAGTATTTATCCAGAGAACTGCAGGCTGGGTATCACTGTAACCTAAGTCCTTTTCTTTTTCATGATTTGAATAACTTCAACCTGTGATTCATTTCATGCAGGAATTCCTCACCTACTGATGTCGGGTGTTTTGTCCCAACTCCAGACAAGATGTCAGTGAACGCTGACATTTTTGTCTTCAACCCAAACCAGTGATGAAGCTGAGAAGAGGGCTGTCAGCTGAGGACATTTGTATCTCCAGCAGCTGGTCAATGAGCCAAGCTGCTGCAAACCCAGTGGTTCCTCAGTTGGGGGGAATCTGCGCATCTTGTTTGCCTGAATCAGCTACCTAAAGGATTTGCTAATGGCTAAAAGTTTGCCTGAATCATTGGGCTGCTGGGTGCAGTAAGCATCTGTTCACATCCTGCCTGCTGTAATTAAAGAGACAGGGATGTAATATTTAAAAAGCAGAGGCAGCAGCAGATTGCTGGACTGAGGATAATTTTGTTTCAGTGGTGTTAATATTGTTTCTTGTTTGTCCTAGTGTCAAGGCCATTAGCTGTGGCTGTCCGTGATGTATATAACTATGTTTGGGGGATTTTTAGCTCTGAAGTCTGCTTTCTTCAGGCTTTAGTGGACAGAGGACTAACAATGTGATGGATAATAGTTCTGTCAGCAGTGTAAGAACAGGGCCTGCCAAAGTGAACCACAGAGGGTGGTGGCCATCCCCCAGGAGGGACTGTTCAGTACTGAGGGTCATCAGCTTGGGGTGCAGGTGAATGAAGTTCAAAGTGCAGCAGTTCTGTAGACCTTAAGTGTCTTTAGGTTGATCAGTCATCTCTCTCTGCCTCAATTCCTTATACCTGCAAACTAGGAATGATGGTATATCCCCAATCTCATGGAGATAAGTTATATTCAGAGAGATTTCTGAGCTGCTTCGATATTCAGTACTGGGACTGTAGCTTGACAGATGGAAGCTGCAGGGTAAAGTGGCCTCTTTTCTCAGTGTATGTATAATATGCAGTTATTTGTATGTTAATGGAAGTTTCTGCCACTGATAACAGATTGGCTCTCTTAATCTATTCTGGAAAAAGCAGTTCAACCAGCTGTGTTATCTATTGTCATATTTGAAAACACTCATAAACCTAATAGTTGGATAGTTCTGAAAGAAAATACCTTTGCTGAGGTGCAAATGGCATGTTGAGCCTTCCAGAGCATGGTTCCCTCTGTTTATTTCTCCTTTCTAAAAGGAAATATGTCCATGAAGTCAGATTCTCAGTGTTGGTAAGATGCTAAGTTATTAGGCAGATAGTGTTCTTGTAGCTTTGATAGCCTAAGGGTATGAGGCAGATAAAGCTTTATTAGGTCCACTGATCTAGCTAGAACAACATAGATCCTGTAGAAGGCCTAAAGCTTTTCTGTTTCTTTCTGACTATCATTTGGTCTTACATAAGCCATTAAATCTTCCTACCCTGAGCTATTAAGAATCACCATTGTCAGCTTTGGGGGGGAAAAAAAACCCCAAAACGTTTAACCAGCCTCAAAATGTTTAAAAACCCACTCAGAAATATTCTGGTGCTATTTTTAATTGCTTCTTTCCTACTGAGAGATGAAAAACCCTAATGAATCGTGGCTCCTGGTTCTGTGCTGCCTTGCCAACGCTTTGCTGGGGCTGCATGTCAAGCAGGCTAGACAAAAGCACAAGCAGTGTGACAGCCCCAGACTGGGGCCTGATCCAGTTGTTCTCAATAGAGAAATCTATCCCCAGCCTGCAGTGTGTTTTGGATGAAGGCAATTTGCTTGCTTTTGAACTGATTCCAGAGCACGTGTGGGGAGTTAACTGAGACTGGAGGATGACACATTACCTAATCCGGTTACCATGTTGGTCTCTGGGGAGAGATGGCTCTTATGTGGAAAAGATCTGCAGATTTCAGTTTGTCTCAACGTGGCTAACGTATCTGTCTGTGTCTGAGGTGAAAAAGCAGCTTGAACAGGGAGTGCACACAGCTGGCAGATAACTGGGCCTCTGTGTTTCGGTGTCTGAAACTGAACTTTCGAACTCTCAAGCAGAAGCCTGCTACTTGCTAGCTGTGATCAGGATGGGCTGGCTGTCAGTGTTCATAATGTGTGGGCCAAAAGGTAGTGATACATCCCAAATGCCCTAATTAATGTCCCAAACCCTCTGATTAATAATCAGGCTTAAGGAAGAGCCAACAATGTTGTGCTTCTGCACTAGATCGGGGCAAATCAGAGGCTTGAGGTGCTGGAAAAAAGAGAAAGCCAAAAAGGTGGCTTCCCAAAAAGAAGTGGTCTTGAAAAGAAGGAGACTTGGAAAGAAGCTGGTGATTCAGATCCTGGCTGGAGAAAGCTGCGTCAGAGAGTTGCATGGACACACATGCTTGGGGATGTGCGGAGACCTTGGCCTGTTGTAGATGAAGCTGGTGACTGCAAACGGCTGCACAGCAAGAACTAGGAGAACTGTCTGCCTTATGTTCTTAGGCTAGCAATGATCTTTGTCTGGGGAGAGGCAGTCATAGAGTTATAGAATGGTTTGGGTTGGAAAGGACCTTAAGATCATCTAGTTCCAACCCCCTGCCATGGGCAGGGACACCTCACACTAGACCATGTTACCCAAGGCTCTGTCCAACCTGGCCTTGAACCCTGCCAGGAATGGAGCATTCACCACTTCTTTGGGCAACCCATTCCAGTGCCTCACAGTAAAGAACTTCCTTATATAGAATCATAGAATCATAGAATCGTAAGGGTTGGAAAGGACCTTAAGATCATCTAGTTCCAACCTCCCTGCCATGGGCAGGGACACCTTGCCCTAAACCACGTGGCTCAAGGCTCTGTCCAACCTGGCCTTGAACACCGCCAGGGATGGAGCATCCACAACCTCCCTGGGCAACCCATTCCAGTGCTTCACCACCCTCACTGTAAAGAACTTCTTCCTTATATCTAATCTAAACTTCCCCTGTTTAAGTTTGAACCCATTACCCCTTGTCCTACCACTACAGTCCCTAAGGAAGAGCCCCTCCCCAGCATCCTTGTAGGCCCCCTTCAGACACTGGAAGCTGCTCTGAGGTCTTCACACAGCTTCTCTTCTCCAGGCTGAACAGCCCCAATGTTCTCAGCCTGCCTCCATACGGGAGGTGCTCCAGACCCTGGTCATCATCGTGGCCTCCTCTGGACTTGCTCCAACAGCTCCATGTCCTTCTTATGTTGAGGACACCAGAACTGCACAAAGTACTCCAAGTGGGGTCTCACGAGAGCAGAGTAGAGGGGCAGGATCACCTTGGTGAATGTGTAAAGCTTGGAGGAGAGCAAATGAATGCATGTGAGGTAACCAGGCAGGGTAAAAGCTCTATCTCTTTGGTTCTTAAATACATTTCAGTGTTCAGTTCTACTACTTGGAAGACTTTTCACTCTGTTTTGCCTGGGATAGTCTGCTGCACTATATCTGTATGGGAAAGAAGTGGTCCTCTTGTGGAGTGAGAAGTAAGGACAGGTGCTGTTCAGGCTTGGCATCTTTTTTTGGCATTGTGAAGTTCTAAAGAAACCCATGAATGAGGTTTATTTTAATGTCTGGGCAACGTGATCAACAGTACAAAGGGGAACAGCCTCTGTCAGTGACCACTGTAGCTATGTCTTGGTGAAAGGCTCACTAACTTGGTGGAGTTTACTTGCTGTTAGGGCTGTTAATAGGTATTAACTGGCACAGCATTCCTTGTAATGCAGAGCTTTCTTCTCAGGATGAGACAAGACACAAGACCATCAAAGCTTTGGGAGAGCTGCTCATCTGTGAGGAATTTGAAGCGGGAAGCTGGCGAAGAGGGAAAGCAAGGGGATGTATTCAGGTAGCTTCTTAAGACTCTTCCAGTTCTTAGGGTAAGACTCCAGTTTGCAAAACATCGAGGATCTTTGGAAATGCTAGGTTGTACTCTAATGTATGGGCGGAAAAAAGCCCAATTCTTCCTGTGCATGTGCAGCTTTCATAGCAACCTGGAATTCTTTTAAATCAATCCATGACATGTGCAACACACAGCCACTTTGCTGAGTAGAAATACACTTGTGTACTATTTATCTGTACTTCAGCGTGCCAGTAACGCTGAAGCCAGAGCCCAGCTTAGCTGTATTGGAACTGGTCACAAGATCCTTAAGTTACTGTACACGAGATCAGTGGGACCGCTGGGAAGCAGGGAATAATGTTGGCACTTCACTGCTCCCTTCATCCAGGTTTGGCCTGTTGTTGCCTCTGCATTACAATGGAGTGTTTCTCACAGGTGGCAGGTTGTGCTGGAATCACCTTTTTCAAGCAATTCCTCATCCATAGCTGTGTATTTTGGACAGTAACACACAGGAGGAAGTATTAAGGGCTGATATTTAATGTTGGAATAAAGTTATCATGAGAGCTGCTAATTAAAGTTTAGATGCAGATGAAAACCCCTCTTGGATCCTTTGCACAGTTGAATACCGAAGCGTAACTCACTGCTGGCAGCCATCCCTCAGAGGTTTTGGCCTTTGTTGAAGGACTCAGTGAAATAGGTTGTTGTTGCAGAAGATTAATATTGCTTAAAAATGGCTTGCAGCACATTCATCTGCAGATTTCAAAACCTTTACAGAAGTGGATATGCCACATGTTTCCCCCCATTCCCTCCCTGCTAAAAATGGAAGCAGAGAGATGGAAAAGTTCACTGGATTGCCCACATTTCTGCAGTCAGCCAGTGGCAAAACCAGCAAGGTAATCCAAGAGTTTTGGATTTAGGTGGGTCATTTGCTTCATATATAATTTAGGAAACCGAAGCCTTTTTATAGATTATTTTTCAGCATCTCTCTTTTGATGGGACCTTCTTCAAACACCTTTCTTAGATTGAGTCATTGTAGGATCTGCATCTGGCTCAGTTATGTCTATGATTGGATTTGCTGTAACTCTGTCATTGATACAGCTACCTCTATGCCTCATGTCTTGCCTGGGATAAATAGGGATACCCCCTATCTTCTCCCAAATGGCTGCTATGCACAGCATAGGGTGACCTGACCAAGCATTCCCAATGGTGTCTCTAACCTACTCTGCTTGCAGCTCTGCCTCCACATTTGCTGGTCGTGCAGCAGGTAGGTTTGCTTTCAAGACCAAAGATGTGGCAGCTTTCAGAAGGTATTGTGGGCATACATTTCTCTTTCTTTCCTGTTAACCTGATCTTTGACTTTCTAGACAAAAGAAATAGAGGAGCATTAATGCAGCTGCTTTTCAAGGGAACGTTTGATTTGATGCCTCTCTACAGGCTAATAGGGAACAGGGATAATAGAGAAACAGATTTCTCTGAAACGGGCAGGCACTGGGGTGAAGAACGCGACACAAAAAGAAACATCAGTTTAGCTGGAGTTTATTGTGAGAGCTCATCAATGCTTAGTTTATTTTTGATCTTATTTATTACTTTCATTAACAACCTTGGCATAAAAAATAGATGGTGTTAATGAAACTTCCTGATGACACTCCACTGGGAGACAAGTCAGAGCTCCAGCCCATCTTAGTGGTGTAATGAAAAACTCACCTGTCTTTTCTGAACATCTATTTGTATCTGTGTGCTTTATTTTACATTCAGTGGTAAAGCCCTCCACATCCCATGTGCACATTCCCTTTTTTCTCTCATTGGACATATTAAAGGTTTAGTTTGGCCCAACTACTTGAAAAACTTAGCATTTTTTAAGGTGTCTGTCAAGTTGGTATTCATTCATTTCCACTGCCAAAAGCCCTATGAATAATGTAACTTGAAGCAAAAGCTCCAAATGAGGGTTACAGATAATTATTCATGCTTAAGTCTTTGGCTATGAATCATTTCTACTGTGCAGCCTGTGTAGCACCACCACTTTCCCATTCCTTTGTTTCTGGTGTAAATAATTGTCAGCGATATGAAATGTGAGAGGGAACATGTTTGCCTTGAACACAGGTAACCACGACTAAAAGAAAGGAAACCCTTTAAACCAAGAGTTATAGGGACATCTAACTGGCAATTAGAAGCCTTGAAAAATTCATTCAGATCCAGTGGAATGTCGCTGGCAGTCATTCAGGAAAGTAATTGCCCTGTGCACATGAAACATTTACATGTGGTAATTTAGTAATGAATCTGAGCTGTCAGAAGGCATTTTATGGGTAATCAGCCATTCCTGCAGGCATAGCAGTGACTGAAACATTGAAAAAGAACTTTGTGGAGGCAAGATTATCTGAAATAAGTGTTTTCTCTGGAAGCAAACAAAGAGCCCTATGATTTTTAGAAAGGCAGGATACTCTAAGTCGACAAGGGCAGCCACTGGGAGCAAATAAAGAATCAATTGTGTTCTTATTATTGATTCAGATTAGTCATTTTAAGCAGTGGGGTGGTTTTTTTTTGAGGAATACTTCTAGATTCCCAGCTACTCTGTGTGCAGATGCATTATCCAGCCCCCAGGAAGGGGAAAAGCAGGATTTTCTCCATTCCAGCTTGCAAATCACATCGTCAGTTTTGAAAGGAGAAGCTCAGTTCTCCTTTCATTTTACTGGGATGAAACTGCTGCCTGTACTGGAATAAGGGAGGGTAAAGCTGGCAATGTGCTATTGTAGGGCAAATTAGGGGCAGGCAAACTTGGGGCATTTAGGAAGTTTAGTTGGAGCCACTGATGCATAAGGAAGGTCAATACAAACCATTGCCTTTGGATGTGGTGGTAGTTCACTCCCACTCCTTGTGGCTCTTAATGGCTTGAGAATGGACAAGAGAACTTCTAAATCTCTTTCACCCTAAGTCTCTAAATCACCCTGGGGGGAAGATCTCGTGATGTTTGTCTCTGTTGCATGATTGCTGTTGCTTTTGCTCTTGTCCAGGTATTTCTGAGGGATTTTGAGACTTGTAAGGCTGTTTGGGAAGAAAACCTTGCCTAAGGTCAGATTCAGTTGGGGTTGCTGTTCCACTCAAATACCTTTTGCTAGAACTGATCTTTTCATAAGGAATATTTTGGGTTTTTCATCTTCTCCAGTGTTAGAATACTGTAAGACACTCCTGTATTCTAATTTACAGAGGGATTGTTTAAAAATGCTGATCTTGGATGCTATTTCAAGCATTAAAATAAATAGCATTAGGTGTCAACTTTACTTTTGGCTGTTCATGCAGCTGGTATTCCTTTCCCTGAGTTTTGTTGTTTTCTGGCTTTATCGAATGCTCAAAGGGGGCAACTCAACTCCTTTTTCTGGTCTGCTTTATTGTATAGGGGAAGGAAGTTTTCAAGAGAAACCAAAGGCTTCTTTTTTGCAGAACTGAAATGAAAACCTATTTCTGTTGATCTGTGAGGTGGTTTTAAACCTATTTGTACTCTCTCTTATTTGCTACAGAACTTAAGTATGGGCTTAGATCAACACGACAGGTTCTCTTTGGTGCTGTGAGAATGAATGTAAAATCTATTGGAAAACTTCTACCCTAAAAATTCATTAGATGTAATTAGCAAAATATATCTCCCCTGAGAAATGAGGAGATGAAATATACCAGCTGGCAAGAAGTAGTTCCAGTGTGTTAAAGCTTTTCAATATTGTCTCCTTTTCCCATAGATCACTTAGAAGATAGATCACCACTTGGAAGGAGCCACGCTCTGGAGTCTCTGTTCTTACTCTGCACTCTGGCCCTGCTCTTTCATCCTGGTAAGTGTCTCCACCCCAGGCAAGCAAATGGAAGATGCTGCTGAGAGAAAAGCACCTTGAAGATAATCCCTTTTCTTCCCACAGTGAGTTACCTAAATATTACTGCTGTGGTGTTTGGCTGTGTTAAGGTTTGCAGAGCTATAAAACATTTGATCATCCCAGGGGTAGGGGAGGAACTGAAGGACATCTTTTCTTTTTGATGGAGCACTGAGGAGAAAGAACTGAGTAACAGAAGGACTATTTATAGAGGCTGCTCGCCAAATCAAAGCCCCAGCTTTAATTACATCTGCACACGCTGTAGCCATGTTTAATAAAGCCCTAAATGCAGCGTCATCTTCCAGTTTGACTTGCTGGTGTTTTTACCTTCCTTTCTGCACAACCTGGCTCCTGTTGATGGGATTGAATAGGAGTGTGGATTGTGTGGGGCTGAAAATCAGTCAATGATATGAGTTCATTTAACATAACCTTTTTAAAAGTTGCTGTTCTGTCTGCTTGGGAAGCATTCACTGATGGTTACAAATGGTTTTGTGTCTTAACACTGCTGTGGTCAGATAGGACCTCAGCAATGGAAGGGGCTTGGGAGCAGGCAGAAGCTTTTTGAGGGTATATGGTTATTGAAGGGTTGCTCTGGGTGTGTTCTGTGGTGTTTGGGGTTTGATTTCCATAGAGGCTGTCCATTTAGGCAGAACGATCAACACTAGCGCTTTACAAACCCAGCTGAACCTTGTAAGTAGCCTTGTCACTTCAACAGAGACTCTAAGGATATCCAGCTGGGCTTGAATTCCTGTTTCTTTTAGATAGTCTTTATCTAGGTCAGGGTTGAAGTTCTTGCTCAGAGCACTGCAGGATGCTTGTGCTTTCCTGTCATTGCCATTGGATCGACAGAGACAGATTTCCCAGTTTCTAGCCCCCAAATGCTGCAAGACAGTGGTGCCCTGTAGGATTTTTGTAGGGTCTGGCAGCAGCCTCTGGTCCTGCTTTCAGTCCATGTGCAGGGAGATTAATAGAGAACTCCTTGCTCCAGACTTAGGCCTTTCATTTTTCACTCTTCTCTGTCAATATTATATTGCCTCAGTAGGTGCCTCTTTGACCTCACATCTCGCCTCCTTCCTCACTATTCATTTTGACCAGGGCTGAAATCTAGTGCCAATTATTGATGCAGTGCTGTATTGAAAAATGACTCCCTGGATGGCAGCACTCACGTATGTGCTCATGGCACAAAGAGCTGGGTGTTCAGGTAAGAAGGATGGTGCAGAGCCACACATTGCCATCCTCTCTTGGACACTGGTGGCTAAAGAGGGACCATGGGGAGTCAGAGACCCTTGAACTCATAGAACATAAAGCCCTCCCCATCAAAGACTCCACTCTGAAGTTAAACTGTCTGTAGGTTTCCTTTCTTTTCGATGTTAAAAGCATAGAATCAATCAACTAGGTTGGAAAAGACCTTTAAGATCATCAAATCCAAGCATGCACTTTCTGTCCCATGGCTATTCACTGTCAGCTGAAAAACTGACAGGGCATTAGCAAGAGTGCTGCTTTCCTAACGCTCAGCAAGGTCTGTACCCTGATTTTGGGGAGCAAACGGTCCATTCAAGTTTCAAACTCAGTTAGGAATTAAAACCTTTATTCGGGAATAAAGGCCAAAAACATGCTGTTTGAATTGAAGCTGGTTTGTGTTGCTTTCCTCAGAGAAATGCATCTGTTCTGGGTTGGTTTTTTTAATCCCTCCGTTGGCACATCTATTTGTTTGTGTTGCAGAGGGAAGCGGGGATGTTATGAAGCTAAATCTTCCCTAGCTCTGGCTCTAGCTTTGGTGGTTACTTAAAAGCTCAGAAGAGAATCATCAGCTGCTCCACTTGGACATTGGAACACAGAAGGTGATATGCTAATGGGGCTTTCATTAGTGTGCCTGACGTCACCACCAGAGAGGAAAGCAAAGGGGCTGAGCTGCCGAGGTACTTTTCCACTGTTGAGCTGGTACTGACACAGCTCTGTACTAGAGCTGCTGCTTTTCTCTTTCATTTGGAGCAGTCCTCATTTTCTGTGTGACTGCATCTGTGCACTGTAGCATTCAAACATTGCCCTGGTGGATTGCACTCAGAGCCAAGCTTTTTATGAAAAAGGGAACAGAGGCTGTGAAATTCCTTTTCCTTTAGTGTTATTACTGTCTGGGATAGATGCAATTAGGTTAGACAAGGAAGATTTTGTGATGCAACTCATCAGTGCTGTTCACATATGAGGACATATCTGCATATGCAGGCAGTCTGTCTCCTCTGAGACACATAGACACCATGGATAACAAACAGCTACATGTCATTTAATGTGCAAGCAAGAGGCACAGCCCCTGTTTTCCGGGAGGGTGTCCACTGTGGGAGCTCAAGCAGAAATTGTAGCAGAATTGAAACAGAATCTGTTCTTTTCTGTTCAGATTCTGCTGGTATAGAAACCTTTGCAAACTGAGAAGCTTTTATGTGGGTATAGCAAGCAGCTTTAGCAGTACAGTACGTGATGGATGGATGTCACATCATGGTGTATGGTACTGCATATAGGCCACAGAGCTGTGTTCGATTCCTGTTTTCGCTTCCAGAGGTGAAATACTTCATCTCTTTGTGCCTCAGCACAAAGCTACCCCATCACTTGTACAATAGGGATGATACCTTCCTTTATACAATCTTTTGCTAGGACAAGTCTAAGATGAGCCAAGTCTGCATCTTCAAGAGTTAAAAAAACCCCAAAATGTGTTTTGGTCATGATAATAACGAAATGTGGCCTAAGAAGGAGCAGATTTGCTTGATAGGAAACTGTTTTTACTCAGCACTAAATGAAATAAGTTGACACAGGAATTAATTAAATACAATTGCTATTGCAAGGGGGTGGTTGTGAGCTGGAGAAATAGCTTTGTCTTGTAATAAATTAACTCCAATGTAATAAAAAGGATATAGACAGAAGGGAACTCTGAGGTTGAAAAAGCCATAGCAATGCTGTTGGGATTGTTTCTTTTCAAATCAGAAATCAAGAGTGCAGAACTATTTATTGCTTTAACTTCAGCAAGAATATAATGACAGCAGGGACCTTGTTAAACTGGGACACATATTTCAGTGACTAGGAACCCATTGTAATCACAATTACAGAGATACAATCTTGGGCTTTAGTCCATATGTCTGTCTTAAAAAGAGCTATTAATGCCCTTGGTTTGCATCCAGCTTGCAGCCAAAGATACTTAACTAAACATTTTCTTTTTGCTTCTATCATTAGCTGGGGTGCACAGACAAAATAGCTGGGGCTGTCTTGTTCCTTAGTTCAATTAATAGACCTCTATTGTTTCCCAAGTATAAAAATCTGACAACACAGGATGAAAAATTATTCCAGAGCCTGTCAGTGGATGAACAAATGAAATCCATCATGAATTTAAATGGAGACATGTATTATAACCTCCTGCCTTTCATTGCACCATGGATCTTTTTCCTGTGTACTGTTTATGGGGGTTTTTTGAGATGTGAGGACAAGGACAAATTCAAGGAGTTGCTGTATTCTTTGTCACGAGCTCCTATTATAGTTCATTTACTTGCTGGGGAAGAGTTAGGTGAGGTCTCTGTTGAGGAAACATACATAGAGGGGGTGCAGTTTGTAACTCTTTCCACTCTTCCAAGCACAATCAAATCCCTGGGTGCAGAATGAAGAAACTGAGCCCAGGGACTCCACTGTGGTTATGCACAGCAGTAACAGCAGACAGTTGTCTTGTAGGAATTGCATGTTTGCTCCATTTCTGCCTAGGAGTTGTTTGTGAATTGCTTGATGGTTGCTATCACCAGGGTGCTTTGAGTCCCAGGAGTGGTGGTTGTAAATATATACTGGCTTTTAGGGCTGTAGTTTCAGTTGTGTGGGACCTGTGAAGGTAAGCACTGCCCTATAACTGAAATATGTGGAAATAGAAAGAGATGTACAGGAAATAATCCCGGCCAGCAGTGATGTATTGCACTCTTTATGAATGTAGTTCTTCACAGGAGACACAGAAGTTGGTGTTAATGAAGACAGTCTCACTTCATAATCTCTTTTTCTTATAAAAGCAGTAATTTACCAAGAGGGGTTGGGTGGTTGTGGCCAGAAGCAGCTCGTTTGCCCACCAGATGGAGCTAAGAAAATCTATCCAGGCTTTAGTGAGTGCTCCATGATCTCCTAACCTGGAGTCCCGCAGCACAGTTAGTGCAGGGATTGATTGCCAGCAGCTCCAGATGTGACCCCCAGTGCAGCTCCTTGCTCAGGGGCAAGGACCACCAGCCTGTGCTCTCCCAGGAGGTGCTGCAGGGACACGGAGGCTCTAGGGTCAGTGCCTGTGTTTACCCTGCTATGCTTTAGTCCATCAGCATTCCTGTTCTAGTTTATGCTTTTTCTTTCCTGTTATTAGCAGTGAAATTTGCTGAGGGAAGAGGCATGGGAGGTCCACTCAGTACAGCAGAGGAGAGGTGGCAGTGTCAAGGATGTTGGTGGACTGAGCCTTGCAGGAACTACTTTTGAAATGGTATTTTACAGAGACCTCTGAGGTGACAGCAAACCTCACTGGTTTTCGTATTGCTGGGAAACCATGGGAGCTAAAGGCCACCCCCTCAAAAGGCAAGCACCCCTTTATCTTTTAAAAGGAACCTGCTACTAATGCTTTACACCCAAGGTAACTGTGGCAGTCCTTGTGTCCTAAAGTGCTCCTAAAGGCTGATACCCAGGTGTGAACACAAGTAAGGAGGATTAAATAACTGTAGGAAAGGAGGGCAAAGGTAGTTACACCAAACACCAAGGTATTTAACTTCTTTAGCTCTTTTTTCCTCTAAAAGTTATTGGCTGTTTGCCTAGTTTTGCTGAAGAATTTATATTGTACCATCAGTGGTGTCATGATTGTTGGTTACATCAGATGGGTGTTACAGTGAGGCTTTGAAAGCCTTCTGCTTTTACAGGGTTAAAATGGAGCAGAGAGAAAGGTTTAATGGGAAGCAATGTCTCGTATTCTAATTAAAATGACTTTTAATTTTGTAATTTAAGTAATTTTGACAAATCTGCTCATTAGGGAAGAAAATAATAGAAATGGCTTAAACACCACAGATAAGGAAACGTAACAAGAAAGAATGCAGCTTACGTACTGTGTTATGAGAGATTTCATTGAGTATAATCAGGAGTGGAGTAATAAGACTTGAATCACTATGCTGGAGGGGAATTAAAGTAGGTGAATTAAGTTCTGACTCCTAAAAACCCTACTTTGGGTAGGGATTTTGTTCTAGAAGTGATTTTTTTTCTCTCTAAGATTGTTGCCTCCAGCAGGAGGACCTGAGCATTTTTCTATGCAATCGTAAGGATGGCTTAATTACTCATAGCAGAGATTGAGTGGGATAAATCCCGTGGCTGGCTGATGCTATGAAAAGAAGTGGCACAGGGGGAAGAAGCAGGTTAGGGAGCCTGTGGGGCTGTTCACAGAGCAATGGTGTGGTGGGAGCGGGGCCAGCAGAAAGCTTCAGGGTGAAGAAGAAAGGTGGTGGTGTATTGTCTAGAGATGGCTGGCAGATCACAGTGAAGCTTCTTGCTAAACAACAAGCTGCTATCAGGGAAAACTGGTTTGCATTTCTTTTTCTTCTGTCCCTAAGCTTTGTTTTAAAAAAGATCTTAGCTATGGTCACGCAGATGCTACAGGTAGCCTTGGGCAGAAGGGATAACAGCTCAAGTTAAAATAGGGGAATAACAAGTTGGAGGAGTTGAAAGGGGAACGGCTGACTTGGTTAAGAGCCATCCAGAGTTGCTTCTCAGAGCTGGTGAAGGATGGGTGACCTTTCAGAGAGGCCCAACACTGGAAATAGCTTTGAGAATGGAGGCAGTGGGGTGGAGGGAGAAGCAGAGATGTTCGGGTTTTAGAGGAACAGTGGGACAAAAAGTTGAAAACAAACCATCTTGAACATGCTGAGGTGTTAATAAACACCCAGTGGTGTTAAATCATGACAGCATCTTAATTTCCTTCCACATTAGGATAGCAGACTGTGTCAATAAGGGAGAGGCAACTTCTGTCTTCACTGCAGGAGGGCTTCTTGATGCTATTTTGAATGACTTTTTCACGAACAAGATAAAGACACACACAATGACATGAAGTGAGAATAGTATAGTGGGGTGAGTCTTGAAGAGTAGCTAGACGTGAGTGTCTATCAAGAGGGGAGGATGCAAAGTGTGGGATTCCTTGGGAAGGTGTGGTGGGTCTGGTGCATGTCGGCGCTTAGAGCAGTAATTCGTGTGAGGAGCTAGAAAAGCTGCCTATTGCTTTTCTAGGCCATGCTCAGCTGGAAAGGCTGTGAGCATGTGGAGGGAAGGATTAACATTCCAAAGAATCTTGACAATTAGAACAACTCATTTGAATTAAGTGGGATTCAGTTCAAGGACAGGCACAGAGTCCTATGATAAGGTATAAGTTATTTGTGAGATTAACAGAATGAATGAAGAGCTAGCTGGCAGTCTCTCAAGAGAAAGGATGTGGGGTTCTAGTGGAGAGCAAGCTGAACACCAGTTGAGGCTATCACAGGGATGTGAGGAAACATAAACACCACCATACCACAGAGAAAAACAACCTTTGTGCTGTGTTTGGCACTGGTACGGCCACAGCTGGAGCATTTTGCCTCATTCTGGGCCCCACACGGAGACTCGGAGTGGATGGAGTTCAGAGATCTGGAGAACACAGACACCGAGGCAAGGTTGGAAGAATGAATTTGTTTAATCTAGAGGCAAGAGAAGTGCAGAGCTGTGAGAGTTCCTAAAATCAAATGGCTGCCTCGGAGACGGAGTTGTGCTCCGTGTGTGGTACAGATAGCACAAGAAGTAGGAGGCTTAAACTCCGCTGGAGGAAATCTGTATTAGACAGCAGGAAAGGCTTTCTAACAGCAGGGCTACATAAACTGCTGACATAGAGGGTTTTAAAAGCAGGGCAAACAATTTTATAAGGAAAAATTAATAGATGCTGTTGCCATTGGAAAGGGACAAAGAATGAGTAAGTCTGCCGTTTATGCTCTTTTTAAAGCTTGTTTTCTATAGGTGTTCGATAAAAGAGCCATAGGTGCCTGTTTGGGCACCACAGGCACACGAGAACACCCAGTTCTCATGGTTAGTTTTGGTCAAAAAGAGAAGTAGTGACCAGAAAAGGGGAAGAACCTGCTTGTCTCTAAGCTGGTAGGAGGCGTTCAACCTTCCTGCAGAGCTTACTGTAGTGAAGTGGTAGTGAGGAAAAGGAGGACACAGGGCTTTCTCCTGCTGATCGCTGGGCTGTGCAAGAGCCAAGTGATTCTGGCAGTCTCTTTGGTGGAATCATGGTTGATTTCTTCTCTAGAAGAGAGGATCTTAACTCCAGATGCTGCTTTGCAGGGTCAGCTTCAGAGTTCTGCAGGGCTCTGTGCATGGCATGTGACAAAGCAAGCCAAACACCCAATGTGCATTATGTGAAACTTGAGGTCAGAACGTGCCTGTGCTTGATGTTTGCTTCCTGGAAAGGTGGGATCTTCTGCCTGAAATCCCAAATAAATTCAGTAGTGTTTTGGAAAATACAAAGTGTTCTATAGTTATGCAATAGGTACCACCTTGACTGTAATTACATGAATCAAAATTAGATTCTAATCAAAAAGTCCCTTATGATCCTTATAAGCAAGATGCTAACAATAGCAAACTGACAGATGTAAATAGTAATCTGATTATAATGACATATTCCAATGTGACTATACCTTTTTTTTACAGATGATATGTTATACTCTGTGTAACAGAATTCTATCTAGTATGAGCAAAAATAATCCAGAGTGCCAGCCCTATGTATTGCTAGACCCTACAAGTAGGTTGTTGTTATGTGTACTTTGGAAAGTCATTTGTCTTTTTTGGAGGGGAAATAGGGTACAAACAGTAGAAGCAGTATATTTATAACTAACTGGAAGTTGAGAGTATTTAATAGTTGGAATAGTCTGAGAACCTTGGATTAAAAATGCCATAGAAAAATGATGTGTTGAAGCTATAGAAGCCAGTTTTCTTCCTCCTCGTTCATGGTGTGGCATCATGCTGCCTTGCTTTCTCTATATCTTGTGTTCCATGCCCCAGGGAGAAGAAAACTGATAGTAGTTGTCTCAAGTACATGGTCTGATATATGGGGAAGGCTTTCCGCTTAGGGAAATGACTCTCGTTTCTTCAGATGGGGCCACGATCTTGGATTCGTCTCTTGTATTTCATACTGGCTTGTTAATCAAAAATAACCCTTTTGCAGTGTAAAGCAAAGAAATTCAAGGGTGGCTTCTTTTTTTTTTTTTTTTTTTGTTTTTCTATCTCACATTATTTTATAAAAAAGCATTATCTCAGTGATAAAAATACTGCCAGATAGCCATATTGCATGTGATCAAATCACTCATCTTCTGATTCTAGTCCATCTGCCTAAAGAATTACATTGGTGTTGATGATGGTGAGAAAACAGTATAGGAAAAGAGGACTGTGATTTGTTTGGAAGGATGACTCTGTAGAAGTGAAGCTGTAAGCATGTGAAAAACAGGGAGACAATGGGAGGTTTTGTATTTGGTTCCCACTAGAATCAAAAGGTTGGAAGGGACCTTAAAGCTCATCCAGTTCCAACCCCCTGCCACGGGCAGGGACACCTCCCACTAGAGCAGGTTGCTCCAAGCCCCTGTGTCCAACCTGGCCTTGAACACTGCCAGGGATGGGGCAGCCACAGCTTCTCTGGGCACCCTGTGCCAGCGCCTCAGCACCCTCACAGGGAAGAACTTCTGCCTAAGAGCTCATCTCAATCTCCTCTCTGTCAGTTTAAAGCCATTCCCCTTGTCCTGTCTCTGCAGCCCCCTGTCCAAAGCCCCTCTCCAGGTTTCCTATAGCTCCTTTAGGCACTGGAGCTGCTCTGAGGTCTCCCCTTAAGGAGCCTTCTCTTCTCCAGGCTGACCCAGCCCAGCTCTCTCAGCCTGGCTCCAGAGCAGAGCTGCTCCAGCCCTCGCAGCATCTCTGTGGCCTCCTCTGGCCTTGCTCGAGCAGCTCCTCATCCCTCTTGTGTTCTTACCCCAGAGCTGAATGCAGAACTGCAGCGGGGGTCTCCCCAGAGCGGAGTAGAGAGGGAGAACACATTTTGTACCTTCTTAGTATTTCTCTGGTGATGATAAGCCAATGGAAGTTGTACCACTGTACGGCCAGGATATGAAAGGCATAGAAGTGATGGGGAAAAGGGTAGCATGGAGATAGGAAAAACCCACCACATTTTATGACTCGCCAAACCATCATTCATAGTTTGCTCACAGTTATGCCTGTGTGCACCTACAGTTTTCCATGCTATTTTGTATGTCCATATGACACAACTGGCATAGTGTCAGGAAATACAGAGCTGTCTTTATTATATGCTATGTGCAGGAGCTACTGTGTCTTGAGTGAGAAGCAGAACTGTCTTTCTGTACATTTGCATGGGTCTTTCTTTGTATTTAAGATGCAGCCTATGCTATCGGAGTGAGATAAAAGAGCTGCTAATTGCATACATGTTCAAATGTGGCTTGGGAATGCCAAGTAAGCTGGTTGATTTCAAATGAAATGCAGCAAAAGATTTTAAATGTAAATTGGGAGGTGGAAAAAATGTGGTGGGGTCTATTCCATAATGGATGGCTTAAATGAGGAAGTGGTTGGAAGCTGGGACTGGAGCTCTGGAGAGCTGGGTTTGGGTCCTGGCCCTGCTGCACACTGGCTGCGTGGCAAATCACTTCCTAACTCGCTCATGCATTTCACCCTTCATTTTGACTAAGTCCCACTGTGAGGATTTTGGTGTGGAGCCCAGTGAGAGCTCTTCTCATCTGGGGCCTCTGAGTGCAAAAATAGTTTAGAGGATAAATGATGACAACAGTCAGAGTGTCTGAATTTCATTCAAGAACTCGTCCAACTGAGTGAGTGTTTGGAGCTACCAGGAAAGATGATGTGGAAAAGAATTTTCCAGTGAATGAAACTTGTATTTATCCAATGCCATCCAACTAAGCAGCAAGAAGTTAGTGCTATCTGAAAGGAGCAAAAGTGGACCTGGAGTGATTTACAGTAGCGGCTGGAGAGAAAAAGGCATTGTCCATCCCTATCTGCCCTCAGCAGCTTCTGGCACTGCAGCTAAAAATGATTCCCTCAATGTGTTATCCTTAAGTTATCACATAAACTTGGTTCAATAAACACTACAAATAGGCACAGTGTTTTCTGCCTTTGAAGCTGGTTTGGGAAGGACGGACAGGACTAGCTACTTTGATACGGTACAGCCAAAACATGAATAACTGAGAGGGAAAGCTAAGAGGACATCCTCAGCCAAAGCCTTCCTCTGTGCTAAGGCAATACGAATACAGTCCAGAAAGACAACAAAGTAGTTTGGGTGAAATCTGCAATCACTTAATTGTTATTGCTTCAAAAAGGTCTGAATGGGAACACAAGTTCATTCCAGATCATTCCCACTCCAGAGCACTGAAAAAGTTTGGAGGGTGGTATTAAATTTGCATCCAAATTCAGATGCTTAGAGATTTCTCTTTCCTGGGCCTATCCAAGATTCTGAATGTGAATGTCCAGTAAGTATTCTGGCTTGACTGCATATATAATCTCAATCTGCATTCCACCTCTGTGGAATGTTTCATAGCTGTGCATGGTTCTTGGAAATCTCATGTGGTAATGGTTTTTCTCAAGACCAAACTTTTTCAGCACAAAAGATTAAAGATAATGGAGAAGAGAATGATGCCTGAAACATCAGTTTTAACTACAGGAGGTAGGGACATGCTTGTGATCTCTGCCCAGCAAGACACTTTCCTGCTTAGGTACATTGGGTAGCCTAAGAAAGAAGATTTCTGATTACAAGACTGAAAGTAGCTTAGTGTCTGTCCATAAATCATCTGTACTCTCAGATAATTCTAGTCTTTTTCAAATAAGGAGTTAATATTAGTCTGGAAATAGTATATCTTTATGGATTGTTATTTATGTATGACTTTACTTTGAGACTCTAGCTTGGTTAGCTTGAAGTTGTCACACAAAATTTATCTTGGAAAAGGCGTTGGATAAATGAGATGATATTATCTAGATATGTGCCTGATCCAATCCAGGTAATAATTGATAAGGTATATATCTTCTTAGTGTCTCGTGTTTGTTTGGACTCAGCATTATGACTTGGTATTACCCAATCTAATCTCTACATAAAGTTAATGAAGTTATTTAAATGAGAGCCTGGAGGATTAGCTAATGTACAGGGACTTTCTGCTCCCTCTTCTCCGTTTAAAGAAGAAAGCTCATGATAAAATGTGTAGCTCAGCCTCTGACACTGAAATGGCGATGACCCTGTTGATCCTACATTCATGAAGAATTATAGTAGCTTATCTTGGATGGATAATTGAAATTAAAAGAAGGGGCTACAGTGGTTCTTTTGAGTGCTGGGGACATAATGGATTGCTATTTCACAGAGAGATTAGTGAAGGCAGTAATCCAAGCTGTAACTAAAATGTCCAAACCTGACTGCGGCTTTGTATCTGTGGCTTGTGAGGTTTCTTACCTCCTCAACGTCTGTTATTCTGGGACCAAATAACAAAGGATGCTGTGATGACAATCTTTTTTTGTGGCCCCTTAGGCCATCCTGCTGTAGTCGTTCAAACATACAGGAATTTACAGCATGTCCATACTTGTATCTTCCAGGTTGATTGGTGAGGTTTGGATAGATTTATCATTAGAAATAGAGCTATTTGAAATTCCACCCTGTCGATATGTGGTTACATTTATTTGAGTGATTCTGTAATTACACGGATTTAGAGACAAATGACCTTCAGAAGTGACAAGGAGGTGGCTAGTTAAAGCTGAATTATATCACAAGCTCAGTGGTATGTTATGAGCTCCTCTGTGAAGCCTAGCCACAGGTTAAGATGTGAAAAGTGGCCTTGACAGCAATCGGGTTCTTCTAGCAATTGTAACTGCGGAAGGGTCTGCCCTTGAAAAACCTGCTTTTGTTCAGGCATCTAGCTAAGAATTGAAGAGTCTCCAGTTGGACACACATATATGACTATAAACAGTCAAAACTGAAGAGAAGAAAGGTTAATTTTAAAGAGAAAGGGTGGAGCTTGAGGTTAAAGAAGGCTCAAGAAAATAGGTAAAAGAGGGGCAGAAACTGTTAAATAAGCCAGGAGTGACCAGTGCTTTTAAAAGGGCTCTGTATTTTACATCTAGATCTCTTAAAGGTGAATCATAGAATCAGCTAGGTTAGAAAAGACCTTTAAGATCATCAAGTCCAACCATTACCCGAGGACTGCCAAGACCACCACTAAACCATATCACTGAGGGCCTGAACTATAATGAATAGCAATGCATGCAGGTTTTAAATACATTTTCTAAGGTTTTTGGTGATATGTGTACTACTGATTAAATGGATTTAACTCCAGGTAGGCTTGAAATGATGAGTCCAGTGGAATCCTGTTTATCATCTGCGGCAAGTTGGTTCAGAGTGTGTTTCTCTTCCATGTCCCTGGAGACCTGTCTGAGTACACACATTCTTTCTAACAAGAATGCTCTGAAATGTGGGTTTTTTTCAGCATGGGCACCTTTAACAGTGTTGGTTTGATTTCTTGCTAAGATCAGTCTCACTGGTAAATCAGATTGGAGAAAATCATGATGTAGAGAAACGTAGTGGTAGGAAACAGATCTGCAGGAAGATGAAAGGCTTGAGGAGCACTGCTGTTTACTGATAACCAAACAGCTTTTAATTCCCAGATTTAAACAGGATAAGTATGTTACAGCCACACCTGCCTCAGAAGATTATTTTCTTTCCAGCACGTGAACTAGAAACACAGTTCTGTAGAGCTGAAAACTAAAGTACTCTCCTTATCAACAACTTATGTTTCCTTATTGCATATTTATACTTTGACCCAATTTGCTGTCTTATCAGAACAGCTGAAGGGCTGGTGTCAGGCAAGAGCAGGGCTTAATCTGAAACTATGGCTTAAGATATGTTTCACTTTTATAAGCTGATCACCACACAATCAGTCTGGTCACTGATGTACCAGGCAAAGTTTGCACTTGGCTGTGGCTGAGTTCAGGCTGGATGTGAGGGGGAAATTCTTTACAATGAGGGTGGTAGAACACTAGAACATGCTGCCCAGAGAGCTGGTGGATGCATCATCCCTGGAGACATTCAAGGCCAGGCTGGATGTGGTTCTGGGCAACCTGATCTAGTTGAAGATGTTCCTGCTCATTGCAGGGGTTTGGACGAGATGACCTTTGAAGGTCCCTTCCAACCCAAAATATTCTTTGAGGGAGATGCTGCTACCCATGGTGCTTTCAGTTGTTTGTTCAACTTGTGCGGTGTGATCGGTTGTACACCTCAGGTCTGCCCTTCACTACTACTGAGTGGACAGGGAGCTTAAAAGGGAATTGCAAATACTTGGCGTGTATTAGTTTGTCCATGGTGAAATCTGGGAAAACATTTCATAATGTGACCTACCACTGCATCATCTTCATTTTTCATCATCAGCTTGAGGCTTCTCAGCTCTGTGAGCCATCTAGGGTTATGGACCAAGATTTCTCTCATGGTTCTCCAAGCTGTGTCCTTCTGTTTTAATTAAATACTTCATTTATAACATTGAAAAATAACGATATCAAAAGAAAATAGGTTCTCTGGAGGTTCTTTCTGCTGCTGCCAAAGCCACCATTGGGAGAGCAGTGCCAGGATGATGTATGGAGCTAATAGATCAGCATGATGAGGTGGTGCTGGAAAAGCAAGGATTGGATTTTTAAGACTATCTGTCTTACTACATTCTGATTTCTAAGTTAATTTCTTTGTGAAGACCAGGCCAGTGTGGTCAGATTTATACACAGCACTTAGGAGGACAAAATATCTCAAGTGATTGGGTTAGTATGAGAGAGTCTTGTGTGATTTTTTCCACAGCTCTTGAGATGGCTTTAGGATCCTTTCACTCCATTCTCAGCACTGGTAAAGGAACTCAGTTTTATGGCCTGACATCATTGCACATCATTTTAAGCTCATAATAATTTAGCTTCTGAGAATGGTACATGTAAACTCCTAAGTGCTTATGAAAATTTGATGATAATTCTCACTGAAAGGCAACAGGATTTAGAATTTCAAATGGCAAAGTGACTTATGAAAATTGTATATTACTACTTCACGTATTCAGGAAGTGATGGCTTATTTGTCAACCTGGTTTCACAGTAAGACGATCAGAAGGGTTTTTTTCCTTGGAGGACTAGTCATACCAGTCCTCATCTGTTGCCAGGTTTCACACATGAGGTGAAATGTGAACACCCAGTCAAATGTGGGTTTTATTGTCAGTGAAGTCTTATTTTAGTCCAAGTAACAAAGCCCAGTTTGGCCATGTATTTTCTCAGATCACAGGTGTTTTTCAGACCAGTGGGTCTGTCAACCATCAGAAATCTCCCAGGGATCACAGCACTCCTCTGTCATTACTGTTGTAATCAAATGTAAACCATAATGTTCATTATGGCTTGAAGGACCAGCTGCAGACCACTTCTCATCTTCACTTCTCATCATGCAGGTCCAATCTTAATTGTTTTGGCTGAGATTTTGTGGCTGTTTGTGCAAGAAGAGCTCGCTTTGTGTCTTCATGCACCAGAGGGTGCTAAATGAAACACACAGATTGCAGGAGGTGTGTTTGAGTGCACACACATGGAAGTTTTCTGAGCAAATGTTATGGTGCTGATTCTATGGTATGGTGGTAACCCATGGGAAGGAGGCTTCCAATAAGCAAATAATATAGAATACTCCTCTTGTTTTTTATATTGGGATTAATCAGTAAAGGGCTTTTCAAATTGAAGATGGCCTTTTCATGAGCTTTGAACCCAAATCCTGAAGCCTTAAGAAAGCTCACTGCAGGCACTAACAGCTTTGGAGCTTGAACAGGTCTACACAGGAGATATGAGTAACTGATTAATTTAAGCTGATAAAACAAAGGTCCTGTTACTGTCATGGTTGTCATGGACTTGTCATGGTTGATTTTTGAAGGTCACTTTCTGCTATGGCAACAGAGAATCATTCCTTGTGAAAGGAAGGATCATAACTGAACCAATGTAGAGAACACACAGAGCCAAGAAGAAGCTGCACTGGCATTTGCTGAAGGTACCAGCAATCCTTTTAGAGAACACACAAGATGGGCCCTTCTTTCCTATCTTATCTAACTGTTTTATCTTACTTGGGGTTTTTTTTCTGCTGAAGTTGAGCTATTGCTCAAGATGAACATGCAATAACCAGTTAACCTGAAGCGGTTGAAGTATTTCTAAAGCAAGTGGATATGTTGTGTTTACTATTCTTGGTGAAATACATGGGCAATCTGAAACCACAGTGCTTTGTCCTGTCAAGTTGAAATGGATTGAATGAAAGGGAGAGAGCTGTCCATTGAAGCACAAGGACTTTCTTGGTACCTCTGCTGACCACATTCATGCCCAGAACAGGTTAAAAGCTGAAGAGTTATAGCAAAATTATTATTATATATAACTTTAAAACAACATAAATAACACATTTTCATTATATTTGCCACCTGATCTGACTTCTCAGTTAAGGCCAAGTGACAATCTTGCGTTGTTAGGAACAGTTTCCTTTGTGAAAGCCAAAGCTGTTGCATAACCTAATCCCCGTGTTAAAGTTCACTGCTAAAAGCATTACTCCTCTGACAATTTACAGCATGTGATGGCTTCACAAAGTAGTGGCTCTATTTGCAGTGTGTTATTCTGTATTACATGCTGCCAGCCATCTGTAAAGTGCACTGCAGCTTCTTATCACCTCCTTATGGGCATTAAAAAGACTGATGGACCAGATTCTCCTTTACAGAAAAGCCCCTTTATGTCACTCAGAGTGGTTTAAAGGGACTCTGAACTGTAAGTAATAAAATCTGTTCCTACCTTATGGTCCATCTGTACTTCTGTGTTGTGTAAGGGATCCCAACATAATGAAGGTGAGGTCGTTTGGTCTGATCATGTTCAGCTCCTAGGTGGACAAATGTCTCTAAAGAATAGTAATAATAAATCCTTGGTATTTCCACTACTATGAATGCCAGTCCTTAATAACGTCTGTGTGATGCTTCTTGCAGGTGGGGAACTAGCACACAGAGGGAATAGACAGTTTACCTGCAGTGCAGAGCACAACTTGGGTCCTGTCACCAAAGTCGAGTGGAAAGATTTAGTGCCACTCAGGTCTAAGGTGCATGGGCAGAAAGCAGGGGCGTTTGGGGCATAAAGCAGATGTTTTTTCTGTCCAGAATTCCCTTCAGAGGGAGGTAACTCTGAACAGAGTGCACGATGGGACCGTCTGAGGAACAGAGCTGTGGAAGGCCACAGAACAATCCCTTCGCCTGCCTCTTGCTGGGTGCCTGGCACTGCAGCCTCTCGTGTCTTGGGAATGGGGGGCTGGCTGCATGGATGGTTGGAAATGGGCTCCCAAAGCCTGACCTCCCGGGCAGCAGGGAGTGCAGAGGCTGTCAGGGGTAATGTTAGAACACCAGGCTTTTGAAGGAAGACTGCCTGTCAGCTGTGGCAAAACAGGTCCATTTCTGCAAAGGATTCATTACTTTGCTGAAATCTGATGAAACAAGATGTTTCTCACGTTGTCCTATTGATGCTGCTCTCAGCACTCCCTGGATTTCATCACCCAAGAGTGTTTCTTCTCTGTGTGTCTTCATCTCTTGCTTTTGCTTCCTATAAGCAGTGAGAGGAGATGCTTCGGCAGGCAACTGTTTTTTATTCTGTCAGTTGTTTCTTTCTCTCTTTTATTAGGTTGTTTCTGCATTGCCAAATTTTAGCACTCACTGATCATTGCTCTATCATATCCCTCAGCTGCAGGGAACTAAATCCACACTCTACTGAGACAGGAAGGTTGTAAATGAAATGTACTGCCATAGCATTGACTTGTCTAGGAATTGTCACATACCTTGGTGACTGTGACTCTTGGGGAATGACTGCAGTGTGAGTGGTGTAAACCCATTTATAGTTAACCATGCACAGTATGGAGACTTCCCGGTGCTGCTGCTGGTACATCATAGCTCTGAAGTGTTTCACACAGGAGAGCACTCAGGGCGCTTGGGAATGTTACTGTGACCATTTCTGTCACTTACTGTGACCATTTCTGTTACATTCTTCATAGAATCATAGAGTGGTTTGGGTTGGAAAGGACCTTAAGATCATCTAGTTCCAACCCCCTGCCATGGGCAGGGACACCTCACACTAGACCATGTCACCCAAGGCTCTGTCCAACCTGGCCTTGAACACTGCCAGGGATGGAGCATTTACCACTTCTTTGGGCAACCCATTCCAGTGCCTCAGCACCCTCACAGTAAAGAACTTCTTTCTTATATCCAACCTGAGCTTCCCCTGTTTAAGTTTAAACCCATCACCCCTTGTCCTGTCACTACAGTCCCTGCAAACATGCCACATTTCTGCTCTGCCCTGCCTGGGCTGTGATGTCCCATGTCACAGGTCTGCTGCCCAGAGTAAGGCACTGGGGGTATCAGTATGGAGAAGGACAGAGGACGGGGAAAACCAGTGCAGTGCACAGAATGAAGCCCTACCACACCTCAGTTTTGTACTTTGACTTCCATTAGTGATGCAAGTTAAAGCTGCTTATTCACACCACCCCACTGTCCTCAGAAGTTCTAATGCCAGGGCTAGAGAGCTGAGGGTCATCTGGTATTTTTCCTTGTTGCACTTGGAATGCTCTAATTAATGTGTCTATTGTCTCTTTATACTCAAAGCCAAAGAGAGGGAGAAGAATACCTGCATGGAATCATTCTTTTTTGTGAAGTAATAACATTCTTCTGCAGTGTTGCCCATGGTGAGCTCTAAGAGTGGCATAGAACAGAACTTTTCACAACTGTCATTTGGGGATACCTGTATCTCAGCAGCAGTTGAAGAGGCAAATCAAATGTTTGCAATGAGTGGGAAAGGAGTAGAGAGCAAAATTGAAAATGTCACTATACTACTGTATAGCTCTATGATTCAGCCACACTTTGATTACAGTGTGCTGTTTCCCTCATTTCTAAAGGATATATTAAAGCTGGAAAAGGTTCAGAGAAGGGCAGCAAGTATGAAAGTGTACCATAGATCTGGAATAGTTTCTGTGCCAGGAGTGACTCAGAAGACTCTCTTTTCAGCCTGGAAGAGAGGAGAAGTGGGTACACAACGTCTGTACCTCTGGGGCATCTGGGTAAGCTGCCTGTTCTCTGCTGGCAATACATGAAGCCAGAATCTGCCAGCTCTGGACCAAGTAGGTGGCTTGACTGATTTGTTTCTTCTCTTCATCTAAAGTGCTATAGGAAACCCTGCAGTCCAGCTTAGGTGCTGTAGCAGTTGGAGTACAGTTCATGTTTTTGCAGAACTCCTGTAGAAGTGCATGGCCTCCTACTGTTATAACTTGTTCTTTGGCTGTTCGGACAAGGAGGTTATGAATATGAATTGTAGAGCTGGCTGGCAGCAGCATGACCATTTCCTTTTTTCCACTGCCAGTTCTTTTCCTTTTTTGTTTCAAATGGTGCTGATTAGTCCCCACAAGCAACTATACCTGTGCGTGGCTAGTGTGAATAAAATGGAGCATCAGTGAGGTGGAACATAAGGTCAGCAAAGACACAGGTATTTTTTCTGCATCTTACAGATATTATTGCCTCTGGTTCACAAGGGCGATTAGTTGATGCTGTAATCAGCAGTGAGCTCCTCATTGTGTTCTATTACTAGTTCTTCCCAGCAAAGATTTGCTTGCTTATTTCTCTTTTTATTATTATCATCTGTATTCTTCAGGTTGTGGCTTGGGATGTTTGAATCTCCAAAGGTGCGTGACTGCTTTTGCAGTGTGACCTGCCTCTCAGAAGAGCTGAGATTTAGCAGCTGCTCTTGAGTTCAGTGGGAAGTTTTGTTGCCCGCCATTTCTGAAGTGTTATTTTCCACAAGTTGTGATGCCTTCTGCCACTGCAGTGTGCTCTGTTTATGAAACAGCATCTTTCCTGCAGGGAATATATGTAGCAGTTACACACAAACCTGCATCTCGTGCTGTAGCAAACACCATGCATCAATTCAGTGGTCTGGTCTCGCATCTATTCAGGCATATGTTACAAGCCTGAGGAATGTGTCCTGAGTTTCCCTCAATTTGAAAGATACCTCTCTATTCCGGAGAAAATCAGGGCAGATGGCTCTGTAAAAATAAATGACATGGGAAAGGCTGCATGTCTCCTCTGTAGCAGCAGCTTTCTGTGGAGTGCTGCATAGCTTGTGCAGGTAGGGTAAATCCAGAGCCTTTGGGAAAGCTGTAGCAATGACAATGTCACTGTCAGGATCCATCACAGGGATCAATGCTATGATTGGATCCCCCTCCACCCTGCCATGCTCAAGCAACCAGGGAAGCATCTCAGAGAGCAGAAAGTCCAACAAAACTGAAAGGTAGCTGGCCCCAATGCTAACCAGTTGGTCTAAGTAACAGCATAGCTTAGAGACACCACATGCCTGCCACTGGGCAGAAACAGTACCCTGCACCATCCTGAGTATCCCTTCTTTTGCTATCTCTCCTCCTGGCTGGATTAAATAGCTCTTGCCCTGATTAATGAATACCCACCTGAACAGTCAGGGGGAAAAAATATCTATTCTCCCTTCCACTCCTCCCCCTGCATCCCTGCTGCTTAACAGCTTCCCTGAGCCACATCCTGTCCTTCCCCTTCCCCGTGTCTGTATCAGCTCTCCCTGGGTAGCTGCAGGCTCCTCTCTCTCATCAGATGAATAAAACATCCCAGCCTCACGTCACCAGAAAACCTGCTGGGCTGTGCTTTTTTTAATCTTCTCTTTATTTATTTATCTACAGCGTGTGTCACTAATATGATTTAAATGGTATATTAATAACTGATGTTATGAAGGTAAAAATGTGTTGGGTTTTTTTTTTTTCTCCCTTTATTGACTGGCTTCAGAGTACTGCTGGGAAATATTAGGGCATGTATTTTATTATTGAAGATGATGCTGATGTAGAAGTTTCCTGACTCATCTTTCCCTGTTTCTCTGACGCTCAAGGAATTTCTTGCCTGCAGCCAGTGTGATACACCTTGAGAATTGTTGTTCCAATGTATTAGATTATATAGATGTGGTCTTGTAAACTAGGACGTTTTGTTGGTCAATAACTTAACTCATGGTCTATCAGAGTGGGTGAGTCTGTGCTTTAGGCTTTGGAGTTCTGAGCATCATCCTTCAAAAGGAGGGTATTTTCCTGAAAGAAATAAAAGTATACCTAAGATACAGAAGTTTCTTCTTCCTCTTCCCATTTGAGCTAATATGAGGTTCTTGCATATAGTCTAATGGAAAGAGAATGGGTGACTGATGACTAGGCAGACTTTTGCAGCCACCTAGTTTTATATCCATGGAAGACTATGAAGTTTCTGAGGGGAACTACCTCACTTATATCTCTGTGGAAAGCATTTCATCTTGGATGTGGTGAATGAATTAGTGGGTTTCTCAGGATGTGCTTGTTCTCACCACCAAAAGGAAACTAAGGTTCATCATGAGAAAGGTGTCTGACCCAAGAGCCCGTAGCTGAAAGCAGGGTGATAAGTGTGGTAGATAGTTGAGACATGTTTTAACGAGGGAATACGGCTAATATGAGGTGGAATCTCCTCTGGTTCCTGAATGCAGGAATTATATATGCTGTTAAAGGTTTGGGTTAGAGTGTTTGGATCTTTGTCTGGAAAACTGTCATTTTTTGTGGACTTCTCTCTTCTGCTCTCCAAATTTTATCTGCAGCTCCACTTGACTTCTCTTCACATGTGTCCAAGTCATGACAAAATGCAGAGAATGAGCTCCTGATCTCATAGAAATCAATGAAAGCATCCTGTTGCCTGCAAGGATAGAGATATTTCACTTATGCATATCTTTATATTCTCCTGAGTAATCACATGCTTTGGTCAACTCTTGCCTGTAGTTTGCTTATCTCTGGATCTTTTCCCAGTTCTTTGTTATTCTCTCCCATTTCATCAGTCCTAAAAGTAGGTTCATGCATTTTATAGCCTGTCCTGTGTCTTTTCAGAGACTTTCTAGCCCAACTTTGACCCACATAGTGTAAGATTTAGGTAGGAGATCCAGTTTCAAAAGCAGCCTCAATTAGTAAATGTCCAGTTACCCATCTTCCAACCTGTGGGGAGGACAGATCCTACAGAGGTGTTTATAGGGCTGGAGAAAATGTGATGATGCTGTTCAGATTTTGGTCTGACCTCTTGCAGTCTTCCAAAAGGTGCTTTGTGCTGCTTTTGATACCATAAATATATATATATGTGTATATACACATGGTAGCTCCAGAGGAATATTCCCAGATATCTGTGCCAAAGTTATGACAGAGGCAACCAGAGCATTGCCGTTTTTGCTGGGTGCAAGCCTTGTTCTTTATGTATATATCAAGTTGTATTTATTAATGTATTTATGTATTAATGTATTAAGGTATTTATTAACGTCAGGCTTGGAAAGCACATGGACTGGCAATGCTGTTTTATAAGCTGTAGAGGTGTTCAAACTGAGGTCAAGCAGACAAACCAAGTGCCATGATGGTTTTGTGGGATGAGGTCCAATTTGATAAGGAGAATGAAATGACTAAGCATGTGCTAAGCTTTATTGCTACTCAGTGCATTATCGTTTCAGTTGTGTCAATGTTTCCATTCTAAATACCTCTTCTCAGGGGATCTCAGCTGTACATCTCATTTGGGGCTGGAAAATTCCATTTAGAGAATGCTGTTAATTATTTAGAAAGACACATTTGCTTTTTAGGTCAAGATTTTCAAAGTAGTGATTTGCAATACTCGGCATGAGACAGTTCAGAGGCCTGATTTTCAGCTGATCACCGGAGATAGGCAACTAATAGAACAGTCCTCCCTCTCTGCTCATCCCATTTCCAGATGTACCTGCTCTAGTTAAGTTACAGAAATATTCATGTCTACTTTTTCTTCCTCTCTTCTCTTTTGATGATGACCAGAAGCTCAAGATGGGTGGTTTGGTGTATTTCTCATGAAGAAATAAAAGGCCTAAAGATCAGAATGTGGCCTGGAGTAATATTTGAACCTCTCATGTTAAAAAAGAGATGGAGAGATGGAGTTCACTCTCATGTCCTTGCTGCTGTTCGCCACATCTGGCTGACTGGGCAGTGCTATCCTAAGGCAGTGCTGTCTGTTTGACTAGATGTATTCATCCACAGCTGTGTCCACTTGACATGAGCTCTCCTGCAGAAGATCAGGGTCTCTCAAGCCACGTGCAGGTTGGTCAAGGTTTATGTCATCCTTCCAGCACTGTGTGTACATCCATGTGCTTTTTCACAACTGGATGGCTGCCCACAGACAGCTCTGCCAGTGCTGAGGCTTTGTGCATCCTCACCCATTCACATGCCAGACCAAAAGGACAAGCTGGAGCCCAGAAGAAGGGAGGTGAATTGCATAAGCACTTGCTTCTGGCAGCACAGCAGGTAGCCATGCAGTTGGAAGGCATTGCTCCATACCAGTGTCTGGTGAAACCATTACAGCTGGTTAGGTTACCACACCAGAGGTAACTGGAGAACCATTTCACTGGCTGTTGGTGAGCAGGAAACTCCCTGGCAGACAGTGGCACTGTGGGATAAACTACAAAGAACCCAGTGTAACTGATTTTATGGTGTGTGTTGCATACTTCTCCCGAGCAGCAGAGAAAGGCCATAACCTCAAACCAGCAGACACAGCACACGCAGTGGCTCTTTGTGTGCAGCAGAAGCAGATTAGCAGATGGCATTTTCTGTCCTTAATCTAGGAAGCACATTGAAAATAGCATCAGATCTACGTGCTTTTACAAAGACAGTATTGTGCCTGGTAAAGAGTGAATCTCTTTCCCTAAACTCAATAGCATTTGCTTGAAAGAAGGTGCTAGAAGAAGCTATTAGCCAGTCTTCTTCTGAGCAGGCCCATACACAAGTTCAATATACTACAATGAGGAAAAGCTCTTCTTCAGGGTATCTATAAAGTATGTGCAGCTTGACAGATAACTGTAGGATGTTATTCTGCAGTGAGCTTTGAGACTAGAACAGTTGCTTGTATAGTCCATACTGTGAACTCAATGCCAAAGCACTGACACACAGCTGTCCCCCATCATTCTGGGTTTTATGGCTTTAACAGGCTATTATAAAACTAACAGTGAGATTTTGTCAATTCTGATAATAAAAAGAACACATGTGTTTTCAGTGTGCTTTTCTTGTCTCCAGTGCGCATTCTGGAAATTTATCTGTAGCAGTATCCCTTGAGAATTGTGGTCAGGGAGCATTTTGAGGCTACCGAAAGTAAAAGATGATGGGTAACGTGTGATGTTTTTCTTGGGCAGTAGCTGAATTAGGTTGCTATCTTTTCCAAATCCAAAGGTTTCCTGTATTTCAAGATAAAAACTAACAGATAGAAACTGCTCATCATGGGCAAGACGGTGCATTTTCTTAAGCAGTGTGCCAGTGAAGTGCAGTATATCACTCTTTGGAAGGATTAAGGGGCAAATACTGTCTCAGCTTTAGAGCCAAGAGGAAGCTTGAATCAAGACAGCTGAGGTCAACCCCATGTGTGAGGGAAGAGGTTTAAAATCTGCTCCAAGGAGATAGGAACTATAAGGATGGTCTGTTTTATGCTGGGTCAATGTCCCAAGAAGTCCTAATAGCAAGACCATTCCTTTCTTCTAGGTACCTACAAGTCTGAGCCATGCAAAATAGTGAAGAACAGTCTGAAATGCTGTTGCATTTTAAATGTTGCTACTATATAGACTGTAATTGTTGCTCAAGTTTTTTATATCAAACAGCAAAAAAGCAGAATCCTGAAGCTGACACTATCTAAACTCTTAATGGGTCTTATAAGCTTGTCTCCCTTAAATCTGGAATAGCATTTCTCCTGTTTGCTTGCAATCGATACAGTGCGCTTTTCAGTTATTCCTGAGAATAAGTATCTATATTTAGGAGACAACTCTGTGATTTTCCTCTGCAATAGGAACTGGGTTTGGAATTGGAATGATGGGTCTCTGACATTTTGCTTCAAGGACATTCCAGTCTCAGTTTTTCCAGATGTAACCCAATGCACTTAGAGCTGGAAAAACTTATTTTTGTCTTCGGCGCCAGAGGTTTAGCTTGTCAGTGCAGATTCCAAATTGCTTTGCTCGTGCACATGTTCAGCAGGACCTGATGGCTTGAACTCTCCTCAGTTTGATTTTGGTGAGTTGTGTGTTTTACTCAGCAAAATAATGAAAATCATCAGCTATTTGATGATTTTTCTTCTGATGGCCAGGTTGGGATTAGTCCTATAAGATGATGGAAAGAGGGAACATATTTGTATGCTGTAAAGCATATAAAGGGAAGAAGATGTCTTGGTGGAGCGAGGCCCATGTTTGCATTCAGAATTGTCAGCATATATTACATGCTTTATTGCTTAGATGAATGTCTTATTTAAGGCTGAAACATGGTTTTTGTGGTTTGAGGGTGCATTTGCTTACATGGTGCTATTCATATTGCAACCTACAAGAACCCAGAGGAAGGAGCATCATGCACTAGAAAGAGGGTGGAAGCATCTCCATGATGCTGATAGAGATGTAGCTCCTGACCAAGACCTTTGCCTAGGCAAGGCAACAGGAGAAGCAATCACCGGGTCTGTGTACTGAGCTTGGCCATACAAGCCAAGACGAAGAACTAAACATGAAGTTTGTTGTATTCTCTTCCTCAGAAAATGGATGAGAGTTGATTCTGTGTGGGATCAATGCCTGAAGCAGTGGAGAGGGTGTTGAAAGTTTATGATTTTTGAAAGTTTATGATTTTTATGCTCCTGAACAAAACAAGACTCTGTGCATATTAGTGGGTTTGTGTGGTTTTGACTTACCAGATAAAGGGTAAACCCCAAGAAAGGTTAAGCAACCACATACATAATACCAATGCTCAAGTGTGAGTGAAACTAATCTAGGAGGCAAGTGGGAATGGTGGGGTCCTGATCTTGCCACTCAACAATAAAACCAGCACAAAGGGTAGGTAGAAACATACCCAGACTGTGGGTTTTACTTACTCAAATGAGGCTGTTTTACTTCAAATGCCAGGAGAGCTCCCAGGGAAGGTAGCACAGAGCACCAGGTACCTCCCAGTACCACACAGCCCCAGCAGCACTGGTACACAGTGGCTGTGGGCTGGTGAGGTGTCACCAAGTACAGTGGCCACCACACAGGATGGCAAACTGGAGAACTAGCAGTGCTCCACAGAGCACCTCCCACAGAAACCTCCATGGGGAGCATCCACAGGGCTCCCCAGGGGCAAATCCCTTGGGAAGAGCTAAGGGAATCTTGCATTTGTAAAGTATTGCATGTTGCTTTATCTATTCAGTGTCTTGTTTCCCTTCTCTTTAATGAAGGGAAAGATGTGTGTTATTTTGGCATGTTCTTGTCACATATTTGTGATAGATATAATCTGAATCTTAAAAGATGAGCATAAAGGGAAGGGGGATTAGAATTAAGTCTGGGTTCTGCTTCTGCTGGTGGCTTTCTACGTGACCACGAATGAATAATTCCATATGCAATTTCCATAGAAATAAGTAGGAGAATTCAGACCCTCATCATTCAGAATGAATGTGAGAATAACGCTGTCCTTCCACAGTATCTATTTAGCTTAGTCATGCCTCAGGGCAGAGAGGCACCATCTCACAGAACATGTTTGTCAAGGGTACTCTTCTGTGTTTTTATAGTGTCCTGGATGCGATGTGGAGGCTGCAGAATATGCAGCAATAAAAAGAAACCTTTATTAATAATAAAAAGAGCTTCTGCTGCAACTAAAGCGTTCATTAAAGATTAAGCTGGTATTAGTGGAGGGGAAGTGCCTGTGTTTTATGTGCATGATCCATGTAAACCCGCTCCCTAGAAATACATGTTATTTGTTCCTAACCTTTCCCCCGAAGGTTTCCCAAAGGTTTGTTTTGCTGTCTTGTGATAAAACCTCAAGGTCATGGAAGGGACACTTTTAGTGCTGCTCTTACAACAGGCATTGTAAAGTTTTATGTCTTAGTGAGGCTGATAAACTTTAATTCCAATTCCATATCAGCACATTGGCTATAACTAATGGACAACGCTACTGACAAGCTTGCTAATGGATTGAAGGGAGCTGATGTCAGGATAATGAGAGTTGAGATACAAGCAGAACATGTAGTTTTCTTCTCCAATACACTGAGGAGTGCAGACCAGTTGCCAAAAATTGCAGTGAAATCTGAAGAGTGCAGCAGTCTTGGCGTGTGTCACACGTGTTTTCCTACCTTCAGGACAAAATGGCCCGATCCTGGGGAAAACAGTGGGAGTGTGATGGAGCTGATGGCTGCATCAGAGGTGCCCAGGGAGCTGTTTAAAGGTGTAACAGGGACAGCCAGGGAAAACAGTCATGGAAAGCAAGAGAAAATAAGATTTCGGGAAGCTGGTTGTGAGCTGGGAAGTGAGCAGCTTGAGGAGGGTGGAAATGAGCTGAGAGTCCTGAGCTTTGGAACAGGGGTGAGTGACTTCCGTGGGCAGTTTCAGGACAACGCAAGCGGTGGGAGCTGCTGTGGGTGCGTTTCAAGGAGAGAAACTCCAGGGAGCTGCAAGTACAGACCCTGTGTCTTTCTAACCACAAACAACTCTTTGTGTGGGTGTCCCTTTTTTTATATGCTTTTTTTCTCTTAATTCACGGAAAGCAATTGAAGTCCCTTGTAAATGAGCACAGAACTTGGAGATGCAGGACTGAGGTTGTTCAGCCTGGAGAAGAGAAGGCTCCAGGGAGACCTTAGAGCAGCTCCCAGTGCCTAAAGGGGCTGACAAGAAACCTGGAGAGGGGCTTTTTGCAAGGGCCTGTAGGGACAAGACAAGGGGAATGGCTTTAACCTGCCAGAGGGGAGATTGAGATGAGCTCTTAGGCAGAAGTTCTTCCCTGTGAGGGTGCTGAGGTGCTGGCACAGGGTGCCCAGAGAAGCTGTGGCTGCCCCATCCCTGGCAGTGTTCAAGGCCAGGTTGGACACAGGGGCTTGGAGCAACCTGCTCTAGTGGGAGGTGTCCCTGCCCGTGGCAGGGGGTTGGAGCTGGATGAGCTTTAAGGTCCCTTCAACCCAAACCATTCTATTATATATTTCTATGATATGACCTCAGTTTTATTAGCTGTGATAAATGATTCACTGGGAGACCTGGGCGCAAGTGCTTTTGGTGTGGTGCCCTATCTTGCTTCTGGGGATAGCAATATCACTTCAGCTTTCTGGACCAGGTTAAACATCAGTATTTAGGATATACTGCACTAGTGATAAGTAAGTTCTTTCCCAAGAAACTTGAATTTAGGTTGGGTTTCAACTATCCATTTTTAATGGCCAAGAGCCTACTTGAGAAGAATTTTGTAGCTCATTTTTACCACTCGACAAATCACAGTGTTTGGGTTTTCTGTTAAGAGAGAAAAATTTCTTTTATAGAATATAGGTCTCTCAGATGATTCTGGTGCTTAGATAATGTCTTCTCTTGCTGCTCTTCAGAACAGCGTTGTGAACATCATTAGTCCTTTGCATTTTCTCCTTTAATTCACTTCTCACTGCATGCATCTTATCATGCATTAGAAGCAAGTTGAAACATTAATTAATTTGGGCCATTTCACAGAGCTGAAGAACTCATTTAACTGCCTTATCATTTGGAAATCAGAGACCAAGCACACAGTGCCTGCTTGCTGCCTTCATGTGAGAGCAGCCTCTGGCCAAATTCTGCACCTAGAATGAAGTTGCAGACATGGAGAGTCTTGACTGGCATCTGCTGTTTAATACCTACATTTCCCATCATGAAAATGGAAAATAGAAATGCAGAAGACTTCCTACACATCCCGTACCGTGTCTGGATTACCATCTCTGTCTTTGGATTCTATTTGCAGTCCCTTAACACATTTCATAATTCACATATGGATACACTGGTTTTAAAAAACAAGCCCCATATTTTATCTTTTATTTTCATTTCTTTATTCAGTGCTGAGTATCTTCTTACAAGCATTACTGTGGACTAGCAAAGAGTTCCTGCTCTTCCTTATAAGACCTGTTTCTAATCCTGCCTGCATTATGGATAAAATCCTTGCTTCAGGAAGGCATCCTGCTGCAGATATCAGCCTCTGTGCCAAATGCCAGGTTATAAGCAGTCAATGCAGTACGAGAGATAGAGATGTAATATGATTTTCAAAGGAGTAACCAAGGCAAAATTGACACCCTGTCATCTGGCACCTTAAGCTGGAAAACAGGCTTGGCCATCGGGAATTAGCACTGTGAAAACCTAAAAATGAGGAGGGGAGACTTGAAAGACATCCAGATAAATCCCAGGAAACCAATTCTTCTGTCCTTCTCCTGTTCTGTACTAGAACCTGGTAACCATGTGTCTGTTTAATGCTTCCCAGGTGGTAACCAACTTCATCAGGTGGAGCAGGGTACGGAGGGAGCAGTGTTTCTGCTTGTGCAGCTGGGGCTTGATTTGATTTACTGTGATTTACACTAGTGTAACGGAGCATGAACGCAAGGCACCTGATCTCCAGGTTTGCATTACAAGCCTGAAGAGATAAGCTGTCTGTGTGTGAGAGCTTTGGGCAGGCTGAAGCAGTGCAGTTGGAGATTGTGTGCTTTACAGATTGCAGGAAGTTTGTTAGCAATTGCCATTAGTAAGATTCCTGTCTTGGAGACAGGGAAACATGACTGTATCAGTCTGTAGCATTTGGTGGGTGGAGAAAGGCTCTGGCTGCCTGCATAGTGTGAGCTTATAAAGCTTTTTACTGTCATCTATAGGTTAAGTCATTAGTAAAAAGAAACTTATTAACAGATGAAACTGTACACACAAGTTTCCTGGAATACTTCACTAAACCAGAAGGAAACCAGCCATTTTCACTGCATTTGGTATCTTTATTTATGCCTGTGGCAGATGTTTAAAAGAGGGTAGATTTAGATTAGATACTGGGAAGAAGTTCTATCCTGTGAAGGTGGTGAGACACTGGCACAGGGTGCCCAGAGAAGCTGTGGCTGCCCCATCCCTGGCAGTCTTCAAGGCCAGGTTGGACACAGGGGCTTGGAGCAACCTGCTCTAGTGGAAGGTGTCCCTGCCCGTGGCAGGAGGTTGGAACTGGATGAGCTTTAAGGTCCTTTCCAACCCAAAGCAATCTCTGGTATGATATGTTCTAGGATGCCAGGCCTGAATGTCTTGGAGGGGATGGGAAGTGTCCTTCTGCATCTTGCATTGCACCCCGGGTCTGCTGTGCATTAGAGGTCCCACAGGTCTGAAGGCACATTTCAGCTTGCTTGGCCTTCACTCTTCACTCCTCCTTTGGAGCAGTGAAACCATTAGAGAGGCTTGGAGCATGAAAGGTAGGAAGTGTAGTGCTTGGTCTTTTAAGGGATTAGTTTTTCCCTTTGGAACCTTGCTAGTTCATACCGTAACTCGGTAGATGATCTAGTCAGAGACAATGAGAGACCTCTTGAAAACATTGTGTGAATTCTCCAAGAATGGCACTGTACTTTGTACTGAAAGTTACAACTGAGAGTAAGAAAAAGACGTTTGCATTGCAGCATGGCTTTTTGGAAGTGTACACATCTCCAAGAACAGGCTTGTGATTACAAGTATGTATTTGTAGTGCAGTGGGGCATCCGCATGAAATCAACATGAAGTTCCAAAGAGGTCCCATGGTTTTAGGTGTGCTGCAGCTTTGGTTTGACCCTTTGCCTGGTGTTGCGGGCCAAACAAACAGTATGAGTCCTCTAGTGTGGTTTTGCCATTGCAGAGCAAAGCAATCCTGTTGTACTGCTGCAGTCACCCACCGTGATGGGAGGAGAAGTGAGCCCATCATGCACTTTTTCAAGTGGTCTAGAATAGATGCGTGAGTAGGTTCAATTTCTTCATAGCTGTCTGCTCTTTGAGAAATAATGTGTATTAAAATGGTGATAGTTTTTGTGTTGCATCCACCTGACTGGCAGCTGATCACAGAAGAATTGCAGCAACTTCTCACAGTGGCAAGGCATGCGTAGTCATGACGGTGAGAAGCTCCATAAAGACATTTTGAAACATATCAGTAAGGTGTTGGATTCATTTTGCAGCCTTGTGAGAGGTTTTGCCTGCAGCTCTGTGAGTTCGGTGGGTGATAGACTCCCAGGAGTTTAATTGGAGCTGGATGAAACACACTTCCTCCAGGGCTCAGGGTGCTGCTTCTGCTGAGATCTAGTTATTGCACAAAACTAACCCTTGCAAATATTCTCTTTCGGTATAGAACTGGGAAGAATTCTGTCAAAGTTTTTCCCCTTCCTCCCACCCTTTTTGTATCTGTAAGCCTGTGTGTGCCAGCTGGCTTGGCAGGGACAGGAACATGCTGAGAAAAGAGCTCAGCACAGTTGGTAAGCTTTGCTTGTTGAGGTTAATTTAACAGCAGGGATTGCCTTATGTTGTGAAACATGTACGCAGAGAGTGAAAGGAGGCTGCCCTTCCCAGAACCCCATGGAATATAGGACTTGGAATATAATATCACCTCTGTAATAATGTCAGAGTGATCCACTGGCGAAAGGAGGGATTTGCTTGGGTTCGGTCAGACTCCAGAGTGAACAGGCTGGTGCAGAGAATGTATCTCCCCGTTGCAGTCTCCTGTGAACTTTGCACCTTTCATGCTGCGACTCTATGGAAACAGGACTGTAGTGATAGGACAAGGGGTGATGGGTTTAAAATGAAACGGGGGAAGTTCAGGTTAGATATAAGGAAGAAGTTCTTTACTGTGAGGGTGGTGAGGCGCTGGCACAGGGTGCCCAGAGAAGCTGTGAATGCTCCATCCAGTGTGCTCCTGGCCAGTGTTCAAGGCCAGGTTGTGCGACATGGTCTAGTGTGAGATGCCTCTGCCCATGGCAGAAGGTTGGAACTCGATGATCTTGAAGTCCTTTCCAACCCAAACCATTTTATGATGGTAGAGGAAGGTGCTTAGATACAGGCCAAGAAAGGGGCAGCTGGGTACTTGGTACACACACCCCCCCATGAAGACTTAGGAAACCCTGTGGGTGTCCTGCTGCTTGGAAAAGCATTGCTCTGCGGCGCTTAGAGGAAAGCTCCTCTTGCCATCCTCACAGTGATGAGACCTGCTGGTCCTACTGGCACCCACTATGTTTGAGAGCATAGGGACAATCTTGGTGCTTTGTAATCATGGCCTCACCTGAGAGGTGAGTGATACCAACCTCTGACATTTAAAATTAGCATGTTAACATGCAGAGGTTACGTCCTTCAGGTCCCTGACTAGAGAGATGAAGCTTGTAGGAAAGAGACCAGTTAGCCCAAGGTGAAGCAGGCCTTGTTTTATAGGGCACACAGGAGATGCTGGCACAGGCAGTTGGGTCTGTAGGCAGAACTGAGCATTCACCTTGCTGCCTGCTCACCACGTTTCTAAGCCAGACACTTCTTTTTTGAACCTCACTATTTTCACTCTATAAGCCACCTGGGGTCAGGAAGTTGAAACCATTGACTGATCTAAAAGGTGTATACTGTACCTAAAGCCATGCAACCTAAACCAGTGTAGCTACCTTAGTTTGCCACTTGACTGATGTAGTACATGAAGCTATGAATAGTAGAGCTCGTTTGATGCACTGCAAGTAGACGAGTAGACAGAACACATAGGAAACACCCCTGAGAGTCCTGTATTTTTCCTGATTGGATTTGTAAGATCAGGCTATTGGCACATCTGTGAAAAGACTGATTAGAAATACAAGATATAAGAGAGATAGTGAAGCTGTCAGCAGTGCATCTTACCAGTGAGCTTAAAAAGAGACATCCAAGCTGTCTTAAGCAAAAATACCCAGTGGCTCTGCACAATATGATTCCTGCATGGCCACATTAACTTATCCTCCATGAAGTGCTTTGGATCCCTGTGGTGTTCTCACACCTGCACATGTTACTGTGTCCTATAAAAAGGGAGAAAAGAGTGTTGCAAGGCTGCCTTTTCAATGTCTCAGAGGCTTTAGTGGTAGAATTAAGGACGTGCTAAGCTTTGGAAAGAAGGTGGTGTTTCAGCCCTGATCTAAGCCGGTCTGAATCCACAGTGCCCCTGAAAAGGATGGTCTTGGTCTTTGTGAAATGGCATTATGGGTTCCTAGCATCTCCCTTGGGTTGGAAGGGAAGACTGTGTTGGACTTGTGGGTAGATGTGATTACCCCCTTTTGGCTGTTCTGCCTTTCCTGAGACCTTTTATTTGAAGATCTCTTCCACTCATTTCACTGGGATTTGAATCAGGTCCTCAGTGATGCCGACCTACAAATGAAATAAGAAGTGTTGTGGAAGCAGAACTGAGACCTGAAAGGAAAGGCTTAAAATCTGAATGCTCCTGTCCTTCTTTTCTGCATTAGTCTCTACTAATGCATATTATCCAGCATCTAGAGGACCCCTGTTGAGGTAAAAAAATCATCACAAAACCCCCAAACCGAGCTAGCACAGAACAAATCTATCAATGCTCTTCTCGGAGGGAGCTAACAGAATCAGAATGGCCTTTCAGATTCAGCTTGACTTAAACAGAAAAACTTTTCCCACATAAAGAACCTTCAGGGAGTTAGTTAGAATCTGCTAAGATAAAATATACACCACATCTCACTTTCCTCAAAAAGCCTTATTATGTTCATTCCCATTAACTCCCTCCTCAGGGTATTTTGGATGTCTGCAGAACATATTATGGCCATTTGGTTCTGAATGTTTTTGCAGGACTGTCACTGAATTTCAGTCAGAAAATGGCTAAAACTGTGAACAACATTTCAAAGGCTGTAACAAGAGTGTCTCAGTAATAAATAAGTCAGCAGATAGAAATGTCTCACTAATTCCCTGTCAGGCTGGGCACAGCCAGAGCTTGAAGGAGAAGGTAAGACATATTTCATTTGATGTATCCTGATGTGGTGCTATCCAAGTGCAGCTCTGCCAACATCTTCACTTCAATTTTGCATTGCAGAAGCCTCCTGCAAGTCGTCTCACTGACATTCAGCTGTGAATTTCTTTCCCATAACAGCCCTTTCATCGTCAGAGGTAAATCTGGAAAACTGACATTGACTCTGCTCTGTCATTTTCCGTGTTATTTACCCTGGAATATCTGTGTGACATATCTGTGTATGTCCAGCTTCCTCAGCAGGGTAAGGATTTTGATCAGATCCATGAGGAAGCAGCATGGTGATTCTTGTACCAAGTTCTTGAGGGTTAGGTAAAGCCTCTTCATAGGCACACACAGTGGAAGAGTTAAAAGACTTCCTGCTTACTGACTCAGGTGGCTTTTATACCTAAATAGGAATCCTTTCATTTTGAAGTTCAGTTCTCTTGCAAGGCTGAACATTTTATCCACAAGTTTCCTACTGGACAAAGGAATGGCGAGCTCCTGTTTCTCAGGAAAAGGAGCTGCTGGGTTCATTATCATCAGCTCCGTACAAAATGCTTTGCCAGACATTCCAAGCCTGAGGTCAAGTCCCTCCTGGGTCTGTGCTGCCGTCCTCACAGTGGGGAAGAGGAGCTTTGGAAATAATTTCAGGTTTTATTCATTAGGGTGTATAAAAATGGGACACTTGATCCATCCAAAAGCAACCAGCCAGAGTATTCTGTGTCACCCAGCCAGAGTACAGGACAAAAGGATGAAGATGCCAGAGGGCACAGCAGCACTGGTCCAAAATGAAGGTCACCTGCCTCGGTGTTCTCTGCCAATGGCTGTCACTGGCAGATAGTTGTAGATAGACATATGCAAGACTTTCCACTGACTTTATACTTTCACGTCCTTTTTCTTCTCAGTAGCTCTCTCTTCCAAGTACATGTCTGGTCTTCTCATGGACCCCTCTAAGCTATTTGCAGCAATAACATCCTTTGGCAGGACATTCCATGTTGCATGAAGAACCTTCTCCTTTACCTTACCTTGAGGCTGGCTCCTTCTACCTTCATTTTATGGCCTTAATTTTTGTATTAGAAGTGACAGTGCATAATTGATGCCTCCCTGTCGTGACCATTCTTGATTTGCTGATCATTCCTGCACTAAGAAGACCCCTTTCTGAACCAAAGGGAACAGATGAAAATTGTTCCTTGTGTGGAAGCTGTTCCATAGCTGTGGCCATTGTAGTTGCCTGTTTCTAAATGTTTTTGATTCTAATACAGTCTTTCTCTGATGAGGGAACAAGAACCATATGCTATATTGAAGATGTGGAAGAGCCATAGATTCATACGGTCACATAATTGGGTTTTCTGTGTTGTTAATTTCTTCTTGAGAATACGTATTTTATTTTCTTGTATTTAATTTTGCGCTGTTTTGACTCCTACTGAGTCGATGTTTTATGGATCTAACAATCCTAATGCCAAAATGTTGTTCCTGGCTGATAATTGCCAGGTTTGAGTCCATCGTTTCCTATGCAAAGTTATGATGTTTCTCCTCTGTGTGCATTGTCACCTACATTGTCATTCATCTGCTATTCTACTGCCCAGCCACCAAATCCTCTATGGCCTCATAGCAATTCTTCCTAGTCTGCCCTCATTCTTACTGTCTTGAATAACTTATCAGCAGCAAACTTTCTCACCTTTTGCCATTTATTTATGAGCAACTTGAATATCAGCACATTTCCCCGAGGAAATCAGCTGATGATCTCTCCACTGTGAAAGCTTACCCTTTGCTTTGTCTTTTAACCAGTTCTTTTTCCTTTAAAGGACTTTTCTCTTACTTCGTAGCTCTGCAGCATTTGCATAGATATGATTAAAAAGAGAAAAATCAAAGCAAATCATCACCAGAAGCAAAATTGCTGCAGATCAAAAGACTCCAAGCAGAGCCAAGCTGTGCCCAAACAATAAATGCACTTGCATAGCAGTTGTAATCAATGTCCTCCCAACAGAATCATTTACATTCGCACAGCCTGTATATGCTTATCTCAGAATGTGACATGTCATCCAGTACTGCAGATGGGACATCCACTGGGCCACAGAATGAAGTGCCAGGCATCTGTAAAGGGGCACAGATACCCCGTTGCAAAGGAAAAAAGTGGGATTGGTTTTGTGGTTGGTTTGTTTGTTTGATTTCACAAAACCATCTCTCTGCTTCTGATCTCTTATGACCATCCTAAAGGGAAATGCTGAAGTCTGATCCTAAAACTTGAAAAGCAAAATTGTGTTGCCTCCTCTTTTATAGCTCAGGGGGTATTTCCCCATTGCCTTCTGTCTCTTCCACAGGCCCATCCCCTACATAAATCCTGTTTTCTGAACCAATTTCATAGGGACCAGGGAGGCTCCTTAATCCAGGCACTTTAATAATGCAGTTTAGTGCTCCCTACAGAGACTGGCATCAAAGCAGCATGGTGGAGTGAAGCGCAGTGGTGGCTGCAGCCTGGAGATGAGGGCTGAGCAGGGACAGGAGGAGCTTTTTATGCTGATGTTGCTGAAGAAAAGCATGATGCCTATGCCCAGACCTTTAGAGTAATTGTGTCTACACCATACATTGCTCGGAGTTTGTTAGCTGCCCAAGTACATGGGGAGATTTGAGCCTGAAAAGGTGTGTTTTCAAAGTTTTATCAGAACAAGAATATTCTCTCCTCCTGAAAGTCTTCCCTCCCTGGTAAACTGCTTCCCTGCTCAAGCTGGCTTCTGCCTAGCAAAGCCAAGCCGTGTTCTTGCAGGTCTGTTCTGGAGTTGAGGTTGGGTAGAGCAGACCGTGGATGTGTGCCCAGATTTTGGCCAGGTTAGCAAGATGTGTGGCAGAGCAGGGAGCGCCAGTCAGGCTGCCTAACTCTTTCCTCACATGCTGGCTGTGGACCCCAAGTACTCTCCATTCGCATAAAGCCCTGCGAGTCTGCAACCAACTGGGAGCAGGATCCTCTAATGGAAAGCATTGGTCAACCTTCATTATAGGCATCGAAATGGACAGCTCGTATGATAGGCACAAAATGACTTCATTACTACAGTAGTGCGGTTGTACAAGGTTCTTGATGCAAGAACCACTTTGCTGTTTAGCACATTTACAGGCAAATCTCAGATTTGTGACCCCCAAAAGGCCAACCGATAATTTTCGGATGAAAAGCTGTGTGTTCTTTCTGTCATTGCATTTCCCCACTGTTTGCTGAGTGTTGTATTTGTAGGCACCTCTGCTTCGAGGATCTGTTGGTTATTTATTATCTGAATACCTATTCAGCAAACAGGTAATGAGTCAGTGTTAATGCATCAGATCAGTTTTCTGGCAGAGCAAGCTGATGCATTCGAGAAAAAAGACGGATAAAGAAGATGTGACAATGATGTGGATGTTCAGGAAATACCTGAAATGAATTTGATGCTGCCTGAACACCAACGGGTATTTCTGAGCACCAGGAGGAGAATGTCTGAAGGGTCTTTGCCTGGTGCTGAGTTGAGGTTACTGATTAGAGCCATTTCAAATGCCCATCCTCACATCTAGGCTTGCTGGAAGGACAGACTAGTGCCTTGCTCAGTGTCTATCTGGATCCCCATCCTCAGGCTGAAAAACATGACCATCATGCAGCGTTACTTCCAGATGTAGATGTACTTCCAGCGTTGCTTCCAGTGTTACTTGCAAATCAGTATCCAGATGGAACTACAAATAATAGCTGTGCCAGCCCATGGCCTCTTTCACTTGTTTATTTTGTTGGGGAAGCACTAAAGTCTCAAAAATGTTGACTCTTGTAAGAGGATGTACTGGGCATGCCCATATGAATAAGTGAGCTGTAATTGTGTGCAAGTGCTTCCACTGGCTTCAAGCATATTTTTGCAGGTGCCCCATCTGGGGAAAAAAATGGCCACGAATGAGACCCTAAATCATGCTAAATATTGCAGAGAGCATATAAATGAAGTATTTAAAGATTAGGGGGAAAAAAAAAATATATCCCGGATTCTGAATTTACAAAACACCATTTCCTCCATCTGCACTCAGAGCTCATCACTTTGTTACAAAACCACTTCATTCCTTCATTGCTAATAGCTCTCTTTGAATACTGAATTGCCTCATTAGGCTCTCTTATCCCATGAATGAAACTCTTCCTCTGAGTCAAACAGGCAGTCCTCTATTTTCCCCATTGATTTTCGGTTAAATATATCAGCCTGCTTCTAAGTAATCAATAAAGCAGCGTGGCAAGACTTCTGATCTTTGAAATTGTGTGGAGCAGGCCTGTTTATTATAACACCTCTTGAAATCTTGTGTTTAATGGGAGCTATTTGCCACAGGTTTAAGTGTACGGCTACCCTGTTGCATCGGAAGACTTCCTCCTTTCCCCACCAGAGGGAATGGCAGTTCCAAAAGCCTGGTTCTAACTGAATCTTGGCAGAGTCACCCCTAAGGAGGGGGGTCACCCTTGTGTCAGGCAGCTGGATGAGTTCACAAAGACTTGGGCTGGTTTGATGAATTAGTGTGTCAATCAGTGGAGAAGTTAGAAAGAAAGCTCTGCCTCATGTTTGGATGTGATAGCACTTCTCAGTTGTTAATAGGAGCTAAATAACCACTGTTAGGATGATATTGTCTGCTGTAAATTCATCTCCCTAAATGATCTGTGGAGCAGACTGCATGGTTCTAAATATGGGTGTAAGTTGCTTCCTTCTGTCTCACTGGTTTAACAGTTTAAATAAATGAATACAGCTGTTTTATTGCTCCCTTAATGACTGAGTGGAAAAGCAGGGATGATTTTTCTCAGCATAGCCTCTCCCTGTAAAGTGCAGTGTCTTTTGGGACCTGAAAGTCTGGGTTTGGTAATGAAATAGTTATAGGTTGCTGGTTAAAATCCTGCCAAAGATGGGCCAGAGAACTGTCTGATTTACTGCTTATGGCTTTAGGGGGAGGTGAGAGGGGCTCAGGTTATGGGTACATCAGGAAGTTGTTGCAAGGAAAGCTAAGGTCATCTTCAGTCCTGCATGAGCTAGAGAAGAGCAGATGCTTTGCTCTAAGATACAAGTGGGAAGTTGCAGTCCTGCTGTGTGTTGATCAAGTTGCCTTACCTCAGGTTAGCTGTTGGGCTGCCAGAGACCATGAGACAAAACTCACTGTCCAAATGGCACCTTTGTTGAGAGCCAGTGGGAACAGAATCTTCTTTTCTGTGTTAGGCTGGACTATGTATAGCCATATGGGAAATGGGTCACTAACACTTGCTGGTGCGTTTGCCCTCTTGATACGTAGTTTCAGCCAAAGTGGTGCTTTCTAAGAGTATGTGAAACTGTAAAAGACAAAGGCACAATCCAAATAAGAGTAGTAGTTTCAGTAGTGCATAGGCAGAAGGGCACACATTTATGAGCTGTCACATTATGATAATCCCCTTGAAATCAGCCCCACACTAATGCAGGCAGCACAGCATGTTGTGGCCAGCAAGAAGCATGCAGGCACTCTCTGTCTTCTCCCTTGGCATGAGACACCAGTTCTGATTTACAAGTGGGCTAGGGTGAGTTAGTGGCTGATAACAAGACAGGGTGTCCTTACCTTCAGATTGAATTTCTGGATGTGTTTCGGATGAATTTTGTGATGCTACGTAAATTACTTACACATCTATACTAAACAGAGAGGTTATTAGACGTTAGTTAATGCTTTGGGGCTGATTTAGAGTTTCAAGCAGGGCTTGTCTGTGCTATCACTGCCTCACTATCACAGGCCAGTGTTTGCTGTGATATAACTGAGTGACTACAGCTGCCTGACCTAAGCACCCGTTATCATGCAGTTTCTAAGCTTTGGGAAACAATCAGTGCCCTTAGATCTGGTGGTGTGCAACTCAACAGGGCCAGAAGGCTGGTGTCAGGGGCCTGGTGCAGCTCCTTAAAGCGGTGTTCTCTGTTCTTAATGAAAAGCCCTTCCATGAGTGCATTTTGCTTTCCCACACTTGGGATTGATACTTCACATATGAGTCAACAGCTGTTGAGCTGAACTTGAACCATTCCAGCCTGTGCCAGCAAGCTGGCACCTAGCGTTAACATCCCATAGGCAATGGAAGCAAAACAGCAGCGTGCCAAATCGCTGGCGAAGGGGGGAAGTTCCTGCAGTGTAGCATCAGAGACCCAAAATTACCCTGTGCAGAGGTGGGTCTTTTTGAGAGCACTCTGAACACTCACAAGTACATATGGCTTCAGCGTGCTGGACATGGGAAATACCACATAATTAAAGTCAAGTGGGTTCTTAAGGCTGCCAGCCAGCACAAAAGCAAACCTTAGATCTGGCTTCTCAGCTGACATAAAACAAAGCTGGTGAGGTTATTAGGAGAAGTGTGCATGGGACTTGAGGAATCAAATGCTGTCACTCAAATCCTATCTTTGTGGCTGGCCGTGTGGAAGCCAACCTGCCTTCCTCTTGTGGGCTTTGAGTAATGACCTCCACTTGCTGGTGGTGGGGTAGCAACACTGGAGTCAATTGAGCTATGCCAATGGGAATCAGTAAGATGGGGATTGTTATATTTTATATGTACTTATTTGTATTTAAATATGTATATATAACTTAAATATATATATTTGCTGCCTGGCAGGCATGAGAAGGGATATTTCTATCATTTACAAATGTGTAGAAGATGATTTGTATGGGTGATCAACATGATAACTTCCCTCTGTGTGTCAAAGCTTGCTGGGCAGTGCTGAGGCAGTGCTGCTGAAGCAAAGCTGAGAGGTGGAGGCAATGTCACTTGGGGAATGGAGGGCATGAGGAGAAGAGGGAAGGAATGGGAGCTACTTTTCAAAGCAAAGAGTGAAGAAGATGAACCTAAAGGAAAGGAAACACAGAGTAACAGGTGAAAAAAATGAGGGTAAAGAAACAGATGACATTGAGATGAAACTGGTTTGAGGCTCGTGATTTTGCCATAATCACTAATCCTGTTATTGTACCTTCCTGCCATAAAAGTGCCTTGATTCTACATGTCTGGGGTGGAGACAGAAAGCAATGGGATGGCTTCCTGAGCTTGTACATAAATACTTCCACGTTAACTGGACTTGGTCCGTTTTTGTTAAAAACAACCATGACTTAAAATGCACTAGCACTGAGCCTTACTGTGTAGAAACAGGATTTGCTAAAGTGCTCCCTTTTCATGGTGGCACACTGAGTTGTGAGGCAATTACAGTTATTTACACAATGTGTAAAGAAGCTTGCTCCCCTGTCCATTAGCCTTATGGCCTTGCAATGAATCCTTTTAAACTATGTAGCCTTGCTGTGCTGTGAGAGTGCTAGTACTCACTTGACCAAGAGTATTTTCATATTACAAGATCTCTTTTATATTCCTCCTCCTATAGCCACTTGCAAAGCTGTTGCTTTGGCTCTTGTAAACTATGGCTCTTGTAAACTACTCCTGCCATACACTTGCACTCTGCTTTTCTGATGGCTCCTCTGACCTCTGCTTGAGTGATGCCAGTTTAAAGCTGCAGTGCAATGCGCTTTCTTTAGGATAGATTGCTCCCTCTGCCTACCTACAGCATGTCTTTCAGTAAGGTGCATATGGCTTTTGGATACTGACTGTTTATGCAAGCAGTACAAATGTCACTGAATGGGCTTGGTCAGATAGGGACCTTTTACAGTTTATTGTCACGAACAGTGGCTGATAGAAGGAAATTTATTGACCTGTGGTTTGGAAAATCTAGATTTGGTAGGAAATCTTGGAGAGAGCATCCTACTTGCAGTGCTCAGGACTAGGATCACTAAACAAACCAGACTTCCCTGCTTTCAGACATCATATTCCTGCCACTTGTAAATACTAGAATGACCCAGCTCCTTCTGGAGGTCTGCAGAGCTGGATTTATTGTACCCTGCCTGTTTGCTGCAGTAGCACTTAAAATCTTTAGGGCTTATGTTCGTGTTAGCTCCTTGAATCCAGAATGAACATTTAGATGGTTAGTATTAGGATGAAAAAGTTGCTTCAATGAGCAACAAAGTCACTGTTACATAAAGACATAGGTCTCTTCTGTTTCACATTGGTCTTTAGGTTGTACTTATCATTATGGTGTCTGAGCACCTATCAGTAGTACGTTAAATTGTGTAAGAGTAACACATCAGGTGATCAGTGAGCTGGCTTCATCCTCTTCCTCATGCATATGCAGAGGAGCACTTAGAGTTTGTTATAGAAATACAGCATGTGTATGTTTATCTGTGAGCAGCAGTTTTGGGTTTGTGTTTAGCTGAGGAAGTGGTGACATTTGCAGTCGTGTGGCCCATTTCTTGTGTACTCCGGTGTGAAATTTGTCCCTGCTTGAATGAAGCTGACAAAACAACTAAGCTACTGGCCTAGCTGGCTTCAGCCTTCTGTATATCCCATTACCTCTCCTAGTTTTTAGGACTTGAACAGGGAGGCAAAGCCCACTCCCCCTTATTGTCCCCTCTGGACATATTTAAGGGGAATGCTATTAAAAAGCATCTCTAGAAAACTTTCTACAACTTTCCATCTTCCTGCAGGCTTGGCCACAAGAGGGATTGAGCCAACTCAGCTTTCACCATGCCCTAGCTCAGCGCTGTTCTTGCCAAGGAAGGACCCCACAGGATTTGACTGTTGTGGCGTAGATGCATTACTAGTTAAAAAGAGACATCTTTTACGGGAGCAAGGCTGTATCTTAACTACTGCTCAGTCACTTGGGAAGTCTGTAAAAGCTTTCTGAGACTACCAGGCTCCCCCCAAAGCACCACTTGATCTAGTGCTTTTTCAGATTCAAAGCTGAGCCTATAAAACTTCTCCCTGTACAAAGACCACCCAACACTTGCAGGGTGTGCAGAGAAATTCCTGTTTAGAGTTTTGCGCAAGGGTCAGATAGCTTTGCTATGGTTCGGGTTATCCACCCAGAGAAAGCATGCTCTTTTGCTAAGCATGGGATACATGAGTCATTTATATTACCCAGACCTCTAGACATAACATAAAATAGATGGCATGAAATAGCATTAAAGATGTTAAAGATGGGAGGAAATTAAGTGTTCTTCCTCTTGCATTCTTGAGCTATGGAGTAATGGATTTCTAGTGCAAGCTCAGCTACTAATGAGCACGTAAGAAGTGAGGGCAAACAGTAGAAACTTCAAACTTTACTGGAAGATAGAGAAAACTCAGTCAAGTAAAAGGCAACACAGAAGTGCTTTCACAATACAAATTTGGTGATGAATTTCCTAGCAGGGAATTAGCTTTTATCTGCCTTTAAAGAAATGTTAGTAAACTGGGTTTATCTTAAGCTGCTTAGAACTTGCAGCCCTGCCGGTGTCTGGCATATTGCAGAGTTTTCTCTCTTTGAGAATGACCATAAGGCCCCAAATCTGTATTTTTTCCTTTTTCATACTTAAAAATGTATTATTTAAGAAATAAATTCTTGCTCAACTTGTGCATTCCCAGTTCAAGGCTTTTCTCTCATCCATCTCTGCTGTGATCCTGTGGAATGGCTAGAGGGCTCAAAATGATGGATCTCACACCGACATAAAACAGAGAGAAATTGGTTTTATCTCCCTTTTGAAAGGTGTAAATTTCGAACATTGAATTCCTTCAAAACTGGGAATAAATGACTTGAAGGAGCCTCTCTCCTCATTAGAGACTACACTTAAACATACTGGCTCCCTGGAATGCTTGGGAACACTTGCATTTGGAGTTCTTTTGTAGGACTTTTTCCACTTGGTAATTAATACTCATCCTTATATAACACTTGTGACTGAAAGCACTGTGCAGAGGGATAAAAATGGGCAGTGCGCCCCATGAAAAGGAGATGAATCTACTGTGTGCTGTTGATGGACTTGCTCCCTGAAGTTCTCTAGTGCAGAGGAGGCTAAAAGTTATATGTCAAATACAATACTCTCGGTCTGTTGCACTCGGTGGCTGCAGCCAGTCTTTTAACTATTAAAGTAATGGAATTTCAGGCTCAGTATTTTTAGCAGCTCCTACTGATGGCTTTCTTAAGCTTCTGTTTCAGAGGTTTTGTGATCATAAAGCAGGATGGAAGGAGTTTCTGTCTAACTAGTGTATCACGGCTTAATTCTCACACATTCATGTGCTTGAATCCGTTTATGGCCAGGGCACCATTTCCAGTCACTAAAGATGGCTCTGGAAGTCAGAAATACCTCCTGTTTGTTGGCCAGAGGACATGAATATATATTGTTTGAGCTGGATTGGGTCTTGGTTTATGATTTATCATAGCCAAATATGTTTTTTACCATTTTGAAATGTGTGAAGTCATATCAATAACATAAATTACCATTTTCAAGTAATGTCTCAAATAGCTGTTATTTTACAGCTACAGGACATGCAAAAGAAAGAAATGCAAACTAATAGAAGAGGAAACCCCAGTTACTTGACTTACGTTCTGCAACAAAGAAAGTTTCCTTCCTTTGTCTTGATGAAGGTAAGAACAGCCCATAATCCAGCTTCTTGAAACAGTCATTTTGCTTTCCTTCTTTTACTCTCTGAAAGTACACACCGTATGTATACCTTATGTGCTTCACGTAGCACATTATGTATGTAAAAGACACCAGGAATGAATTGAGACTTAGTAATCAATGCCAGCCCTGATCTGCCCATCAGGAAATTAGCTGGGGCAGAGCTGGCATTGCAACCTGTGGGATGTCTCTATTACCTGAAGTGGAGCACACTTGGTTGGTTGTCTCAAAAAAAACCCAGGCTCCTGTTACTTGGAAAGGGCAACTGTGTTTATTCATCATTTTCTCTTGGGCATCCCAATATCTTTGTGTGTGTTGGCAGCAGGAGGGATGTCTGTTTTGGAAACCTCTGGCAGAAATACCTGTTTTCCCTGCAGGTGACTGAGCCCAGGGCCAGCATGGGGTCTTGGTTGCTTTGGCTGTCTATAAATTGAAGCATGACTCGAATTGTGAGCTATAGGCCTCTAGGAGGTGACTCTTCTGGCCAAGGGACATAGATGTGTTAGCAGGGGAGTGTGATTCCTGGAGGAGATGCAGTTAGTGGGGTGATTATACAGGACAAGGAAATACCAGGACAGCACAAAAGTGAGGACAGGTAGAAAGATGACTGTGAGAGAGACCTTTTTCTAATGGAAAAGGGGAAGTTGTTCTGACTGAAAAAGAAAGGAACTTCAGCCCGCAGTCACTGATGGCAAGTGGCCAGTCTGTAGCAGCTACTTTCCGTTCCTGAAGTACCACAGACCAGTTCTCATGAGATCAATACCTTCCCCTGATGTATCTAAAGCTGGCAAGGCAGCGTGGATTCAGGACTGAATGTGGGATAGAGATCAGGGAATCCCAGATCAATCCAACTTGCACCCCTACTTGCCTATGTGTGCCTAGGCTCCATCCTGTTCTCATTTATCCTCAGGTGACCAGATGACCCTCTGCACTTTTTCTGTCAGGAACAAGAAAGGAATCAGCCATTTATTGCACAGCAAAGAGCAACTCTGCTTCATATTTATGAAATAATTTTGCTGAGCTTCAAAGGATAATCAGATGTTGGGTTTTTAGTAAAGGAGCCCAGTGGCAGCAGTTTCTCTGCACAGTCTATCAGCAGTCACTACCAGGCCGTCACTATGGCATCTCTGACAGCAGCCCCTTCCACTGGTTTGCATGGCATGTATAATGGTTGGCATTGCCAGGCCTTGTTTCCTGATGTTGTATAGTACTAAGGAAGAGACTGTCATCTCCTATACTTAACCTTACTCATTTTTAACCCAGCCATTAGTCTTCACAAATGATATTGTTTTCCCCTTTGGCATGAAGCAGGAAAGCCTGTTGAAAACCACAGCATCCGCTGTAAGGACGGACCTATTCATCACTTCAGCCTCGGGCTCAGCTGTGAACACAAGTAGGGCTTCAGAAGCCAGAATACATTTGGCCAAACTTTTTTTGTGTAATGGTTTCCTCAGAACTCCAAGCTGTAGTCAAATGTTTCATTAAAATGCCTTGGGAATGCACAAGAAAGCTCTTGACTATAATGTTTGCCTAGGGAGTTTTGTTTCAGTCCTCAACCTAGGTTATCCTTAAAGCCTATTGTAGTGCATGGCAGGTAACGGACTATCTCAAGGGAGAGTCACAGGCAATTCACATTCATGCCAGTGTGTTCCAGTACCTCCTGCCTCGAGCCTTCCAGCAGCCACAAATAGAGCTGGATAATACTGTCATTACTGCATCTCCTCTTCAACATGCTCACTGCAGCCAGCATGAACTACTTGCTCTTATGTTGGTGATAGTGACATTTCTGCTACGTGTCCTCAGAAGCAGGGAATGTATCTTGATGATTTTGGTAAGGAAGGGGAAGCACTGATGTCGTTATTACTGTTAGTTCAGTTTAGCTGGAGCCCCCTTTTACCAGTGTATCCAACTGCCAGTTATGCCAGTAATACCACTGTGTCTAACAGCCAGTGCTTTGCACACATGACAGCAGGGGACATGGTCAGTGGCAAAGCCAGAGCAAGAGTAGCTCTACACATGCTCCCAGCCCAGCTTCTTGTGTGGCAGCACAAAGTGATTCACAAACATGTGCTGCAGCTTTATTAATGTTTGTTAGCAGCCAGCTCCAGGTGAAGCATTTAATGTAAGTTGATTAAATAATGGGATGCTGTTCCCCTCTTATCCCAACACGTGACCCGCTGGGTATGTGCAAGTGACTTGTTCTTTCCCATTAACAAGCAGAGTAATTCAAACAGATTGCTTCCAGAAACAAGAGAAGCCATAATGCCCCCAGTAATTCATGCCTCTCTTCCACCTGAGCATCACTGCTGTGGCCATGCGGTTGTTCTAAACACAGGGTATGTTTTGTTTCAGGACTGTTTTATCCTTGACAACTCGTCAATCACCTGGAACAAAAACTCTGTGCCACCTTTCATTATTTTTCTAATCATAATGTCTTCTCTAGATCCATAATTGTTCTTCATGGGTTATAAAGCTGGCATAATTCCCTGTATTGAAAAACACTAATACTGATTTATGTGGTTCCAGTTATGCAGTGTGCATTTAATTTTATGTCCAGTCTGGGACTAGAAACCTCTCCAAGCTGAATATGTTATGTGCAACAGGACCTCTGCTTCTTTCCTCATATTACTCCTACAGAGATAAGTACGTGTGCTTTCAGAAATGTTTCTGAAGCTTTGTTTTCTCTTGACGCTCTGCCTTCCACAATCACTTCATTGCCTTGTGGTATGCTAAAGCTAATTTCATGGCTTGTTCTGTGGTTGTGGAATATCTGCTGTTTCCCAGATGTCTGTAAAACAAGCTGACAAACCAGCCTGGTGCTTAGCACACCCCACAGTTTGCTTCACTGCTTTGGATGGTTTTAGTAGCCTTTGAAACCCATTAATATGCACCTCCCTCATGCAAGCGCTATTTGTACTATGTCTGTGTAGCCCATAATCTTCATTAAATGCAATTTTAACTTCAAATTTGGAGAGATGAAAAGCACAGCTGCATTGTACATAGTTCTCTGTGAGCTCAGGCTGTGCTCAGGGCATAGGCATCCTCCATGGTGCAGAGCTACAGGACCCAAAGGCAGGGCTTAAGCCTGGCTGAATGGTGTGTGGCTCACTGCATGCTGCTGCTTCAGGGATGGTGTGCGGTGATGTTCTCTCTCCTGATGTGATGGCTGAGATGGTGGTGAAAATCCTGCTCGTGTGGCTCTTGTTCTTTGCCATTTCAGATAACCCAATTCCTACCTGCCGCTTGATGATCCCAAGTTAGTGCTGCCTGTGGCACTGGGGAGTTAAAGGAATTTTGTAACACTTGTCAAGATTTAAAATCCCTGTAAAACAGTGGAGAGATGTTGGCTCCTGGCCTTAAATGTTACTTACTGCCTAATACAGTTTTTTATGGGCATGAGCATTTGCTGAGTTTTAGTCTCAGTGAGGTATAAGAGGTCTGTTCAGTGAGGCTTTGGAAAACATGCTCATGTGCTGCTGCTTTCCTGGCAACTTTCCTTCTTCTCCACAATGTAGTGCTTATCTCATACAAGGAACGGATAGCAGAAAACCCCTCTTCTTTTTGAAGCACCATTTCCTTCCCCTTTGCTTCAAAGAACTCGCCAAGAACTTGCCAACGAAGTTTAAGTTGACAAGCAGGTATTCTTTATTGCAGCGCTGGGAGACATGGGGATCTCTCCTCCTAACGTGTCTCACCTGAGCATTAAACAGACTGTGTTTGTATTGTTGCTAAACATATATATTCATTACATTTCCAGTAAATGTCATACATATTCATTACATTTCCAAGAACTGCTTTACATAGATCTATGCCCATTTCCACATGCGCACAATAACGTGGCAGTGGTCTTTTGGGACCCCTGGTGGTCGTTTCTTCATCATCTTAGTCTTCATCACTTCATCCTCTAGTTGAACTTTAGGTTTGGAAAGTCCCGTTGCCATGTCAGCAACCACTAGTCCAGTTCTGGCTGGTCATCGTGAAACATTTACCTAAGATACTTTCTCACTGTCATTTATTACAATATCCTACTTTTTTAATGTCATCTATTACAAGGCCACAAAGCCTGACTGAATTTAACTATTTACACTTCCTTGTCTCACCTTCCAGGTTCTTGGAGCATTCCAGGCTATAAGCCTGGTCCACTTAAGAGCATGTTATTGTCTTTGGGCCAAAATCTGTTTTGTTAAATAGAAGTAAAGCCACCTCTACGTGATGGAGGCTGGATCCAGCCCTTTGCAGAAGGCCAGCGGAAGCTAGTAATTCCTGCAACAGTGATCTTTGCCTTGTAGATCTGAGTGCATCCTCAACAGCCTGTAGGTGAATTGGAAGCCATGGACATGAGAGCCCTGGAAATCCTCTTTCTGCCTTTTAAAGTGTGTCTGGGCTGGGAGAGAAAATGTTTCTCTGTTGGCAAAGGCCATTGCCTCTTGTTTTGATTTACAGGGCCTGTGATGATCTCTCATTTTATCTTTGCTGGTGAACTGCATGGTGTTTGTGTTATCGCCTGGGCCGTGGTTTAAGGCACATGCTAAGCTCCACATCTTATCCATGTGTACTCTGGCAGGGCAAAGGTTCATGTGTACATTTTAAGTTGATGCATTTCTGACATCAGCAGCTGTCTCCCATTTCTTGCATCAGAATAAGAAGAGAGATTAATTATTTAACTGAAAATGTCTCTGGATCCCTTACTTGCCTGAGATTATTGATGCCACGACCCCTGAGGGAGGGAGAACTGAATGGTAGTGGCTGACAAATGGAAAGTTTTTCTCACTCATTCTCTCCCCTGCCACTTTCTCCCTTTTCCCTTCTCCGCTAATGCATACAGATAGTTTTCTGCAACACTCACCATTACCTTTGTTGGCAAGACCATGTAGAGGCATTTCTTGTGCCATGGACACATTGAGAAGCCAAGGAGTTGAACAGGACACACATAGAGATGATTGTCCCAGCAAAAAGGCAGCATTTTTACAGTTTTATGAATCATAGAATGGTTTAGGTTGGAAGGGACCATCTGGTTCCAACCCCCCTTCCACAGAGCAACCACACAGCTCGATGTTGTGGACAAATTTGAATAGCGTTGACCTTTTGTAATGGGTTATCCTACTTAATGTAAGGATTGCTGCTATCATCAGTCATTTATGTATTAGTCTGATAGCAAGTAGGGAAATGTTGTATATATAGTAAGCTAAAAATTCCACATCAGAAGCCATGGAGGTGTCAGAGGAAACAAAGGTTATAAATGAGATTTTGTCGTATGACTTTGCAAAGGCTGTGATACAATTCATAGCTGTAGCTCCAAACTCCAGGAGCATGAAGCTCCTGGCAAAAGGTCGTTTTTCTGCTGACAGTTGAGTGTTCATCTCTAGTAATGAAGCTGATCTGAGGTTACAAACTGCAGGATTCCTCATCTGAAATTCCAGGGAGGGAGGGATAAGGCGTTCTGCTTGCATTCTGCTCTCTTAGCCAAACATAAGAATCAAAATAACACCAGCTTTTGAGCTGCTTTTGTTCATGTCCTCTTTAGTTTTGGTTGCATTTCTTTCTAGACTTGGAAGGCTTTTAATTTGGGATGCTGGCAGATATCCTTAGGAAATGTCAGTGGTATCTCAAGTATGCTGGAGTCTCTTTCTTATTCCTTTTACTTGTGGGAGTGAGGGATGCCATCAAGAATGGAAGTATTTTCAAGTATTCCAAGTCTGAGATGAAAGAGTTCTGGTGCCTTTGTTCCGACTTTTTCTGGGCCAAACCTCTTTAAGCTGAAAAAGTGGATCCTATAAGAAGAGTTCTATATTTTCCCTAACATGTCAGCACTTCTTCCGGTACCACATAGCACCTAAAAATCCAAATTTTCCTTCAAAATGAAAAATGGGAATGAAGAAAATGGCCTCATGTGGGAATTTCATTGTGGTGTGGATGAAATGTGACCATAGAGTGCTGCTGATTCCAAAGGGCTTCTGGTTTTCAGATGCTTTCTCCTGGCTCTCTGTCTCCTGGCTATACAGGAGGTCCAAATCTTGTGCTTCCAACCACCAAACTGCACATGTGTAAGAAATGGGGAATGAGTTATTGTCAAGCAAAGGAGTGAAATTCTCTATGGATTTCTTCATCTTATTGACTATGCTCACAAGAAATGCAGTGCTCCCCAAGCACCCTGTTGGCTGCAAATGCCAATGTGAACATCAGAATCAGCTCGTACTTTCCAGCCCATGCCCTAAAAGCCCTCAAGAAGCCTACAGGAGCAATGCTCGTGTTTTCCTCCCCCCAAAAGCCTAGGGCTCACCTCCAGAGGGCACTGCAAACTTGCTGTGCTGGTGGCCACCAGCATGTGCTGTGCAACAGGGAGCTGTTCGATGGGCATTTTATTGCTATTAGGGGACATCAGAGTATTTCAGTCGTATTTTGACTGTCACTTTGATTGCAAAGCATCGAAGTGTTTTTAGATATAGCTTGTATGCACCTTGAACTAAAAAAATCCCCTTGTCTTTTGTTAACAGGAGGTTATCGTGCTTATGGAGTGAATGTGAAAAACATAAGCAGCAAAGGAACAGATCTAAGTCAATCATGAAGAAAACTCAAATCATTTGATATAAATCTTGGGTCTTCTTGCTTCTTGGCTGATTTGCAGCTGAACAGATGCTGTACAAGCAAATATTCATACAGTAAACGCAGAATTCTAAAGAGTGCCACGATAGCACATACAGACACTGATAATCTCTCTTCTGATGTTACTGAGAGACACTCCTCGCCTTCCTTAAGCAGTGTCCAGAGCAGGCAGAAGCACACAGAGGAGGAATCAAGGCACAGAGGGGGAACCAAGGCACAGAGAGGAAGAGCAGAAATCTGAGTACTGTGGAAGTTGGATATGACTGTAGCATTAGAAAAGTGCTGTTTCTTAGTGTTGCTTACAAGGCCACATTGGAAGCCTGTGGCAGAGATGCTGATCTTACAGCATGGCAAGTTTCAGGACGGAGTGTCTCTGGGTTCTTTTGGCCTGCCCATGTCAAAATGGCTGCAGAAGACCATACCAGCCTGAGGAACCCCAGCAGCCATGAGGCGCAGAGTTGCCTGCTGCTCCGCTGCTGGCCTCTTGCATGCACTTCCATGACTTCTCTGGCTTCACCACCCCACGGTGTGTTGCTGTCCTCTGCTTGAGTGAGATGAGCTGGGAGGGTGGCCAGTCCAGCACTGAATCACTGGCTCTTTACTGGAATTGCCCCACTCAACTGTGCTGGAGTGGGAATGGACAGTTTGCTCCAGGTTATCTTGGTGCAGGGGGAACAACAAGCAGTGCTGAGTGAGGCTCCCAGCTTGGGCAGAGAGCTCCTCTTCCCGCTGGCTCCAAAGCAAAACCAACCTCAGGCAGCTCAGCTAAAGCAGCAGGCAGGAGAGTGCATTGCAGCCAGCAAGTGGTGGAGCAGGAAGGAGGTCTCAAATGGCATGGTTACTGGGATGGTCATGCACAGCTTTTCCATGAACTGGAATGCGAGTCCTGTGGAAAATGGGTGCTTCAGTAGTTGGTTTTGGTCTAGTGGTTAAACAAAGAGTGAAGATACTGAAATTTATCATTAATCTATCAGACGTTCCAAACTGTGTTCATCCTGAAAGTCAAAGCATTTTGTTTCAGCTTGATTTGACCACATCCGCTGGATCAGTCTTAGTGCCTTAGGCTTCCCGTCTGGATTCATCTCCATAGTACACAGCAGCAGTTCAGCTAGGGAGGATATATCACAACATATCCTCAGATTAAATCCAAGCAGAGGTTGCAGACATAGGAAGCGGTAGGGGAAAAAGAAAGGAAGAAGGTGAGATATCATTTCTCTAAGACTGTGGTAACTGAGGCAGACAGAGATTAATGAATAATTGACCTAAAAAGAAGTGTTTTCAAATGGGTCAGCTGAAGCGTTTCAACTGGGTCAACAAGACCTGGATCCAAATCTTTCCTTTTGGTTTTCTGATTAAAATAAACCAAAAATGACTGCATTTTCCTTCAGAAGGCATTGGCAGAGAATTCCCAACCAGCCCTACTGGTAGCGCAGAAGAGAACTTTCTTTCTCTGAGCTGGTAGCAAGTTTCCATACCCAATTCTTAGTCTCTAGATAAGACCCCACTATTGCCTTCATAGTTAATTTGGCCTCCTTGGTGAAACTAATGGCTTCAGTTTTGAGGGAGGCAAATACAGTGGGATCTGGAGATGGTTTAGCAACCCAGAGTACTCCCTCTGCCATCTGGACTCCATCTTTTTGTGGTTTTTTAGCTGAAAATACCCATTTCCCCCCACATCTACACTAACCCTGCTTTTTTCATTCTGGTCCGGTTTTTTTGCCTCTAGCCTCAAGGTTGTCCTTTGAATTAGGGGTCCCATCTGTTGTTCTGAGCAGCACAGAAATAGAAAACCCTGCGGGCGAATGGAGCATTGCTTTGCAGGACCAGACTGAGCTCTGCATCCAATTTAATGCTCAGTTTAAGTTCAGTTGAACACACACCTTAGATCTTTGTTTTTCGGAGGCAATGTGCCAAGTAAATGGAAATCTATGTTTGACAATTTTCCGTTTCCTTAAAGGCAAAACATGGGATAATAAGCTTATGTGTGGGGGGCACGTTGGTGAGAAGCAGGGATGGCTCTGAGCATGTCGTTGCCCATGCTTGTCAGTGCATCTTTTTCTGCTGGTGTTTGACATCTTGCACTCTCATTTGCAAAGCTGGAACCCCAAGGAGGCTGTGTTTGTGGGCAGAACTGTGTCCAGCCAGGCGCTGAGCTCTCCTGTCTTACAAAAGCCTTCTGCAAGCATTTGTGGCTTCTGGCCTATTTCAAAGCTTCTTTGAATAAATGTATGTGTATGAACTACTGTGTAAACAGTTCCTGGGCACAGTAAATAGGAATGGCATAGCTTAGTGCCTGTTTGATGGCACGTTCTATGAAGACATCTCACTTGTAAAGCAGTAACACATCTATTAACTGAAAGATGTAACTTGAGGGTTAGGCAGGAGAAATTCCTTAACATTCAAAATTGATCTGAATTTTATAGCCTCCCCCTATTCAGTAACAGCAGAAGAGAGTCTTCATGTGGGTTTCGTCCTATCTTTTTTACAGTTCACCCCAGTGGGATGCTGACACCATCACTGTGCAGCTGAGTCCACGGCCAAATGGATGTGGGCTTGGAAAGGCAGCCAGCCAGCCTGGGACACTGAAGGACTCATGCTTGAGAAGCAATATCTTTATCTTCCATTGTGTCTCCCCAATCTCCAGTTAAGGAGACCTATTTCTTCCACATATCCGCATACCAAAACCTGCAAGAAGATCCCTTACCCTGCAGCACAGCAGCATCACCACTGAGTAGTACAATGGCTGTTGACAAAAGGTGAGTTAAGATAGTAAACTCTGAGTATAATTCTTGACCTAAGCCCTCCACAGACACAGGCATTCAAACCCTGGGCTTTGGTATATGCCATTGTCAGAGACAAGAGCTAGCTGCAAACCTCGGGTCAGGAACCTGACTCTGAATTTCAATGAGTTACAGGGATTGTCCAAGCAAACAGTGGTTACTGTCTGTGCTGCTGAATTCCAATCGAGTCATTCCTTAGGGGAAGAGAAAGCAACAGAGAGCTTGTCACTCACTGCTGCTTTTGAATTGGAATAAAACTTTCCAATCTTTAAAAGTAAAGCTGTGGAAAGCAAGCTACATTTTATGGAGGCTTCTCACCCTTTAAATATTTACAAGAAAGCAAAGGGCAGAGATTTTATCACTAGAATCTGAATCAGATTCATTTTCTGGGTGTAAATCTGAATGTAAATTTTAGATGCAAAGTCCCCAAAGCCTACAAATGTGAATCTTCTGTTACCCTTGACTACTACCAGCGTGGGGTAGACTGCACCAATAGTAAGAGAAAGGTGAAATGAACTCATGCTGCTATTTTCATTACTGTTCATTGTGAACTCAGCTTCCATAAAACACTGGTATCTCTGCCAGAAACGTGGTGTGCAGTAGTAACAATGGCCGTTTCTTGTGTTCTCCTTGGGTTCCCATCCATCCTCACTGGGCTGTAAACAATCAAGAAGGTGAGGAAAACCTGGTCACCTCCATCCTGTTTCACCTGCAGCATGGAATGCTGACCTCAGTATTTCCATGCTTGTATGCGGATTGCGGCAGGGAGAGGGATGACAGAGGAGAATGTGCATGTTTGACATCCTTGATGTACAGGTGCAACCATGTAAACTTGGTCATGTTCGCCAACATTTGATTTCACTTTACCCTGCAGCTCAGAGATAGCTGGAACTCTGATTTTATGACCACGAAAACAAGTCTGGAGGCATGTGGAGCACGGAAGGGAGAGCTAGATCTCATTTTTGAGGTGTAAAAAGCCTCTCTTTGCAATAGAGAGGATTTTCATTCCCTTTGTGTACAGAATGATCCAGTGTGGCTCTTGCCCTCTTGCACTGCACAAGGTGTGAGTGGTACTTGCAGGAGGGCTGGCAGAGGTGTTGGGTAGCTCTATCACTTCTTTGCAGCTCGGTGTTCTTAAAGGATGGAAATGGCCCAGCTCTCTTGGCTTGGCAGTGCTGCGAAGGTCAGAGCGTGTTGCACTGGAAAGAGCCATCCTCCCTCCTGCACTGGCTGATAGAAATCCCATGGAGGATTTTAAGCAAGGATTTATTTGAAAACAGATGAAAGCAAGCAAATTAATCAGCTAGCAAAAAGAAAATGATGTTCTGGAAGACTTAAGCAGTCTGAATCATGAGCCAGACCCGCAGCCGGGGGCAGTGGCAGGCTTGCCAGCATGAAGACCCAAGGAAATCGTGGAGCAGGACACTCATGTCAGTGAACAAGACGCTGCAGCAGCCTGCTGCTTAGGTCTTGTGTTTGCAGTGAGTAGTGGGAGGGAGGCAAGGCGGATGTGCTGCAGTTGATGTGCTGCAAATGCTTCCTCAGCAGTTACCAGAAGAAGGAGCACAAAAAAGAAAGCCCTTTTCTGATTAACAGCCTTCCTCCTCACTAAATCACTCAATTTATGGTGCTTTCAGAAAGGAATTGAAAGTACGCCAGTTTGGTGCTGCTCAGTGCCTCCAATTCTAGTGTTGTGATTTAGGGTGTGTGGTCATCCTAAAGGAGCTGCAGTGCTCTGCTCTGTGTCAGGGCCACCAGCATGTCACTATCCGACTGGGAAGACCTTTATTTTACCGCTGAGTTGTGAGGTTCAGGCTTTCTCCTCTGCTTAATGTTTGTACTGGTAATTTATGAGGACAGTAGGTGCAGCCAGGAGTGGGTATATTGATCTTTTCCTGTGGAAGGGAATACTGCAATATTCTGCCTTTTCTGAGAGAAACAAACAAATCTCTCATCTCACAGTGTTGTCACAGAGAGAAGACTCTGTGCTGGAGTCCCCATGTCTTGGAAGTGGATAAATGGGAATAATACATAGGAGATATGTAAGAGAAGGCTTAAAAATACGGGTAGGTATTAATGTCACTGTTTTGGCTAACTCAGACATGTTTAACAGCTCCTGCCATCAGCTGGGAAAAACAAAGGCAAAGTAAGAATGTGTCTTTCCATTTTGTAATGCATTTGCTTAGACTCCATTTATTCCTGTTCGGAGTTTACCTTTCAGTGGTAGCCTCCCAGTAGGAAAGCCTGCTGGAAAGATGCATTTGAGCTTAATGTAGCAATTGATCCACAAGAGATGAATTTTAAACTTGCAATCCTGTGATTCTGCTGCGGCAGCATGATACCAAGAGTCACTCACAACTGTCTAAACATTAAAACAACCCATCCCATATGACTTGGAGTTATCATTCCTAGCACTGAGCTGCAGTAAGTAATTCTTTACCAGGGTTTTTGTAACAGAAGCAATTTTCCATAGCAAATGCCTCAGATAGCATTTCCCACTGTTTGTTATCAGGAAACATGCAAGCAGAGAGGAGAGGATTTACTGGTTAAATGAGATGTCTCAGGTTTTTCCCCCACTGCAGCTTGCATTCAGCTGCAGGTCCCAGGCTGGAGGCTGACATCAGTTGCCAGCAAGGGCTGGATGGGGAACTTCTTACTGATCCCTTACCTGGTGTCTCTGAAGGCTGTGGGACCATTGGTGGGAGCAGCAGTGCCACAGAGTCACATCTTGTCCCAAAACCTTGTTATTTTCCTTTACAAAGACAAATGATTTTGCTTTGCACAGGAACCAATTTCCCGCTGGCTGTCCCCAGCACCAGGGGTTAACCATGCCCTTGAAGAACCAGAGAATTGCAGTTCAAGGGTTCAGAAGCAGCCACTGGGCAGGCAGCTGCTTCTCTTCGGAGGTTACCAGCACGTATTGCACACTAACACACTGTCCTCCTGAGTACATCCTGAGAGAACACCCTCACTCAAGCCTTTATTGGAGATCATCCTTCTCTCCCTATCTATTAATAAGCAGGTGATGTCAGCCTGTGACTTCTTCCTTCCTCCAGGCAAAACTGAGCCACAATGAGCAAATAATAGGTGAGATTTGGAGAGGGGATGCTGATGGTGCTGGAATGCAGGGTGACCCCAGGAACAGGCACTGCCACTGAGTCAGAGCATGACATCAACACTCCTGCTCCGCTGAAAGGGGTTTGCTATCTGCAGAACAACTGGGCTTAGGCCGGTGCTCCCATTGTGTTACAGTTAATGCTGGCATTCACTGGCAAGCAGGGCTGCTCTTAGCTAATCTGATCAAACCTTGTTTAATGGGATGGATAACAGCAATGGGAATTCTAAAGGGGTGATGCCATCTCTGGTCTGGAAATGAAAGTGGGCGCAGGTCACAGTGGGGAGTCACCCTCTCACTGCTTTGGGGCAGATTTTCCCCTGTGTCTGTAGTCCAAACCTCCAGCCTCAGATGGTGATGAGTATGAAACAGAGATAAGTATGAGGCTAATTACTTTGGAGATACGAGAAGGGTGGAAAGTCAAGAACTGGAGATTACTGGACCATTAAGATTTTTCTAGGTTATTCATTCTTCCACTACTAATCAATCTGTTGCTTTATATTTGCATAAGCCAAAGTTTTCCTCTGCCCCATCCAACAATCTCCCACAAATCTCAAATTGGGGTAGCTGGAATTTGCTCTATTCTGCTTATTCCCAACTAGGAATCCAGTAGCTTTAATAACTGGCATGAATCAGAATACCTCTGAGGAGGATGCCATGTTTTCAGAAGGCTGAGCAGGTATTAGAATGCTCTTCTTTGCCCCTCATCTGTCTTGATTTGGCTGTTGCAGGAGAAGTTGTTTTAGTGCCACTGTTTGTTCCGCATCATGGATTGCAATAGTGCAACACTGCTCTGTTTGGATTCACAGCAGGTCCATGAGGAACCACTTGAATCCCAAAGAAGTCCGAAAACCATCCCTTGCAAACACGTGCACGGATACTGAGGTTTTATATAACCCTCTTTTAGACACAGGCTAAATGTAGGGCTACCACTCTTGTAAAAGCAGTGCTCTCTCCCTAGGAAAATAAAAACGAAGCCAGCCTTTTCCAGACAATTATTTCCAGGCCACATAGCAGGAGTGAATGATGTGAAATGATATTTCGGTAGCGGCCCTGAGTAGAAAGGTTGCATAACCAGGCACTGTCCTATGTTGAATCTCAGTGGATGTTACTAAGAAGACAGGGTGTTTTTACTCCCAGCTAATGCAGGCAGTGTGGGTTTTGTGTTGGTTACTCATGCAGTCCATTTCACTGTGGCATGGCTGGTTATTATAGGTGGCTGCATATACACCTATAACATATATACACATACAGCAACAATTACCTCGTTTGTAATAAGCCAATGACTAGAACAGCTTACTTCAAGTGAGGACACATGGATTTAGCTGGAGTCTGCCACTGACTTAGTATATGAACCCAGATAATCCATTAATTTTCCTGTAGCTTGTTACCCTGCATGGAATTTAGAAATTGTGACACCAATCCTTACAAATCTCTTGGTCATCTTTGCTAACCTTTGTGGTAGGAAGTCAATCCAAACACTGTTGTTACAATAAGGAGGGTTTTTTTACAGAGGCTTAGGAATTCAAGGCAAAGAATTAGTTTCAGTTACATCTGATAATTATGATCAAGCCTTGGTAGCCTCCACTTTAGCAGCATGACCTGCAGAGAGTTCTCTTTGCCAGGTTTCCCATGGGCTTTATTTAATGTCATGACTCTGAACACCAAAAAAGGCAAGAAAACAACTTTGTGTTCCAATTTCTCTGTTTCCAGGATGATTGAAAAGAATCTGAGGGAGGGTCAGGATTCACATCTTCACCCACGTTTTAGTTTCTGCTCCCTTTGCTGCTCAGTGATGGTTCAAGTGATGATGTTCAGCCAACTGACAAGTGAGTTGGTCCAGATGTGTCTCCAAAGTCCATATTTGGAGCTCTAAAAGCCAATGGTGTATGACTGGTACTTAGGTTTAGTGGGCCCGTCAGTATATAACCTAAGTATGCTAAATGGCTGGGCCAAGTGGGGCAGAGACATCTAGCAAGAACAACATGTCACTGTTCTCCAGTTTTTATTGATGTGCTCATAATGTCCTGCCAGATGCCTGGTGTAATATAAACAAAGTGTCTTTCTTCTGAGGAGCTTGCAGAACACCGAGGAAAGGATGGGAAGGAATATGTACATGCTTTTAAGTACAGATCAACTAGGTTCCCTAAGGAAGTGTGACACAGTGAGGTTTGAAAGTGTGCCTGTACTGTGGTTGAGCTCAGAGGTGAGGAACAAGGCACGGCTATATGAACCAGTACATTCTGTCTCATATAAAGTCTCATATAAGGAGGCCAACAAATACAGATGTGAGAACTTTTGTGTTTTGAGAGTAAAGATTTACTAAGAATGCAGTGTTACCTTGAGCTGTAGCCTCAAACTCAATGTCTGTGATGTTGAGGGGTGGTTCTAACCATCCCTCTTTCTAGGCAACCCATTCCTGTTTGCTTGTGAGATACCTTTGCTGTTGCACAGGCTAATGTACGTGCTATAGATGAAGATACTGCTTTGATAGGCAGGCTGAGAAACACTACCTTGGACAATTTGTGAAACGAACAGGTAGGCAGAAAGTGAGCCCTGCTTTTATCTTGTGCACATGCAGTTGGACAGAAATGGCTTCCTTAGTCAGCAGCACATTAGCTTTCATCACCCCCACCCCGAGCTGACATCTTCCATCACTGAGCTACTCTCCTCTTTGATCTGCTTTTTTGTTTTCAAACAGCCTATTCTTTCATCAAGAAAGATCAGCTTCTCCTGTGGGCAGAACATCAGTAAACATACCAGAGACAAATGGAAGAGATCATAATATCAATTTATCTTCTGAATAAGTTCCTGTTCCAGAAAACTAAGCAACATCTCTTTTCCCCCAGTGGCATTTCTCTAATAACCATTTCATAGTAACAAGGCTATGAACAAAAGAATCTTAATGGCTTTAGGGTGTTGTAGTATTCAGTCACTGTTCAAGGTGGAAGGATTTAGACTGTAAGGTTTCCAGATACTCCTGGCATTTTTAGCAGGAGCAACAATAGTTAAATGGCATATTTTAATGTATTTGTGCCTTGCATTTCACTATGGTACAGTCGACTTGCCTGTTAGGAACTGGTACAAAGCAGCTTGAAGTCTGTACCCTTCTTTCAGTTTACTTTAAAGAGCCTTCTTCCAGGCCTTTAAGTGAAGGTCAGTATTGGAGTTATTCCCTTCATCTATTCTCTAGTGAGATACATTAATAACAGGGCCTTACATCCCCTTTCCATTCAGGGGGACCAAGGAAGTTGCAGCCCTGTTTGGTCAGTTAGATCAGCTGTAGCTCTGGGAGTACAGCTCCATCCATGGGTCTGCACTGCTTCTTCTGACTGATTGTGCAGTGGCTGGATCCTGAAGGGTGTCTGTAAAGCTGCAGGCTCCAGCAAGTCATAAAAGAGTTCACATTTTAATTGAAACATTGATGTTATAAAAGATGCATGACACACTAACAGACAATATTTAGGAAACTCTAGTAGGAATTACATAAGAATTTGTTATGCAATATTTAAAAGCTGTGATATTTCACCTAGTTTGCTGCCATTGCTGCTGGAGAGCCCTTCCCTGGGCCACATCCTACTTCTTGTGGCTATTTTCATAGCAAAGCAATGCAGATAGCTCACTGGGGAGTTTATCTTTGTTGCCATCAATGGGTGTATCATGAACGGCTCACTTATACTGTGGGCTCCCTTGCTTCATGACTAGCCTTGTTAAACTCACATAGATGCTTGTGAAGTTGGTTATTGTGTGGATGGGAGCCAAGATTTAACTTCTGGCTCAGAATTCATCACTCCTGCCTACAGACAGTATCCTTCCTTCTAGCTTTTATTTATTACTCTTTTAGTAAATGTATTGTTGTGGAAGGAATTATCATGACAGTTCTGGATAAAAGTGCCCTTGACATATAACCATTATAATTTCTTCTCCCTATCGTCTGGCAGAATGTGACTGGTTAATTTATGATTCATGCTGTGTAAAGGACTTGCCCATATTCTATATAAATATTTGTGATTTTCCTCCTGGCTTTAGACATCTGTGGGTTGAACAGTGTGTCCATGAACAGTGGTCTCCAAGTGGATATCCTGACTGGGGACAACTGGGGTTCATTCCCTCTTATTCATTCCTCTGCTGTATTCCTTCCTTCACTGTCACATGTGTGATGGGAGCTGTGAAAACAGCCTGGAAAACAGCCCATCTTTCATGCCTGTTCTCTCATTTGGCAAGTGCAGAGACTGAGGTAGGGAATTTTACTTGTAATATGCCCTGGTAGGGGATAAAACTTAACAGGCTTTTTTTAGTCTCAAAAAAATGATGATCCTCTGATTATTCCCATGTTTATCTATTAAAGGATGAGGCTTCCAGCAAATCCAAGTCTTACTTTGCAGGGAACATTGTGTTAATGTCTTTCTGCATGAGCCCCAAATACTTTGTTTTCATTATTTAGGCTCCTACTGACTATGGGGAGGGCCAATAGCCAGTTGCTAGTGGCTGTCGTTGTTATCACTTCATAGCAGGTGATATAGTAGTAGCCTGCACCGAGTTCGTTCTCCCTCTGCTTTGGACACATAGTTTGTCCATATAACTAACAGTTGCTCCACGTTCAGTTTGTCATCCTTGCCCTTGAAAATAGAATAGGTTTTTGAATACGCTGCAATGTGCAATATATACTCCCTATTCACTGCAGCAAAAGCTGATGAGTAACTTTGGGGTTGGAAGAGGAGAAGGAGGTGGCTTCCAGTAAGTAAGTGCCACTGGAGACAGAAAGTATATAGTAGGTACATGGTATATGGTAGATATATGGGTAGTGAAGAATGCCAGACACATGAACTAAATAGGTTATCACTGTGTTTTCCTCTTTGCCGCTGCTGATTAAATCCCCAGTTGGACATAATGGGGGCGAGATGCTGTTCTCCTCTCATTTCAAACTAAGGTTTTCAGGCTGTAGAGCTCTCCCTAGGAAATCTGTGTTGCAATTCACTTGCTGCACAGCTGTACTGTAAGCCTAATGTCAGAGGCAATAACTGCCCAGCCAGGTTTCAGAAGTCACACTGTCATTTATTGCAATATGATGAACAGCCTTTGAAAATGTCTCATTTAAAGTGTGTGACACTGAGCCTTCAGAACTGCTGTTTCCTTTGGAAATGCTGGCTGTAGTGATGCGGGCAGGGCACTGCTCCGCTCTCCCTTCTCTAGGGAAATGGGAATCCATCATCTTCCTCCGTGTAGCTTGTATCCATCTGGCACTGCAGCCATCGAAACCCAAGGACAGTGGTACACAAAGGAAGAAGCAGAGAAAGCTGCTTTTCTCAAATTGTACTACCTTTTGTTATCAGCCTGTGATCAATGCTGTGGTAATTGGTGACAACAGCTGAGGAAATGCTGGTTATTACAGGAGGTGAATGTCCCTATCTGTCATCTGAGTCCAACTTGCTTATCTTCAAATCAGAGCACGGGGTCATTAAAGCAAGATAATATTATCGCACTGATGGAACAGGCAGTCTGCTAAGTTCTTGGATACCAGATGGTAAATGCAGCTTGAGTTGGCAAATTGTTGCTCTTCTTCCTGCCGTGCAAAGGCTTTTTCTCTACAAGCATAATAAAAACACAACAGAAAACCAAGGAGAAATTTCTTTAATCAAGCATGAGAGATTTGAAAGAAAATAATAACAACAAGGCAAAAACCTGAGATCAAAGTACAAGAACAGATTCTGCCCCAGTGCTTTCTGATTTGTTCCTTTTGCCTGAGAGCTCTGAGGACTAAAGCCTGCTGATTTTATTGTACAGAGAAGCCTAATGACCTCAGTAGGAATTTATTAATAAAATAAGGTACCACTGAGCACAAGGCTGTCCAGCTCTATAATATATAAATATAGATTTTACAGATACTTCTGAAATTCTGCAGTTTTCCCAGAATAATGGGGAGGGATGAGAGTTTTAGAAAAGGCAGAATTAACAAACGATTAATAAACAATAGGACCAGTCATGTTGATGATTGGTCTATAAAAGTGAGATTGATCTATAAAGACCTTTAAAACACTGGAGCTGCCTCCAAGTACAAGCTTTGTCATAGAATTATAGAATGGTTTGGGTTGGAAAGGACCTTAAGATCATCCAGTTCCAACCCCCTGCCATGGGCAGGGACACCTCACACTAGACCAGGTCACCCAAGGCTCTGTCCAACCTGACCTTGAACACTGCCAGGGATGGAGCATTTACCACTTCTGTGGGCAATGTGTTCCAGTGCCTCAGCACCCTCACAGTAAAGAACTTCTTCCTTATATCTAACCTGAACTTGCCCTGTTTAAGTTTGAACCCATCACCCCTTGTCCTATCACTACACTCCAAACTAGACAACATGACTCTTGGCAATGTGGTTTAGGAGGCAGTCCTGTCCTGATGGGGGGATCAGAGGGAAAGAGAAATCTTTCCATCTCTAAATTCAAAAATCAAGGAATCCTTCTGAGCTTCACAAACATAAAGAAATCATAGTGCCTCTCCAGAGCACATAATCTGCCTTGAAATGCAATCGTGAAACCCTCTGCAAATCTGAATCCCAAAGGCAATCAGCATATTTTGGTGGAAATCTTGAGGGATTCGAGTTGCCTGGTCTTCACTATACAAACAAATAAATGCCACTTGTCCTGCAATTTCCATCATGGGATATAAATGTGCTTGGTTTTATGAGTTCTCAAAGATGAGGGCTCCAATTTCTATGAGTCCAGCATTTCTTTTCGGTGGTATCACTCATGGCCGCATCCTGTAATGCATTTAGACACTGTGGGGAATGCTTTGTTCTGTGAACAGTACCAGAGCAGTCTCTGATTTGGTCACTTTCAGATCTAAAAGCAGAATCTAATTTCTTTGATTTGCTTAATTTCAGTAACAAGTCTTGCCAATGTACCAACATATTTCTTCCTGCATGAGTAGGGATCTAAATAAAGAAGTAGTTCATGGTCATTCTGACACCAAGGATTCTGTGGGGGAAGGTGAGGGCATTCATTGAACTGCCCTCTGTCTCTTGCTTTCTGTAGCACATGCATACCCTGCTCTCAGACCCATCGCTTTGTGCCTTAGACCACAGGAATAATTGTATGGGGTTGGGCCAGAAGCCCACCTTACTCCATGTCCCTTCTCTGGCATTGGTGCCAAAGCAGACACCTAAGGAACGGTAAAGGGCAAGCAACTAATGATACTTCTCCTACTCTCTAATGATTTGCAGGTCAGGGATTTCCTGAGCCAGAAAATGTCTCATTGACTTTGGAAAGTGGGCCATTTGCCCCAGACGAGTGGTCTGTGATGTGATTGTCCCATTCACTGAGCTGGCACCATTTAGAGAGCATTTTGATCAACCCAGATTCTTGCCTCAAACTAGAGTGCTCATTTGAGTCCTGATTCTTTACCGCTGTTGTGAGTTTTCCTGTTTGTGGCCTTCTCATTTAATGATGAGTGCTGCAGATGGCTTATAAATTGAGACATATTTTAAACTAAGAAGGAAGCTGGTTGTGTAACCTCAGCTGCCTTGGGATTTGTACTGGGGAAAGGAAAAGAAGAAAGAATTTCCCTGCAAGTACTCAGCAGACAATCACTGCTCAGTGAATGGAGGCATGGATGTCATTTTACATCAGCTCTACTTGCTTACATTCCTTGTGGCTGGAGGCAGAATTTAAGAAGCCATTGGATAGAGCTGATAGAAGGAGGTAATAAAACAGCACAGAAGGAACAAAGAAATACAGACTTAGCCAGATAACAGCATCAATCTGAAATGAGCTCTTCCTAAGCTCTGTGGTTTTAAGGAAAAGAAATTGCTTACTTTCTGTATTATATTTGCTGCTGCAAAGGAAAAAAAACCCAGATAGCAGTGTAGTTGCACTTTAATACTCCAAAATCAAAGGAAAGTTTGTGCTGGGAGATTCTCAGGATGCAATTTACCAATGTGTTTTCCCTGCTGTGTAGATTCCTTCATGGCAGAGAGGAATTTGATGGGCAGAGGGAACATTTTTAAGAGCTGCTCTGCAGCTCCTGCCCTCCTTTGTAAAGACCCTCAGTTTGCTTCTCTGAGTGCTGACTCTTTACTGGTGCTCCATAGCAGCATTTGTGATAAGACTCTTTACCATCCATGAATGAGTTGAGGATTTCCATCCTTCTGATGGTTGTCATACAACCTGACTTCATGTCATTGCCTCATCACACTGTATTGCATGGTGTGGGGTAGTGGGGACAATACCAGCAAGGTCAAGGAATTGCAGTCTGATGGAAGATGGTGCAGACCTTCTCCTCAGTGAGCCAGAAGCTCCTGCAACTGCATTTGCTTGCTGACCTGGCTTTCCATCAGGTATTAAACAAGATTATGGTGTAACCCTGTAGCAGGCTGGGGCCTAAGCAAAGTACCAGATGGGTGGGAGGACGGTGGTTCTCAGAGCTGCTCCCTCGTGTCACACCTCAGATGTGTTCTCAACCAGGAATGTTTTCTTCCAAAGCATTTTCAAGAGGTGGGCTGTGATTCTGGACAAACTCCCTGTGAATTGTCACGTATCCCCTGTGTCATGTATAATTCTGATGAATTCATCTGACCTTTGCTTTCTCTGACAAAACCCCAGGATAATGGGTTCTTCCAAAAGAATCCTCAAGGCTTTCAAGAAGAAAATTTGTCACTTCTAGCCAGACAGTCAGGGTTACTTAGCACTATGTGTTTAGTGTCACTTGAGAAGCTGTAGGGTACCACCTGATCTCTAGCTGTCTCTCCAGAGGTAAGAAGACCTCTCATGGATCCATATTTGCTAGATCCATGTGGAAGTCAGACACTGCAGGACAGCCCAATGCAGGTGAACTGGGACAAGTCCTCAGCTACATCCACTTGTCCCAAGGCGGGACACGTGTGTGCCCGTGCTTTAGGTGGTCAGATCCAGCAGTGGTGAGTACAGCATGAGGACCAACACAGGGTGAATCATAAAGTTTCCCCTGCCCAGTTCTGTGGCCCATCTGCAGTTAGCCTGAAGAAACCTGGCAAAGGGCAGCCAGCAGGGCAGACCTAAATATGACACCAGTGCAAGTTTTACTTAAATAAGAACTGAACTAAAAAAGAAGTGTAAAGTCATTATAGCTTAGATCACTACAGCCTCATTCTTGAATATCCTCTGGCTGCCTTTTGCTGTTTTGGCAGCACAAAGCTGCTGCAGCCAAGCACAAGCAGCTGTACTCGGTTACAAATGCTGTTATGTTTCTGGAAGAAGCTGAGTGCTGCTGAAGCAGGCTCCTCCAGTGCTCTCTATTGATTTTCACCAGCACAAAGTGGGTTTAAAACACTACCTGATTGATCTTGTCCTCTTTCTTGTTGCACAGAGAAGTAACATCCCAGGGAGGATGGGGCTTTAATGGAGCTCCTTTAGTGAAGCTGCTAACAAAGAGAGTAAGTTAGCTCTCACCAGGCCCAAAGGCTGGTCCTCACTTTCTCTTTGACAACGCATGTGCTGTGGAGGATGCTGGAACCCCATATCCAAGGTGGCTTCTGACTGACAGTACAGTCTGTGAAAGCATTTCTAACTGGATGACAAAACCCATGCCCTAAACCCCAACCACCGAATGCTGCCTGAGCAGAAAGAGGCAATACAGCATGGGCTGAGTTGTTTGCACACAGAGAACACTATGCCGGTGGCAGCTGCTTTCTCATCCCGGGAACCAGTTTAGCATCCCTTTCCCCGTATGGCTCAGACAATAAATTACACTTTAGTCTAAATCTTGTACATTATTCCTGCTACAATAGCTGGGCAATTTCTCCATTTCTTTTTTTAGCATCTCCCTTGGATCCTCTTTATCAGCTATATTGTTTCATATTAAGTAAGTTATTTGGTGTACCAGGTATGGCATTTATGGTCAGCATGAAAATGAGCAATACACAGGTACTCTCCTGAACATTATTTCCCTGTCAACAAACAGAATTGATAGTCTAAGCCGCAGATTTCCCTAAAGGAAAGAAGCAATGATGATGTGAGGAAGTATCCTATCTGGAGCCGGTAATTTCCTGAATATTCTGCCCATTCTTCACTCATCTGCTTTCTGTCTCATTTGAAGTCCCTGTGGAAAGGGACAGGGAAAGGGACAGAGAATTTTTGTCACCCACCAACTGAGTTTAGTCCACAGCCTAACTGTGGCACAAGCCTCTGCTGCAATAAGATTCTTCATGGACAGGAGAACGTCTTCATCAGGGGATTTTAAATGCCCAGCTCTTTAATATTCTCTAGCATGCTTATCAAAGGGTGCAACAGATCGTGGTGCTGAGGGCTCACCTCAAAGTCAGTGATTGAAGTTAGACAAAAACAAGCACTTGAATACCTTATTTCTACAATTGAAGTGAATGTTCTGGATTTTGAGCTATACTTTGCTCTGGAGAGTCTGAAGACAATTCCAGTTTGGATCAGAGGCCATCGCCATCAAAGCTGGTCTGTACGCTCATGCAGAAAGGTGTATATGAACAATAAACATTGCAATGAAAACCAGTGAGGGAAGGAAATTCTCAGCAGGCTCTTGTGGAAGTGATACCTTCTGCAGAATCCCAGCCATCTGAAGAGAAGCAGATGTTTTGATTCTCCACCAGCAGACTGTGAAATGAAGCTTTGATTTGAGCCTGCCTGCCATTTGTCTGTGTTCACCTTAGCTGCTGTTGTACATCGTATGATGGTGATGTCCTTGAGGAATCCAGAACACCAGCGTCCCTCTCACAGGAGGCTCTTAAATGGCTCAGTTACAGTTAATGGCAAACCTAAACTATTAGGAATGTTGAAATGTTTAGTTTGGATCAGAAACGTTAGGAATCTTTGTTCAGCATGCTGCATTCATGCACGTTTCCATTTCCTGGTATTAGTTTCTGCATTTCCTATTGTTGGCATTTGTGTTCAATACAGTCATTAAGTTTCAAAGCTTAAATAGAGTGAGATGAAAACAAATAAATAGAAATAAGATCTGTTCGCTGCCTGTGTTAGATCACTGGCTGGTATGAGGTGCCACAGGACACAATAAATCATCTGTGTGTGACCACAGTAAGTAGTCACAAGGGCAAGGCACAGCTTTACTGTTCACAGCAGTGCTGAACCAAGTCATCTTGTCAATGTGAACAATTCAGGTCATTCCTGAGTAGTTTATTGCCCTTAGAGTATTAATCTTAAATGAGTTAGGCAAGAATACTTACTTGTTCATAGTGCTTTTCATACTGCTGTGTATGATTTTTACTTTCAGCTTGACACACATGACCACTGTGTTACTGAGATGTTTTTCATAGCAGTTTCCAGGCAAATTTCATATATGTGTTGGAAGAGAAAGAGCAGAGGCCTGACTGAGGTCTGTAAGGGTGAAAGGTAGAAAAAATAAGCCATAGTTTTGGGGGGTTTATCATTTGCTTTTATATGAATTCCTACAAATTCATGTTATTGCATGGGCTTCAGTAGATATAGTCTTAATAAGCAGTCTGCAAGAGGAGGGTGACACTTATCATGCCTGATTTGTCCATGAACCTAGGACAGTGTGTTATTTCCTTATCATTTCCCTAACTCTGGATCATATTCAGCTCTCCCAGGGCCTCTCCTGCCTTCTTCATGGGTCACCAGCAGATCCTTCCCTCCGGGGTCTCCCTCCTTTCACCCCATCCTACATTTTAATCCATTTTCTCTGACACCCTCCCAGGTCATTCACTGCTGACTTGCAGTTGCTCTGGTCAAGCTCCCTGGATGTGTGTCCCTGCCTCCCTCCATCCTTCCCAGCAGGTTTTTGGGCAGCCCTGAGCTGAACAGTGACCCAGGCTGCTCTGGAATGGGACTGCCCATGTTAGCAGCCACCTCACAAGTGCAGCCTCTTAGTGGCCCATCGGCTAATGCATATGAGTAAGAGGGACTTCTGAGATGGATTGATTTATGTTCTGTGTTTCTAAAATCAATTTGGATCCAGCTAGAGATTCTGTGCCACAATTACCCTCTTCCTCTTTGCTGCTTATATGGCACACCTGCTTTTTATATTAAATTGCAAACTCTTGAGGGAGGCAAGTTCTGTTTTTAACTCAGTCTATAGTGCCTAGTACAGCTGGGGTTTGTTTCATGGGGATTCTGTCTGCTACTGCAATATAATGATTAAATAACAACGAAAGGAATCTCTGGGGCTAACGCATCTGCCTAAAATCTGGATTTTCACTCAGAATTACATTGCTTCATGTCTAAACCCAGGTTTTGCTGTGCTTGCATGATACTATTTCATGACAACAAAACTGCACCACAGCAAGCTATGGGGTATTGATCACTCCAGGAAATTTGAAGGAAAGCAGCAAAATTAGAATAAATATAATTCATTTGTTCCCCCCCCAGCATTGAAGGCCAAATGCTGAGTAAACAGTATGGGGAAGCTCTGGGAACATGAGTCAAAAGTGCGGTGTCCCGGGCTGTCTGTGTTAGTATCTGATGTGAGCAGCACTGGATCTAGAGAAGATACTTGGTTTTTTATCTGCCTGACATCTAAATGGACAATATTGCCTATCTTTTACAGCTCTGTGAGACAAAAAGGTCGTGTCACCCAGTTTCATAGCTACAGTGCTGAACATTGCTGCCTAACACGGACATGAGTGGTCCCGTCCCTTTCTTTGCCTGCAACTGGCTGGTTGACACTTTGCACCCTTTATTGCTACAACAGCTTTTTTGTCTTCTTGTTCAGCAGCAAGTTATACTTTATTCCAAGTATAGCTTCATGGTAGTTACATGTCTAAATTCGTTATTCTGTTACTTTTAAATGTGAGGTAATACCCACTTTCAGGCTAAATTTTGTCTTTCTCCCTTGCTGCTTCTTTTTCTCCACCTCTTGTGGGTTAAGAAAAGTGGGAAGACCTGAAAACAACTTGACTGCAACTTCTTGTTCTAAATGGGCAAGGTCCTAGGTATATACTTGTGCGCTTCTCTCCCAGCCACCTCAGTATGAGCGTACCAGCTGCCAGGACTGCACTGCAATGGCAAAGTGTCCACTGTTGGCTATGGAGAAAGGCAGTAGTTTACTTGTAGTTTGATGCCTATTTTTCAAGTGCTTTCCTCTGTACCTGAGTAATGATAGTTGAACAACAGCTCATGAAGAAGAGTGGAAAAGTGAGGAGACCCTTTTAAGTATGATATTGGGGAAGTACCAGACCTGTACCATCCACACTGCACACATGTACACTACTTATAAAGCAGGCATCACACAACCTGGAGATGAGGAAGAGGAGGACCAGTTTGTGCATAGACGCTGCCTTATTATGCATGCCACTGGAAAACTTACCTGAAATGGAGACAAAAGTTTCTTCCTATCTGTTGTAAGCACCTTCAGGAAGAGTGGCTTTGCTTCCTTCTGAGAAGATGATATGCCCCCGGTGAGCAAGAGTAAGGGCTCAGTTACATGTAAATGCCTCAGAACCCATAGCGGACTCTGACTGTATCTAATTTATCAGCCACTCTTTCTTTAGCAACTGAGTGGTGGAAGATGTCAGACATTGCCCAGTTTCACAGTTAATGGGTTGAACTTGCTTCCAAGGTAAGTACTGCACAGCTTCCAGCTCTTGTTTTTTTTCCATCTCTCTCCCTATCTCTTTCTTGATCTCTACAATAGTAAATCATCTGGGGGAGAGGGGGAAAAGGGGACTGTGAACTTCTTCACTTTAACATGCTGTGCTCTGAACCCCTTATCTGGAGTCATGGGGCTTGATTGTATGAGGTGCTTTATGTGAATGAAGTCATCTTTAGTCCTAGATGCTTGCAGTACATTCGCACGTTGGCCACATCATACAAAAGAGTCTCCAGGTTGCTCAGGATACATGATTTTGAGAGGTGACTTCATGGAATGTAGGGATTGTTTTCCAGCCTCTGCTGCATTATGAATTTAAAGAGTCACTTTACTCTTTCCACCTTTTTGTTCTCTGAGTATTTCAGTGTCCTCAGTAACACATCTGGGCTAGCTGTGATAGCCTGTAATAATTCTAGGTGTGGTGTTCTCAGAGTGGTTCTGTTGATTTCCTCAGTTCCCTGCCTCAAATGCCTTTGAGGGAGCACTGATGAAACTTCTTCTCACCATTTGGGTATAAAAGGTCCAGCTCCAATGGGGTCTGCAGACAGCCATGATTTCTGGTCTCCTGAAGTAATGGTGCATGGTTTCTGTCTTGGTCTCTGAGGGTTTGGCTCTCTTCTAAGGTGTTATCAACTTCAGTGGAGGTAAACCAGAGCAGTTGTGGAGGATTTCACACCAAGTATTTTACGTCTTTCTTTCTCTGATGATACAAATTGTACAGGAGGTAAAGTGTTGAGCAAACACATCAGATAATAGGTGGTATTTGGGTTAAGAAAGGCAATTCATGTGAGCAGCAGCACAGTGCTTGGAACAAGGAACCCTTGCTGGCACAAGGAAAGCAAGGTCCTGCATTAAGTGAAGTAAGGTGACGGTGTCTGTGAGTAAAGCCTTACTTCTGAGCAGGTGAGGAAAAGCACATCAGTAACAGTTGCTCTGCATGAATAATGTGATCTGAATCCTGTGATTTTATACAATGAGGAAGTGACTTTGCTCTCTTTCACTGAAATGAAACCATTTATTTTCATTCCCATCTTTTAATGGTGTATTTTTTAATATGCCGAGTTGAGATAAATTTCCTTTGATTCCACAGCACAGATGATAAGAGAGAGAATTAAAAAAACCCAAAGCCTTGTAGTTAAAAGACTCAGGTGAATTAAACAAGAAATAAGGCTTAAATCAGCTGAATCACATTACCTCTTGGTTGTGAAATTACCTCTGAGTTACGATTTGGCTCCTTTTTCTCATGACCATTTATTTGCGGTTTTCAGCCCTAATAAGTTACTTTGCTCTTGTTAATGCTGCAATTTCATCTGAGTTTTGCAGATGAGCTCCTCTCTTGTGAAGCAGATATGTACTGTCTTCAGTTTACTGATTAAGCCAAGACAGAGAATAGCTGAAGGTCACACAGAGGGTGAGCCAGAGCAAATCCACTAAGCAAACATCGGACCCTGTGCCTTGGCTAACCTGTAACAGCTTGTCAAGCGGATGAGCTCATTTCCACGGGGTCCTAAGTGTGGCCTGTAGGTCAGGTCGGTAGGTTTGTGTAATTGTAAATAAGATTTATCAGTAGATTTGGTACAGTACGGGCACATTGCTGGATTTTAAACTGTGAGGGTTTTTATTCCAGCTAGGTTTCAGCCTTCAAAAGCAGCATCTAAAGAGACAGGATGTATTTTTATTTGCCTTAAAAAGAGCAGCCAGCATGAGATCATCCCCTTCAATTAGGCAGGCAGTGATCTCTGCAGTGGAAGGGGAGGGAATCCACTGCCCCCAAATCTGTTGCTCTAGAGCAGGCTCTGTGGATGTCAATAACGTAAGTGATCAAAAGGGAAAGATCTTCAGTAGGAAACAAATAGGTTGCAGAAGGGAACTCTCTTGCTTTGGCTTCATGGGGAAGAAAGAAGGGAAAGCTGCAGGAGTCATGAGAAACCAAAGCGTGAAATACTCACAGGGAACAAATGGTGGGTGGCTTTAACAACCGTTTTAGCAAGGTCAGAGAAGAATAAAAGGACTTATTGAGTTCACTTGCTGAGACAGAGTTCACACAGCACTCATTTGGCTGGCAGAATGGAAAATGGCAGCAATCCTGGGAGTTAATGAACAACCCTTGGGCTGCAGACACATGATTACATGCCAATGAAGAATACAGTGAATTAGGGACAGCCGGACAGAAGCAGCTCTACTTTGGTGTCATGTTTTGCCTTGTTCTCCATTCTGAATGTTCTAGCTACTTTTGGAGACATCTAAAATTTGCTATAAAAATGTGGAAGTTCCCTGTTTATGTCCAGGTCACACTTCTGTGGGAGCTGCCATACCCCTGTTGCATGAAAACATCTTGAAGGATAGTAACAAGATACAGAGGGAGATTGAGGTTCCATTCATGCAAGAGTGGTTATTTCCAAAGCTACTGAAATCTGTTCAAAGCAAGAAGCTGTTTCAAAGAGTTATCCAATATTTGCTCATTCTTGCCACTGTTCATTCACTAAGCAATTGCCATTGTGATTTTTGTTTAGGCTGGCAAATACCCTGGCAAATACCCTGGCATCACAGGGCCTGTGCAACAGCAGTGCCCTGTCTTAATGCCTGCTGTGGTTTTTCAGTTATACCTTCAGATGAGGTATAGATTTGGGACCCTTTTTCTTTAGCGAACACCAGATTATCATGGCCTTCATTCAGGGGCTGAGAACACTGCCAGAAATCAATATAACTTTCCACTAAGCTCCTCGCTGTAGATGGTTGTAGCACAGCCCTGCTTGGCTCATACACCATGCTCCTCTTAACCTGGAGACTGTCTTGCTGAGCTTCGCTCAGGGAACCTGGTTTGAAGGTGAGTGAGGGATGTGGAGCTCGAGTTGCATCATGGCAGTGTGTGGGAGCCCTGACCTTTTGTGTCTGTGGCAAATGATCTTGGGATGGAGGCTCATCAATAAGCACATACAAAGACCACGAATGATTGCTGGGGTATATGAAGGCAGCCTGACTTTCTCTTTGGGAGGCTTTATTGTACCTCCTTGTGAATTGTACTCTGTTGTGTTTAGACTTGTTAGATCTGTCTGGGCCTAAATCTAGCCAGCACTAGCCTGAGCCCCCATCTGTGGAGCTGTGTTTTTGCCATGATTGTGGCCATGCTCTGGAGGAGACCATAGGATGGGGAGGGCTGTTCAAAACTTCACAGCACCTTGGCAAGAACAGTTTAGAGGGGAACTTACTTAATAAGCACCCTGAAACATGGCCTGTCTGGGTAAAACCTGATTCTCTAGTGAGGATAATTCCTCCCTGAATATGATAGGATATTTTCCTATCCTCTGCTGTGAACTGACCCTGCTTCCAGCTGTGTGGAAAATGCATCAAGAAGGGCAGATGTTTCATTGAATCTTGCTGAACTTTGGCTCCTGTGTCTTTGAAAAATGAAAATACCACAGATTTTAATTACTTGAAGCCTCTGGGTTGGAGCCCTTTGAACCCTGTTCAGAATGAAAGCCTGAGATGCTGGGGAAATGGCCTGGAGTCCTTAGGCAAGAGATGAGAGCTGAAGAATAACAGGGTAATATGCATGTAAAAGCACATTTGGATCTATGCTAGAGCAGAGGCTAAAGATCCCCATTTACTTAAGCGAGGTACCTCAAATATCAATGACTAATCAAGGCTGTGTTTTGCTGTCATACCCAAGACAGGGAAATGGAGGCACCCAGAAGGTTGCCGTAGGCAAAAGAATTCTCTTCCAGAGGTCAGAGAAAACGTGGCTTGACAGTCATTAGTTTTACCTGCTAGCACATAGGTGTGGTATTGAATTATTGCATGTGCTGAGTGTGAGCTGTGTTCAGGCCAATTCTCACCAACCTTCCCAATACAGAGGTTCATACAGCATAATATCCAGCCAAGTCCTAGCACTTTGTACCTGGACACCTCTCACTTCACTTACCCTCTAAAGGAAGACCTGTTTTACTGAGTCAGGTGGCTTGGCCTTTTTTTGTAATGAACAACTGTAGCAAATGGGCACAAATTATATTCTCCTTGTAGTATTGTGGGACATTATAGCAAAGTCAATGGGGGCTTTTGTTGCTAAGAATGAAACCGACCAACTGTTATATCTGGCTTTAGTAAGAGCATGATAAGGTCAATGTTGGGGGCATAATCAAAGCCTCCATGGGATCTGGCATATCATATTGAAGTTTTTTAGCATCTGCTAACCTTAATTGATTTGCACACAGGACAGCAGATAGACTGGGGTGTTCTGAGATGCCACATTGTCAAGCCCCACCAGTTTTCTGGACATTGTGCTAGAAATGTTTCTTCTTGTTTGCACATCTTTCATCATGAAAGACCAAGCTGTGTAGAAACAAGCCAGCCAAGCTCAAGCTGTGCTCTCTTCTGCCAGGCTGGTGCCCAGCAGTTCTATTAATTATAAAGTCTATTCTGGCTAGGGGAAAAAGGGCCAAACAAATGAACTTAAACAGTACATGAGGAGGTAGTAATTGTACAACCATTTCTTTAGTTTAGAGTCATGCAGCTTAGCTCCCCAACGTTAGTTGTGAGTTAGCAGATGTGGTTTTGTTTCCATGTGAAACATCTGGTTACTGAACAGAAGCAAAAGTGTTTTAATGGCTTTTCCCACAAGAAACACTTCCATAGTAAACACAATTCCATATAAAATGGCTTATTTGGCAGACGGAAAGACTGAGGTGAAAGAGGGCTTCCACAAGTGGCAAGCTGTCTGGGACCTGTGGTCACCCAGGTCGGGCAGATTTTATTCTCCACATCACCTTGAAAAGACTGCCTCGATTCCCTCCCCTTTCCCAGCAGTGATATTGTCTTCTAATTGTCCTTAGCTGCCTGTTAGATGAGAGCATTTAGCACCCAAATGCAATGCTGAGGAATGGCGTGTTATAGCCACCGTGTCTCCTATGAGCAATCCTATTGGCGACAGGGGAGGCTTGAACAGCAGTGTTGCTGAATGGATTTTTATAAAGTGATGAAGGGATCATGAAAAGATGGTGAAGTTCACTTACAATCTTGGGAACTGACACTTTTTGGTCTAGGAATATCATCTTTTGGTAAGATGCAGCTGTTCTATCGCGTTTCAACACTATCAGCCCCTGCCAAGTCCAGAAGAGAATCATCAGCCAAACCCCTTGCAAGATAGCTAAAATGTCATTAAGATTCAAATGTTTCAGGTTAGATTATTTGCTAGGCTTACGGCAAAGGGCTGCAAAGCTCAGAACGAGTTACAGCATCACGTTGCACATGGCTTTATCCATCCATGGAATTAAAAGCATTTCACAAAAGCTAATTGCTGCCATCCCAATTACAAACAAAGAAGTGGCAGCATTAAGAAACTTGCCGAGGGTAACAAAATTCATTACTGGGAAGAGCTGGAAGCAAGACCTGCAACCCAGGAGCTGGGTGTTACTCAACATCCTGGTCCACGCTAGCTCCCAACAGTTCAGGGGTGAAACCATAGCTCCTGTGAAGCTGTGAAAGTTTGACGGTTAACTTCAGTGAAGCCAAAATACAATCCCATAGGATTATTCCTCCTTTGTTCAAATTATCCCGACTTCTTGAGACAGTCAATCTGTCTGAACTCTTTAAATGTCACAGGGGCTTTGGTCCTTCCTCTGTGCTGGGGCATGTTTTCTTCTGAAGAAAGCCCAGAGTGGTGCTCTCCATCTCAACGGTGATGTGGCCTGCAGGCTGTACCCGCTCCTTAGTCTAGACAGGAGCTCATTAACTCCATTACATAGACTGCACAGAAAAACTGATTAAATAAGCTTACATAAATGTCTATCTATTTAAAATACATTAATTGCTTGATTTTTTTCTTTATAGGAAACAAAAAGAAGTGGGAAGTTAAGGAATGTTATATTGTGTTGATCAATGAGTATTACAGCAGATATGAATGCCAAGGAAACAAATACACAGCCATAGCTGGGGATGTAAATAAGCTTCTATTAACTGGAGTACTAAAGATCAGAGCAGCCTGTATTTCTTGGACCATGTTCCACCCACTTTATTCCTTGAGGATTATAACTGAAAGTATCAAAAATTGAAGATCTGGAAGCAACTATCTACTCATTTGTTTATTCAGTGCAGGAATAGGTTTGCATTAGGCAGCCATCCAAAACCAACTTCTTCTATTAAAAGGGAATGGGTCACAGCAGGACACTTAGAAATGGATCTCTTCAGTAGCAGACTGCAAACACCCATTATTTCCAGTTATTTTGTAAATGAATGGGTTTTTTGCTTTCTCATGTATTACTTAAATGAAACACAAGCAAAACAAGTCTGAAATATGTGGAAAAATCGCAGACATGAACAGATACATTTTCATTACATTTAAGTATTAAGTTCTTTATGTATTTTAGTATTAAGTACTGTTAGACAAAGCAATAGTGCCAAGTGAGCGCAGAAACTAAACAAGCTGTCTCCTGTATTTAAAGAGCAACAAGAAAGCAAGTTAGTCAAATCAGACCAAAGTAATGCTTTGTACTTCCATGGCTCAAAGGGAGGAACGACCTTTCCAAGATTGTGCAGAGGTGAAAGCCACCACCCTCATTCATCCTGAATCGCAGCTTGCTCTTAAATCAGAGCTTGGTGGAACTCTTTATGGAGTTACATGTCCAGAACCTTGTGGGGGAGTGGGAGAAGGTTCTCAATAAGTCCATCCCTGAAGGACACATGAGATTTAGCTTTTGTGGCTAGTTCCATTGAGCACAGCTACAGGCCTATGGAAAGGAGTGAGGAACTGAGATTAGGTTTAAGTTGCCCAATGTGCAAACTAGCCAGGGTTTTACTCATGTTGCCTGTTATTTCTCCCAGGTTAAAGCCAGCACATGGACAGTGCGTGGGCTGGGTGGTGGGCAGGACTGTGTAAAGTCATGATAAATTGATTGTGGGTCATAGTATGAAGGACTGGGGGCTAGGTACAGCAGTGGAGCAGGATCAGCATTTTGCTGTCTCTCTTGGAGACAGTTGTCCCTTTAAAGGTCATTTTGGCAAATTTATATAATGTATAATAGAGGTTTCTGATCCTAGCAAATGGAAAATGTGCGTGTTAATCCAGAAGGTAATTGACAGTCTTTCAAGAGGATGCTGAAATCACACAGTTGTTTTCTAAGCAGGGCTTTATTCTGTGATATTACCCTCGTGGCTCAAAAATTCTTCAAAGAGGGTGTCATTCTCTATTCTGTTCTCTGCACGAAGATATTGATAGAAGCAGAAACAGTAAGAGAAGGGCATTAGGAAAGTTTTAAATTAGAATTCTGTTTTAACTCTTAGAAGGTTATGTCAGGTCTTATTTCCATATTCAACACTGGCTCGCTTAAACAGTGGAGTCTTCAGTTGCTCAAGTGTTATACATACTCATCTCTTATTTGCTCTTTGGGAAAGATGTGGAATTCTTATATGAATAACAGATAAGTGAGACCATATGTGGTATAATAGGTTGTATTCCTGTTATGTTGCTCTTGGCACCTCTCATATCCTCTGAGTAAGTATAAAACTGTGTCTCCCTCTTCCCCCTCCTCGCAAGAGCATAGAGTCAGTTCTGCATTTGCCATTGTGCTGATGAGAAAATCCAGTCACAAGCCTATCCTCAAGAGTGTGTATGTACCTCTTCAAAAGTGATTGGTTTTAACATGGCTCACCGGGGTGTTTAGAGAAAGGGAGATGTCATGGTGTCTGGCCCTTTCGCTTCTTGGAAAGGCTGGGCATAAAATACATTTGGGAAAGAGAAATGTGAGTGCATACATCCAAATGTGTTTATGTTTTTAACAACCTGCATTTGGAAGGAGAGTTAAGGTAGTGGAGTGGCTTTAGAGAGCTTCATTTGATATGATGTCGAGGGTTCCAGTTTAATTGGTGAAAAATCAGTGCATTTAGGAACAAATTAACAGTAATACAAATAGTAAAGACAAATTTACATGGGATCAGAGGCGTGAACCTGATGTACTGCATTGCAGGCAACACTTGAAAGAAAATTCCATGTAACCAGAAGTGGACATCAACGGCCACAATTGGGAAGTAATGTCTTGCTTTCTGTCTTTCTCACTGAATCAAACAACAGTATCTTTTAATGGAACTAGAAAGAACTGAATCAACCAAGCCTCAGAATGTAGGGAGCTATCTTAAGGATTGCATCTAATCCTCAGCCACTGAAAAATGTTATGATCTTCAGAAGACCTGACTGAAAAATGACGTTTGTTCTCCACACACATAATCTTTACTCGGCAGGGTGGGTGGAAAGAAAAGGAAAAGGGGGAAATCTGGTTTCCATTGGAAATATTTTAAAATGGAAGTCTCCAACCACTTCTATAGCTAACGAGGAAATAGGACATTTTGTTACAAAGATTTCATTGGAAAACAATTTCCGTTTTCCATCAAAAAGCTTTCCAGCCCAGTTTTTCCAAGCAGCTCTCATTGTCTCACATAGAGGCTGCTTGGAAGCTGATGGCACAGATGGGAAAGAGCACAGCTCTGCTGGCCTTGGGAGCGTAGCATCCCCGGATGCAGGGTAGGGTAGGGGATGAATTGATGCTCAGAGCAGTTCTGGTTACACTCATCGGAGGGCAGTGGTGCACACAGTGTCCCACTCTGTGCTGTATCAAAGGGTTGCACAACATATTATACATGGCAGAAGGATCGTTTCATGCACCAGTGAAATGCAATCTGCTGTAGGTTGGAAAATAGCTATGGCTGGACCTCAGAAAAGGCTTAGATTCAGTTTGGGATACCATAGAAAAGTCAACATTTGCTAGCAGTTACCAGCCTATTGGTATCTGAGACACCACATTTTCCATTTACACTCAGGGCAGGAAGTAACTGTGGTCTTTTCATATACCACAGTGGTAATTCTTCTGGCAAATGCTCACGTTTTAATGATGACCACTATATTTTCCACTGTTTGTGCTAGAGCTCTGTTTACAGCTTAAGGCAGTTACAATGCTCCGTGTTAATCATTCATCCATATGGAAATACATGTAACATATACTTTTTCAAACACTTAGAATAATACTCACATGGATCATATACAGAGGGACTAAAGAAAAATCACCCCTCCTGGTCCTTGACTGCATTTTCCATCCTCTAAGTTTGCTGATACATATTTCAGTCTAAATTATGCTCATGGCTCTGACGAGATCAGACCAGGCCAAGACAAAACCAGCTGATAGCTGTTCCCTTCCTTGCAGGTCACCTCTGTGCAGTATCTCTGAGGTCTGTTGCACTGCAGAAGCCCTGACTCCAGCCAGCTCTGCGCATTTGATCTCTTACATGGGGTTTATATCAACCCCCTGTGTACAGCAACAAGCCAAGGCCACTTATTTGGCCCTTGGGCATCTGGGTTTTTGTTCGACATAATTTGGAAGCACTTTTAGAAGCACAATGAATAGGATCAGGGAGGATTTAGCTGTAACTATGCGCATCTTTGCCTGCTACAAATGCTGTGATCCATCAGCTCAGCTGTGGCAAAGCTGCCAACTCACAGGTGTCTCTGTTGCTCATCAAAATACAACTGTGTTTCCTTTCCTGTAGATGAATTAAGAGCAGATTTTAGCAGTCCTCTGGCAAGGAAGGAAGCAGAGATTTTCCCCACTTAGGCATGGAGGGTGTCTCAAAGCAGGGGCTACATTCTTTCTGTGTGACTGCTATGTTAGTATGTTTTTTTAGGGGAGCATTGTTTGCAGAGCAGCTCAAACTGTCCCTGCCTGGAGAGAGAGCCTTTCTTCCCCTGTGAGAGCAAACACCACCAGTGCCTGCTCCTTAACACAGACACATTGAGGGCTTTTAACCAGTGGAAAAAGCATTCCCAGCAAAGCCACCAGTACTGCAGTCCCGTCTGGGCTGCCCAAGGAAGCATGGTCCATCCCTTATGTGCAAGAAGATGAGTTGGTGTGGCAAGAGGTCACCTTGGCTGAACGGGGAACCCCTCAATGAGTTTAGTGAACAGAACAAGCACTAAGAAGAGGTGGGAAAGGAAACAGGACGTTGAGGAGGAGTATAGAAGCATCTCCTGGGCTTGAAGGGATGGAAAAAGGCAGTCCCAGCCTCATCTGGAGTTAGAACTTGTGAGTGGTATGAGGGGCAACAAGGGCATTCCTTCAGCTACATCAGCAGCAGCAGAAGGGCTATTGCTGAATGGTGGTACAGTGATGAAGGACACTGGAAAGACTAAGGGGCTCAGTACTTCCTTTGTCTCATCCTTTCCTGGCATGGTCTATTTCCCAGGTCTCTATATCGTGGCTCAGCACCTAGAGAGCTCCAGCACAGCCCCCAGTGCTCACGGGATGAAGAGGAGCCTCACTTGAGCTGCTCATGAGCTCAACGTGTCTCAAGACCCAGTAGTGGCCAGACCAGACACAAGGACTGAAACAACACACGTTTTGTTGGGTGACAGACTCATCCAGTGAAAGGGAAGCTCCTTTTATCCTCCCAACAAGCGAGAAGAGTTTGTCCGATCTTCAGAGAGTAACAGATTTATCTTTGGGTGATGACAAGATGATCACAACCCAGCAGCTGTCTCTCACTAGGCAGGTTTACAAGGACTACTCTCCCTTCTAGGCAAATACAGAAGGCCCACATTCCACCTGGCTTGGTATTTTGCGGTCACAGGGAAATCAGCAGGGAGCTTGTATGGCTCACATGAGAGGCAGGCAGGAGTCTGCCCCGGGGCTCCTGCAAGTGTGGGGTTGGTCTTCTGAAATTACAGAAGTTGCCTCTATTTGATGGCATTTGAAGGCTCTGACCTGTTATATTTATTTTGCAGATGGCTTCTTTGGCCTGCTGCTGTTCCTAGTTTTTTAATGAGGTTCTCAAGAAACATTTATCTATTAAATCAGGTCATTAAAAAAATTACATTTCCTTCCTGAAGCCCGCAGTGAGTTTTCTATCCAAGAAAACTGGGACATACAACTATCATTCCCCATGTGCGTGATCACAGGACAGTATCAGCAGAGACCAGGGTCATTTCTAGAAAGCGAACATTGTTCCTCCTGTTGAAGATGGAGAGGGACACCACAATAAACCCTTAAACAGTGGGTTTCCATAGCCAGAGAACAAACCAAGGTCCTGTCAAACAGAGTATTTTAAATATAAGGAAAAACCTGACAAGTTTCAGGTTGGTTTTAGTTTCTTTTTCCTTCAGTTTTCTGTTTTTTTCCCCAGTTTTCCCAAATTATCCATTATTTGTCTGACTGTAATTGTATTTGGAGCCCAGATTTATGTCATATGGAGTGTTTTGCTGCCTGAGCTCAAGAAGGGTGTCAGCTTTTCCAGTAGATGACTCTAGAAGATCTCAGGACACTCTTGTGAGCGGGTGGCATTCAGGAACAGCACTGGCTGGTGAGGGGACTACCCAGGGCAAAGCCCATGCCCCTGTTGTGAGAGTTTTTAACACCCAGGGCGGGGAGGCTGTTTATAAACTGCCCTTTGGGGGTGTTCCTGAGTCTGTTTTGACTCAGAGATTGTGTTTGAGAGAGCTGGTTGCAGAGGCTGAAAGCGTAACGGGGAATATTTTAACAGCTTAAGCAGTTATGTTCCACTTCCCCAGACTGCTTCTAGGCACTGAGCCATTTGCTCTTGTAGGCTTTATCATTTTTATTGCCCACAACACCAATGCACCAAGGATTAATCCTGCGTAGCACTGAATATGCTCCAAGTCCACCATCCTGCTGTCACTAGAGGTGATGTATCTTCAGTATCCTACTGGCTCCAGCACTAACATGCTTGAAATGAGAGTGCTGCATCTAGACATTTTCTGAACTTGGGGAATCATGGTGGCTTTAAGCCCCACACTGTGGGACAGCTGAGGATGATGGTAGCGTTGGGTTGGGCTGCAGTGAAGTCCTATTACTCTGCTATTCTGAGAGCTGTGCTTCGCCTTCCCTTTCTGAAACGGGTGCTGGGGAGCAAACATGATCCTTTCATGAGAGATACCTGGTGAGAGTCCTGCTTGGAAGCACCCAGGAGCACACACATTGTCCTTATGTGGGTGAACAAAATACTGGGATTAAAGCTTTCTGTTAGTGACCATTTGTTCTGTTTTGGCCAAGACCAACAAGTGTAGACATGGATCCAGTACAAAGTGATAGCAAAAGGAGGCACGTACCATGATCTTGTTTAATTTAAGGTCGTTCTTCCACACAGCAACATGTTGTGCAGGGAGAGGCAGTGCCTCTGTGATTTAGCACTTGCATGTTTTCCCCCTGGTGTGTTTGCAAGAGACAAACCAACAGAGAGTTTGCCAAGCTGTGAAGAGGCTTTAAACTTTTACAGCCATGACCACAATACACGAGTGGCAAAAAGCACTGGTGTATTATGTGGGTTATGCCAAAAACAAGCGCTGACAACACTTTCACAGCCCCGTGCCATATTCTGTACGTGTCACATCTCTGCCTGGCTTTATTAGGTTGGTGTTTTTAACTTTTTATTGAAACTAATTGGTTGCAATGGAAACAGCTGGGTGGAGCTCAGTGACACTCTCTGAGGATAAGATCTGTTCATCATCTAATTTTAATGAAGCACTGGAACAGTTGCTGCAGCTTTGTCATTTCATTGTGGTTTCATCCATCTCTCCTATGCCCCTTTTGTTTTGCCCACCTACCTGCTGTCCCCGGGGGTATGGACGTGGTGAGCTCTTTTGAGCAGGAGCTCTCTTTGTTTACACTGTATTTTAAACAATCTCAAGTGTGCTGCTGAATTAATCCTGGAGGACAGCAATTTAGTTGTAAGGAAACTTTGTTCTCCCCATTTCCTGTGGTCAAAGGTAAAATTATTTGTGTGTAGTCATGCAATTGAGTACTGGAATCATAGAAGCATTAAATGGTTTGGGTTGGAAGGGACCTTAAAGCTCATCCAGTTCCAACCCTCTGCCACAGGCAGGGACACCTTCCACTAGAGCAGGTTGCTCCAAGCCCCTGTGTTCAACCTGGCCTTGAACACTGCCAGGGATGGGGTAGTAGAAAAGGGATTTTATATTGAAATAGATACAGTTATATAGGTAGATTTATACACATTCATTCCCCTTCCCATCCTTCCAGCTCTTATAATGCTGTAAGTTATGGATTTTTCTAATTGTGAAGAAGAGCAATTTACCCTATGGTTACTTCTGTTTTCTTTTTGGTGTAAAAGCTCTTTCGGTACTAAGTCTAGAGGATCCTCTAACAGACAGAGTGAACTCAAGGTTAAATTGCAGTTTTTAAGATCTCTAGCATGTGATTTGGACCTGAATTTTTTAGTACAATGGCAGCCAGGCTGAATGTGATTTTTGGAAGGACAGATATATTCCTTTTGGGGATTATATTGGAGTCAATTCCTTGTTTGCCAAAGATAAGTCTGAAATGATGGCAAACATCGAGTCTCACTCTTTAAACATCTAAGGGTATGTGCTATACATAGAAACTGGGGGCTGGGGATAGGGATTGCTTTAAAAGGGGGTGAGCTGTCATTGACAGCAGAAAGACGAGATGTATTTATCAAATGTCTCTACTTTAGAGGGATAAAATTATACAGAAATCATTTTCTCCCATTTTTAAAGGTGCTCGTTTGGGAGGTAGAACATAATGAGTGTTAAACAGCATTCAGCAGTATAAATCCGTGGCCTGCCTGATGATGTTATGAAAGGTGAAGAGTTGCATTCAAGTCAACTGTATTTTCAGCTGTATGTAAGGAAAAGCCTGTAGGTATGTTTTTGTCTATGCAGTGAGTTGCTTGACTTTGATTAAGTGGAGATTCATCAGGTTGAAGATAGAGCGTCTTTCCTTGTGATTCCCTAACTTTCCATGTTGCAACTTGAAGACCTGATTGAGAGGAACATAATCTGACAGACTGATTTGGGAGCAGTTTATACTCTTGCTGTTGTTATCATGTGTGTCGCTGTGGGTCCATGGACCCCTCCTTCATCCTCACCTACAGCACCAACTCAGTGAGCATCAGCCCAGAAGCATCTTCTGTCCCAACACAGCATTCAGTGCTGCCAGCGTGGCTGGGATGGCAGAGGCAGCCAGCACATCCTGCCCTCACGAATGAGGGATGGGAAGGAGAAAGCATACGGGTTAATGCACTAACATTAGCCTCTAGATGAAGCGCCATGGTACATTTCCTGCCCACACAGTGCTGGGTTTCATCCAGACCCTTCCCTCCCGCCAAGTTAATCGCACTATGTACAGCTCGTAAATGGTTTGCAATTGCGAGTAGTATGTTCCTGAATAACCCTGAACGTTTTCATAGGTATGTCTGTAACGTTTTCCACAGATGGTTCAGTGGTTAGGCTGAAGTTTATTAAATAGTTGAACTTTCGAGGGATCTTTTCCTACACAGCAAATCAGAATGTTGTTGGGAACTTGCTGGCATTTCTACCTTATTCCTTTCAATGGAGTTGATTTTGTTATCATTTGGAGCAGAGAAATCCCAAGGCTGATGAAACAAATGTTTAGGCTTGCTGTTTGTTGCCTTCAACCTGTTGGGATTTATTACCTTGGATGTTTGCTGGGTCTAACATTGAACATGCATCAGAATCCCTGGTGAGGAATGGGCAATGCAAAGAGCTGCTTGAAGCAGAGCAGTTCATGGGGGAACTCAGTGGCTGGCCCGGGGTGCTCCAGGCTCTCCTGCCAGGAAGCGTTTGGGAGCAGTGGGAAAGGAACACGGACCACAGTGCCAAACACAGCTCCTCTCCCCAGCCCCTCTGCAGACATTTCATCAGTGCCGTAGCACTGACGTGCTGACGGACCAGACAAGTTGAATACCTGCATTTCAGCACTCTCTTATCTGTCACTTCTCCTGAGGAGCATTTTCCCTGGCTTTTCCAGCCCTAGCCTCCTGGTGGGACATGGCTGCCAAGCAGAGGTATGGTAGTGGAGACCTCTGATGTTAATATTGCCCTGCTTTTCAGTGTGTAGGGACTCATGCTTCTGTGCCTGAAGACCTGGAGCAGGGAGCAGACATGTGGCTCCGGGCCATCTCCAGGTATTTAAAAGGACCTGTGACCTGCCTCGGATGTGTTTGCCATGGGGAAAAGCAGACCACTTGTTTTAGTGTTTTAAAGACTGTTTTCACTGGCTCCCTATTTTAAACAGCTCTATTTGCTAGTTTAAAAACCTAGTTTAAAGGTTGGGCACTGTCGCTGCTCCTGGTGGGAGCAGACAGCAATCCCGAGCCGTCAGTCAGCTTTGGGGTGTCGCAGTCAATAGATACCCTGGGAGCTGCAGGCCAGGCTCAGGCTGAGGGATGAGGTGAAGCAAAGGAATTTCTTCTTTCTTAATTTTGAAAGAAATAAGGAAAAAGAAAGAAAAAGGGGGGGAGAAAAAAAAGAAAGGGAGAAAAAAACCTGAATAACCCGGGTGTTTCTCGAGTCTCATTTAACCACAAGCTTCTTATCCATTGTCACCTGTAAACAGATCTTGGGTGTCCTCTATCAATACTACGTGACTTGTCAGCGTGACATGTGGTAAATAACACAACTAAGCTGTCTGCTGCAAGGAAAAGAAAGGGAAGAAAAGAGCTCGATTTCTTAAAACCACTTAAGTTTTTCCTTTATGAAATACATCGATAAATATAGTTCAGCCAGCACCCTGCTGGTGTTATCATGTCTGAGAGCTATGGCAAGCTTTCAAACAAAGCCAGCAAAAACCTATACTTAGAAGCAACCTTCAGCTTTTCATGCGAAGCACAGGAACGAAACGGGAGTGATAACAAAAGGCGGAAGGCGGTGGCTCACCTACGGGTGTCTGAATAGTGCCGTATTGCTGCTGCTTTCCTGTGAAAGCCCTTCAGATGGTGATTTCCAGGAATGCAGCTGTGCCTCCCCGTGCACCATCACGGGTGCATGCCCTCATGTGTCTGACCTTTTCAGAAGTGTGTTGACATGTTCAGAAATAAACCGTGCGATGTAAAGATAACATATTGGACGGGGAGGGGATGGGAATAAACAAATGGGCCCCAAGAGAACAGGTCCTTTAAAAGCCATGGCGAGCTCTTTGCAGGGCTCTGGATGCGTGCTCAAGTCTGGCAGCTGCCACTGGCATCCTGCTTCTCTTGTGTCTGTGGGGCCTTTCTGGTGCTTATCGCTGCAGGATCGAAGCACCCCACGTGTGGTCATCAGCTTATCCTCATGGCACCGTGTGTGGGGTGCATGGGGGAAACTGAGAGAGGGGGAGATGAGCTCACCTCCCACTCCTCCCATCTCACACGGAGACATGGAGTGATTGCCCAGCCTGCAGGCTGCTGCTGCAGAGCCCTGGCGTGGGGCTTCACACCTGAGACCACCTTCCTCACCAAGACTTTGCAAGCTAGGTGGTTTCTAAAGCCTCAAAGGCTCCTGGTTTCCCCTTTGCTGTCCCAAGCAAACATAGGACAAAGCCTTTTCTGAAAGGCTGGCACCATGTTGCAGGAGCTCTATTGTGTTTCATCAGGCTGGCGTCCTGAAGAGTGACAAGCTTCTCTATCAGCTCACAATAGCACCAGGACAAATAAAAACCTTTCATTGTAAAGTGGAGTTTGTTGTTTCCCTGGGCTGCCTGGTTGAAGGCCTTGCTGGAAGCTTTACGCTCTCTGCAGATGCCTTGGAGATACTTCCAAATGCCCCTGTTTGGGAGGCACTTGAGGTGTGTGCATGGTGTTCTCCTGCCCGTCACCATGGACCACATGTCAGCAGTGGCTGGTGGTGTGTCTGGTCTAACCTATACGTTACGATTCCTCTTGTATCTTCTGGACTTTGTCTTGGCTTCATCAGGCAGGGAGGTGAGGTTGCCAGAGGTTAAATTCCTGCTTTGCCACTGGCTTCTGGTGCTACTTTGACCAAACCATGCAAAACACGGTCTTGCAGTCCTTTTAATCACACAAGTCATCCTTAATCCTCAAAGCATGTCTTACGATGTAATTGGGAGTGGCTCTATTCAGCTGCCAAGGATTGGCAGCTTTTGTTTTGCTGCAGAGATATACAGCTAAGTCCATCAGGAGGGGTGTTTGGCTGGTGACTGCTTATGTTGGGCTTTTAAAAGGAAAAATCTTGCAGATTTGCTTGCATTTGGCAAAATGGTGTAAAATGTCATTTAGTTAAAAACTGTGGTTTCTCCTATCAGGCAACTGGGAAGCCACTGATCTGAGCCAGAGCTTGTGTGGATCTCCCCATGGGAGAGCAATTTTTATGTCACTTTTAACTCACTGAAGAGAAAGTTCCTCTAGCAAAGCCCTAAATGACACACCTAAGAGATGTTTAACTCAGTTTTGCCCTCATTTTCTTATTATCTTTCCTGCCTTTGGAGCACACGTAATTTGATTCTCACTGCTATTTTGAGAGGGATTCTCAGTGCTCTTTAATCAGGAGCACGAAAATGGAAAAGTGCCAGAGAAGCACATGAAGATTAGGAGAAACCAGACAGAGCACGGCATAAATGCTATCCCATTTTAAGAATTACCATTGACTGCAAAGCAGCCGATGAACAATTTCCAGTGTAAGCTCCACTATTATACTTCTATGGAGGATTTATCCAGAACAGTGACTTTTGGGGTAGTTTTCTAACCTGGCTGACTGAAAGCCAAGCTGTGAACACCACACCTTGCTGACTGCTTTCTTCAGCATTTTCTCCTGTCGTTCTTCCTGTCACCCGTCGCTCATTGATCACTGAGTCACAGAATGATTCAAGTGTTATTTGAACAGCGCTGTTTGGAGATTGTTTATCAGTGGCTCCGTGGCTGTCTGTGGGAGGCATGTTTTGCAATCTGGGCTTCACATATTTTCCCCCTCTGATAATGTGGAGACCCGGTGGTGTTACAGGTCTGCCGGCTCACCTTGCTTTTGCGGGACTCAACGTGCCCAAGAATCCCACTCTGAGCTCTCCCAGTGAGTTGTACCAAAGCAGTGTGCTTGCCTTTGCTTAAATGTATAGCAAACATGACCCCTGCCTTCAGGAGCTGATAGTTGAGGTGGGTCTTACCTCATTACAGAGAGGGATAGGGGAGAGCGGCATGCTGCCAGCCCATGGGAATGGCAGTGGATGAGGAAGAGTCTTTCTGCTCGTTCTCATTCTCTTTTGATAGGGCCCTGAGAGACATCAGCCTTGGAGAAGCAGCTCACTGTTGCTCTTCTCCTCTCCTGCAGCTTTTGCTGGCTGGTGGTTTGGCTGAGCCAGGGTGTTGATTGCTCTTTGAGGAGGGTGAAGGGCATGGCTGAGGGTATTTTCTGTGCTCTGTCACTAGAAAGCCACACCATCAATCAGGCAAGGTCTACAAAAGAAGAGCCTGGTGTGTACAGCTCTCCTCACACTCCCACACAGACACTGGGTCATGCCAGTCCATGTAACCCAATAGTTACCCCATGGGTAAGGGGTATCAGTATCATGTTCCACAAGCGAATGATCTGACCTTTCGTGTTTATACGGTAAGTGTGTCCAGGAGGTTTCTTTGTCAGCCCAGTAGTCCCAGCTGCCAGCTTGCAGTGTGTCTTGCCAGCTCCAAAGCTCTTGCCAGGGCTTTGAAGTTAACAAAGAGTTATTTGGAGTTATTTGGAGTTACAGGGGGTTATTTCACAGAGAACCCCTGTGCATCGCTCAAGCAAAAACGTTCTCCTGAGTCAGAACCTGCACATGCAGCAGCGCTGGAGTGGCGGTGGGCTGTAACAGCACACAGTTAATGCACACCACTTTGTCTCTGTCTCCAAGAAGATGGTCTTGGTAATTAGGGACAGGCAATGGGAGTTTGCTGCTGGAAAAATCAGCAAGAGCTCAGTTGGGTTTTAGCTCTCACTTAGTTGTGGAGCATGCGGGTAAAGGCAGCCTTTGTATGGGACCAACCCTCTCATCCAGCTGAAGCAGTAGGGCCTTCTTGGGTTTAACACTGATGAGATATTTGAGTGATACCTGCTGTTCTTTAACGAGAGAGTGCCTCAGGTTTTCCCACACTACACAAATGATTCCCATTGCCGACTAAGGTAGGTGAGTAGCTAAAAGAGGGATTGAAGTTCTTCAGAAGAACATTCTTAGCCCATCTCTACTCGGTTCACAAATGTGCGTGCCCACCCATAAATCTTTCTGGTTCCCAGTATGCTAACATGATAGTTTTCTGAATAAAATATCTAAGGAAAAAACATCTTGTTTAGTGTTACACAAGCAAATGTGTTTATGAGACAGAACAATATAATTCATCTATCAAAGCAGATTTTCTTCTTACAATTGTAGAAGCCCTTAACTGGTTTAAGGCACCTTTGTGCTGGCTGTTAGATGCCTGCACATTGTCAGAGGCTCTTCCCTAAACTGATAAGAGTAACAAAGTGAAGGGAGAATCCCTATTGTACAGGGTAAAAATGAAGTGATTTACTCCAAGTCACAGACAAGGTCTGTGGTAAAGCTGGGAACAAAACTCTAATCCTCTCCAAGTCTCAGGCTCTTCTCTGCAAATACTGCCTTGCTTTATTATGCTTTATTTCATCCATAACAATAAAATAATGCTGACTGTGTGCTAGGGGAGTCCTTGCATGCTTTTGGTGATGATGGCCTATTGAGACATGAATGTATGTGATTAATGATGGCTGCAGTGTACCTGACATCACATCAGTTATTCAGCTTCATTCAGGGGCAGATCATGCTGATGTACAACACCTCCAGGATCCACCACTCGCTGCAATTGCATGAATACGTGTCTGTGTTTTCCACAAAGCAAAGCAGAAGGCAGGAGTCTCTGCAAGAAGCAAAACCATGATATCATGGGATGCCATGGGGGCTGAGGCAAGGCTGGGCTGCTGAAGGGGTGTGAGGGAAGAAGGACACGGCGTATTCTGTGTGCTCCTAGGCCATCAAAACCTCCTGGCCCCAGGGACAGCAGATGAGCAACCTTTAAAGGGCACAGTGATTGTGTCATGTCTGTCTCCTCAACGCTTGGCTCCCTAGTCTTTCCTAGGGCCTTACAGAAAATGGTTCTCCATCTCGTACCTATATTTTGGATGATAATTCTTGTTTCGTTCCTGGGCTAACCTGAGACCTTTGTTTTGTGATTTTTAACTCCAGACAGCAAACATGAGGCCAGTCTTAACAAGCCCAACAGACAGTGGTGGTGGCAGTTGCTGCAGGTGGAGAAGACATAGTCTGCAGTCCATGTCCTCGAGCTAAGCATTTGACCTGGGTTTCTCAGGACCAGGTGAGTGTTACATTGGCCTGGTTTTGGGTTATTCTCAGAAGAAACAACACTTGGGTTTGACCATTCTTCTTTTATTTGTCACTCCTGGGTGAGTTTCTCAGTTTTCTTACAGAGGCCTTTCCTGGTTCTTTGGGCAACATTGTGAGGGAGGAGTATGAACAACGAATTACTGCTGAAACAAGGTTTAATTAGCAAGTGTGAGAAGTGAGTCAGGCTCTCTCTATGAAACCTTTCTTGATACAATTAGATAAAGAGAATGTAGGTAGCACTCAGCTTTCAAGAGTTGTTTATCTTTGGTAGCTCTCATGGTCTTTCTCCAAGGCCCAGACTCCTGGCACAAACCTCAGCAGTTTTAATTGATAGATGCAGATAGTACTGGCAGATACACAAAGGTGTGGGTTGATGTATAAGTGCTATCAGCATTCATGTGGAGTGACTGAGCCACTCACTTCTGTCCTTGCAAGCCTTCCCCAACGAGTGCCAACAGAGTCCGTGTATTCTCACCACCTCCAGCATCAGGCATTGCTGAGACACCCAGCAGCAGAAGGAGGAGAGGATGGTGGAGGGTGTCAGACCCATTCAAATGGGTAGGGGGAAGTTCTGGGAAGATGCTCACATTTAGGGTTAAGTTTTCAAGGGTTTGGCCCTGACCTAAAGGGCTATGTGGAAACAATCCCTTTTAAAAAGAGCTGCATGTCCGTTGAAAGCAGTGACTGATGGTTGTTAAGCACATCTGGAGCCCTAATCATTCATTCAGGCCACGCTGTCTGTCTAACTAGGGAAAATAAATCACATGCTCTTATTTATCTCTCCTCAAACACTCTGAGATTTGAAAGCTGCACATGTAGAAGTAGAAGGAAATACTTTCTTCCACAAAAGACATAATTCCCCTGTGAAACACAGTAATTCAGCGGGGTTCAGGGAGGGAGGGGAATTTTAAGGTTGGACCTTACAGAAATTATGCAGCCAGCTGTAAAGTCACGGGTTTGATGTCTGAGTTTCTCTGTCCTTCTGAACATCACATGCTGTCTGGAGAATAAGACCATTCATGTATATTTTAGATGTTTTATTTATTCTTTTGGTTGTAATGATCAGATATGAATATAACATCACTTATAAAGAATGGAGCCCAGAAAGAAACTTGTGCAGCAGGCACGTGCTTCTATTGTTTGCTCTTTGGACAGGAGGAAGCAGAGCCATGCAATTGCAAACAAGGGGTCGTGTGTTTATGTCCCCTTGCCTGTGTGAATATAGCTAAGCTTATGTTTGTGTTCCCCACAGATAGGCTTTAAGTGCTCTGAAGCCCCTACATCATGTCAAATGCAGTACCAGATCAGGACTGCTGAAAATTATCTCCCATTCTGCATCAGAACTGAATGTTTCACAATCTCAGGGTGAAATACCACTGTGTCATACTCCACAATCATGTTCTAGGAGGGGATAATGTCTGCTGTACTCCTCTAATTGTGCTACCTTTCCCCCCTCGAGACAGTGAATGTCTTTTGGGAGGGCCAGTGATTATCTCATTGTGGTATGATATACCTTTCACCTTTCTGTTAGCTCACAGTCATTCCAGTTAATCACTGATGACAGTAATACTCACAAAAACAATGATACTTGTTTATTCTCACTTTCAAGCAAGGATGAGCCAACACACTCATTCTGTTTATAAGTGACTCCAGTAGAGTTGGCATGTTTTACTACCCACATCGATAGGGTGTATGTGTAGTAGTACATATGTTACAAGGAAGAGGCTCGGTGATTCCGTGCAAAAAGACTTGAGTCAGTTCTCAGAAATCTTTAATCTGTCATTCAGATGTGGAGATGACATCAGCTTCCCACATGATCACCCACAGCATCTCAACCCCAACCAGGTAGGGCTGACTTAAGGAGCACTTGTATCCTTTATTGCATCTTCATGCTCATTTTCTCTGTTGGGCTTCCTTGAGGACTGGCCCAGATCTTTGCATTGATTTGAACAGGCCCTTGTGTCGTGCCTGAAGTAACATCACAAACATATAACAAACACAAACCCTCACCCTGTATTTTTTGCTGTCAGGTTCCTGAATGCACTAAGGAGCCTTAATGTCCTTGACCAACCTCACCTGGGGCTTCCAACCACATCCATGGGCCCTAGGGCTCTATTTAAGCTCAGCCCTGATGCTTTGCTCTTTTGGTGCCAGAGCTATAGGTTGCTGTAGACTTCAACCCACAGACTGACTTCCTGGCTTGTCCTAAGCTCTCCCTTGTCACCGTGGATCTCCCTGGCTGTCATTGGACCTGATCCTTAACCCTGATTTATGGATTGATTTTCCAGCTTCACCTTGGACCTGCCTCATCACCCTGAGATTGCCTTATGGTCTGGACTTGTGGCTGGACCTGGCTGGATCCTCAGGTCTGTCTTTGGTATTGTGAGACGATGGGCCCTGGCTGTGAGGTCTCTCCTGGCTCACCTTCCTTCAGGGATCAGCATTGTTCTTTCTGCTCCCTGACATTTGCAGTCAGCTCACACCTCCGTTGTGAAAAGACTGAATTATTTTAGCTAGTTCATCCATTTATCTCTATGTGAATGCAGCCTCTCTGGAGTACAACATGGCCATGTGGTAGAAGATCAGCCTACGTGAGAATATGCAAAGGTTTTTTTACCAAAGAACTTGAGGAAATTTCCCTTCTCTTCTTAAAGCCTGTGTGCAGGCCAGATCTTGTCTCAATGTAGTAGACTGTCTAACATTCAACTCATTTACTAATTTGTTGTGACAAATCAGGGTCCAGCAGTTCAATGTCAAATGAGTCACACAGATGGAACTGAGAGCAGAACTAGGCCCTCTCTTTTCTAGAGAAGTCACTGAGTTAACTTTTGAGGTGTCCTTCCCACGAGTCTGCAGATGTTCCTATCTCACTGTGTTTGCCACCATGGCAAGAGGCCAGGAAAGCAGAAAACATCCAGTTAACAAAATAACAAAATGCAAGTTACGTATTTTGCACTGCTTGGAACAGGTTTTCCTGGATGAGAGGTGGTTCCACAGCAAAGCAAGTCGTGGGGCTATTCAAGCAGGAAGGAAAACCTTCCCATTCCACTCTGAGTTTCCAAGGACCACCACGACAAAGCAGCCCTCTGCAAGGCCCATGAGGGGCCACTAAAGCTTGCAGTCATGTCTCCTCATGGTAAGTGCTTGACACTTTCAGTTTGCTGCAGTCTTCCTTCTGTGCCTCTCCCTTAGGTGGACATGCTTAATGAAGATGGAGTGTGGGACAGCTAGTAGTTTGACTCTTGGAGGTGATAAGAGCTGTATTTGGTGCAGTAGGGTATTGCACCTAATTCCTAAGCTCTCTGTATCAGGGATGCTTGGACATCTCCTTGTAGCTGAGTGGAAATAAAGATGTAGGTGGCTTAAATGTCAGAGAGGTTCCCAAACAAATTGCAGGGGTTCCCATACCAGTTAAAGGTGTCAGCCTGTCCCCTTCTTTATAGTTGCCTCCTTTCCTAGGTATTCATGAGTGGCCACAAGTAGCCCATAGTGGTTTCCATCAGTTACCACTGAGTTCGGATACAGCAATACTGCCTTTTTCTCAGGTAGTTCATTGTTTGCCCTTTCTTACTGCTGTAAGGTATTTGTAAAGGGTTTCTGCTTTACTTGCTTACATCAAGGTGAACTTAGTGTGTGCCTGGCAGCTGCGAATGTGGCACCAGAAATGAGTATTTAAAACCCATGCATTGTGTATTTGTAGGCCCTCTGTGGCTCATTCCCTCTCCTGTCAAATTAATTGATGTTATATTGTTGCTACTTCAGCTTAATACAGGCACAGATTTTGAACTGGACCTTCATGTCCTTGTGAACATTAACAAAGGGTAGTCACCTGCTCTCAGATGAAATAAGTCTTCATGGATGCAAGTTACGCATTTGTTCAGCTATTAAATAGGGAGCTTCAGAAAGTGCCACCACCAGAGATTTTCCTGTTCCCACTGGTTTTAACTGGAATGTGCTCAGATACTCCAGTAATGAGTAACACCATAAATTCTGAAGTCAGACAGATAATTACTCTTTCAGACAAAGAAGCTTTGGGCTTTTTTTTATGTCTGTAGTCTGTAATCTCTTCCATGCTGAGGCTTTCTGGGTGTCTAAAAGGCATCCAGTCCACTGCTATTTCCATAGTGTGGTACACAGTCATCTCTGGGCAGTGCCTCTAACAAAGGCAGATGCCTACAGTGCGATTTCTCCCTTGTTGGGTGTCAGTGTCGATCTGGTTTGTTGCAGCAGGACCCTGTATGCCCTACAAGTTGCTTCTCCCAACTGAGGGCTGGTCCAGATCTTTGCATTGATTTGAACAGGTCCTTGTGTCATGCTTTGGGCAACATGGTCTAGTGTGAGGTGTCCCTGCCCATGCAGGGGGTTGGAACTGGATAACTTAAGGTCCTTTCCAACCCAAACCATTCTATGATTCTATTCTATGATTCCATGATTGAAGGATGCTGTAGTGATGGAAATGTTTTCATATCAAGAGGAAGCGTGTTACCCTCAGTAATGCATGAGTCCCTTCAGTCTAACATGTGCTTTCTCCTTGGGACCATCAGCAGCACCTTCCCCAGTGTGGTGTAGCTGTCATAGAGCACTGGGCCTTCCTTACACTTGAGCTCAGCATCCCACAAAGTGTGCTCAGGAGGGAAAGCAACGTGAAGCTCTTGCAGGGACTTACTATGGCTGAAAGTGAGAAAATGAGAGCTGAATTAATGTATAGCAGAAAAGCGTTAAAATCTAATGCATGTCTAATGCATGATGCTGGTTTCAAAATTGGAACCCAGGTTGAAATCTTGCGTTTTCCCCCCTTCTTATCTAGTCCTAATGTCTAAGCTCCATTATATTCACTTATATTTGAGGGGTGGGGAAGACCATCACAAAGGAGAAAAACTTTGGTAGGTGTATGACAAGACACGTGCCTGGAAAATGCACTGCACCTGAAGCTGCTTAACTAGTGTCCCAGACAGTCAAAAGCAAGGGTAGCAAATGGAAGTTCTTTTAGCCATTTAGTGTTGTAATGTGGAATTTCTTTGGAAGGAAAAGCCTCAGTGCTCTGGGAGACCCTCAAAGCAGCTGGGATTAAAGAAGGTTTCAACAATTAGAAGGGTGTTTGATGCTTGTAAGCAAGGCTTTGGGACATAGGGTGTGAAAAGTCATTGGAATTTGCAATGATTAAATAGTCCTTTTTGAGTCTTGAGAATGACATTTCTTTCCCATCATCTCACCAGTATGAACACAGGGAAGAAAGTGTTTTGCTGGCTGAGCATCACACATGTGTTTTAGCCAAAGGGTTTCTTCCTAAGAGATTTTGAGGGACTCACAACTCGCTTTTGTCTTTACTGCCTTTCCTCCTGTGGGTGTGAACATGGTGTTCCTGCATAACAGTGAACAACATCATATGAATGTTTCCATGTATCTGCTAATCCTGTTTGCCTTCCCCTTACTGTGTGTGATCTTGTGTTTGGTTACTTTATGGCACTGTGGGAATGAGGTTTTTCAGTTTGCCCAAAGAGAAAACATATTTGTTTAATTTTCATGTGAAAGTTGAATATTCATAAAAACATGTAATTTTGGATGTGTTTGTGTACCCGTTTCTCCAAGAAATTATACGAACAGCCATTACAGAAGGGAAAAGCAAAATGTTACGTTTGGTCTGTCCTGGAAATCCGTAGGCTGATGCTTTTTATTCCAAATGAAATGGTGATTCAAGCTGACACATTTCACTTCCAATGAAATAGTGTTTCCTGATGCTGCACTGGAAAACTCTAACCAGTGCTAATTGGGAAGCTCAGTTTGCATGCATGGGCAGGATACTGGATGAATTTATTGACCTATGTTTTACTGGGAATTGGACTTGATCAATGATCCTTTCTGGTTGTGAAGTTTATTAAAAAGGTGTCTCTCGTGAATCAGTGGTAACTTCTGGTTTTAAGAATTGAGGCTCAGCAAATTGTTTTCAATGTTAACACAGAAATGAAGATGTTTATAGTCCTTTCCTGCTTTCTATGTTGGGAGTCATCTGTCTCCAGAAGGCATACTTTTGAAATGAGATATAAACCACCCTGATTCCCTTGCAGAGGGGTGAAGATATAAAACCCCCATGATAGCTGTGATAGTCATAGCACCCCTGGAAAGAGAAGGGTCAGAGAGCAAGAGCAAGCTGCCATTCTGAGCACTTGTTTGCTGTAATCTCTGAAGGATTTGGCCAAGTGGTGCAGCTGCTAGGCAGGCAGAATTATTCTTGCATCCTGCACTGACCATCTGAAGTTCCCCAGTGATAACTGCAGTGGAAAAGGTTACTTTTTCCCCTTAAGATCCTCCTTAAAACCAGCTCGTGTTTGCAAAGTGGTGAGGGAAATGGCTTCACTGTTCCTCTGCAGTGACTTGCCCTTTAGAGAGCACAACGTGGCCTCTGGTTGGTATTTTATCATGAGTGCTAAAATTGCTGCAGAAGATAGTTCACTGCTGAGGCCTTAAGAGGGAGGAGGTTTGTGCTCCTTAACTATTCCCGCAATAATTCCTGTATGGAGGAGAAAAGCATTAACCCCTTTTCACAGGAAGGTGACTAAACAGACCAAGCTCCAGATGTGTGAGGACGTGGAGCACCTAGCTTGTGTGGCTGGTCAGGCATTCATAATACCTTTGGGAGGTCAGTGATAAGCAATATGCCTAGAGGTAGCCTGTGCTGGAGCAGGATGCTGATCTAACACATCCTCAGCCTCATCTTCACTTTTGTCTCTTCACTTGCCACTACGGAAATTGCCTTCCCCAAACCATCCCTGGACTTTACCACTGCTTGAACAATTGTCTGCTTGAACTTCTGGATCACATTGAACACATGTATTAATGACACCGATCCTCTGATCTGTTCAGGAAGGAGCAGGAACTTTCCAGGGCTCTCCAGGGCCCCCCATAAGCCGGGGATAGTCCGTGAGCAGAAAAGTAGGGTAGAGAATTCCAACAATCCATGTTTCCATTTCATTGGGAAATTTGGCCTTCACGCTGCTTCTGGCATCTCGTACCACTTCTTCTTTTCATGCTTTAACTTGAGGCTGGATTCTCAGCACGATCCAGCTGAAGGGAAACAGCTGTTGGCTGAAGTTCTCTGGAAAGCACTCCCTTGGGCTCAAATCTGACCATTCTTGGCACGGGCTCCTGCAGACAACAGGTGACTCATTTTGCTTTGGAAAGTGCAGCCGTATCCTCTGCTGTCTCCTCAAATGCTGTAGGCAATTCATAGAGCAATTTCAGCTTTGCCTTTGGGTCTACTAATTGAAGAGAAGCTCCATGCTTCAACAGGGCCAAGCCTATCCAGAATACACATTTGATCTAGACTATCCCTTTACTCCTTGGTTTAAAGTAACACACAAATAGAGCAAATGGACAAGCCTTGCTTGCCTGGTGAGAGATTTAGTGTGTAAGCCATGGCCACTTTAAAGGAACACTAATGGCTACTGTAAATTAATTGGTAAAGAGAATCAAATGCCTCCACTGAACTAGGCTCCTGTTGAGTGACTGTTGAATCACTCAATAGATTTACAGTCCAGACCTACCTGAAACACTAAGGAATTAGTGAAGAAAGCTTGGGTTTGGTTTTGGTTTTGTATCCCTGCTTGCCCTACCTCCCCCACTAGCAATCTGAACACTGGAGGCAAACAGGACAAGCTTTCATTTATCCTGATTTATAACAGTATTTTCCAAAATGGCTTACTGAAATTGTAAACAGAATGTTCATACAGTAAGAGGGAGGACATGCCAATATATTAAAATCAATGGACCAAATTGTTCGCGATCCTGAGAGTGCTTTTGGCCAGGGGTTGGAAGTGACCTGGGTTTGGCTGAACATGGATTGATTCTCCTCTCTCTTGCTGTTTATGCCAACGCATATTTGACGTCAGTCCACAGAGAACAGGCACGAGTACAAGGGCAATCGGGCCCATGAGGTTTCATTTGATCACTACCTCAGGCAAGGGGGAGCTGTACCTGTGAGGTGCTTCACCTCCTAAAATAGACCATGGGCAGAAACACTGGGGCTTTGTGTGGAGGCTCTGCTCCCATGACAGCACGGTCCTGAAAGGAGAGGGGAGAAAGCAAGGAAACTTGGCTTAGGCCCGTCTTGAATAAAAGCCACCATTGCAGATGAGCTGAGTTTACCCCCCAAAAGTTCCTCTTTTCGTTACACTTTTCAGTTGGAAGAGTCAGATGGATTATTTGTGTTGGCTTCCTGCCTTGGCTGTGCAAATTCTCAGGGGTGGGGAAAATGTTAGTAAACTAGCAAGGATCCAAGAGCTGGAAGAAAATAGTTTGGGTTGTCAGAGTCTTCTTAATCTCTTCTGAAACATATTCCCTCTAGGAACACTTTCCCATTTGGAACAGGTGCCTAAAAAAACCCTCCAAACAAATCAAAACCAAACAAACACCCCAAAAACCCTGATCAAAAAAAGCCCCACTGCAAAACTTTCTTAAGTCTGGGTGATTACCTGCATCTCCAAATCCCCACTGATATATATAGTACATCTCGTTGGGACTCTGCTGTTCCATGCTGACCATACTCCAGCCGTTCCTGCTCCTTGATGGTGCTCCGTGTGCTTTCACCCTCCAAAGCACCTGAAGATGTGAAGCCAAAGTTCAAATCCAGCTGCCAGAAACAGGGGGAATGTGTATCAAAACCAGGAGTCTACTGCTCCACTGTTTCCCATAGCTGTGTGGACATCGCTGCTGCTGTTGATGAGAAATGCCAAAGGGCAGCCTCTTCTGTGTCCCTGGCACTTGATGTGCAAGGTCCCAGCTGGTGGAGCAGGCTCTGGTTGGTAGCATCGCAGGCTCTGCAGATAGTTTATACTGAGGCGAGTAGCTGGAGGGGTATGTCATTGGCCCCAGAGGGAATAAGGGAGTTTTGATTTGTAGCTTTGGCTTCTTGTGTTGTTCTCTGCTGCTTTTTGAGCACAGAATCAGATTTGGATTCAGGGCAGTGAAGGAGTTGTGGCACCGCTTTGTCCTGGGTGGGCAGTTACTCTCTAATGCAGGCTGGAGCACACTGATGTATGAGCTTATTTCTCCATGAGGTTTCTGTGCAATGGCAAGAATTCTCAACATACAGCTCTCACGGTGGCCACTGAGCCTTGTGATCTGTGTAACCCTCATAGAATGCAAGCTGGTGAAATAGGGGTATTTCTCCTGTTTCACCAGGGGCTACTCTGAGCTGTGCCCTGAGAGGTTTTGGGACCCATTGGCACTCCAGTAGCTCTCTAAAGAACAAATAGACCTTTAGTGCTGGACTGCAAATAGCAACTGATTGTCAGTGTGGGTGTTCCCCCTCAGTAAGGAAAGGGAGATGAGGTCTACCCCTGCCCTCCCAGCCCTTATGGATATAAAGCCTCCCTCTCAGTGCAAGTCTCAGTGCTAGTGAAACATTCACGTTGTTTTGTTCAATTGTGTGTGTTTCCAAAACCTAAAATTAGGAGCTTGAAGTATCTCTTGGGAAAGACGTGCTCCTAAAGTGATGTTGTCAAATGCTGTTTGAAGATTTCACTGGTTTGGGAGCTCAGCTGCACGGGTCCTCAGCCGTCTGTCTCAGTGGCACTGTCACAGGCAGCAAAGCTACAGCATTGACCCTACTGATTCACCAGACAAGACCTCAGTTCTGGTTCTTCTCCCTTTAGACTTCCTCTTTTTAGCTTGAGGGGACCGTGTAAATTTCATCAGTACCTTTATAGCAGGGCCCTTGCTAACGGCTGGCCCCTGGTGCATGGTGACAATGCAAATAAATAACAACACTCAGATGGAAAATTCCACAGACAAACTGAAATGGTTTCTGAAATTCCTTTCAAAGTGAGAAAGCAACTGTACCTCAGCAGAGAGCCTGCAGTGAGGGGATCCATCATGCATAAAGGAGTAGAGAGCAAAAGGAACATCTGTGAGTGCTTAATTCAAATGCTGAGGGTCCAGAAAACCTGGTGAGCAAGATTATATTTCACATGATTTGGAAGTGTACCAAAGAGTAATGGAACTACATAGGAAGCGAAAGATATGCTATATGTGGCTGCTTACCCTTTATGGCACCTGAATTTCCTGGGTAACTCAACTCATCATGAAATGTCAGCATGGAAATGAGATACACTCACATATGAATTCTGGCTGATGCTGTTATTGCCAAATGTTATGTGGATGCTGCAGAGGAGAAAAAAACCTACTTTCCATACAAAGAAATATTCACTGTGATTGAAATGCATTTGTGTTTTCAAAACATGATTAGCAATGCACCAGAGCTGCTCTCATTTTTGTGTCCATGTGGGGATTGCCGCCTACATCCTTGCTTTTTCACTAGATGGGGAAATAATAGTTTTCGTATGGAGAGAGAACGAAATTACCTCATAGGCCTTCTCTGACACATGTAGCAGATCGTACCTTCTCCCTCAGTGACAGAGTGAGTCATTTTGGAGTAAACTTGGCTGCTTTGTAATGAAATGAGCAGGGAATAGTTGGGGTTTTTTTAAGCAGCCTGAAAATGGGCTCAAATAAAACAAAATGAGTTCAGCTGTTTGCATCATGGCTTGTTCCTGTTCCATGACTGTTCTAGCAACTTCAGCTGGCAGCTCCCAGCTCTGCTTGCTGCCTGGTGCTTCACATCAGCCCTGCATTGTGCCGGGGCTTGCTGTGCTTGGGAGGCTTGTGAGCAAGCTCTGCCCATAAGTCTGGGCTCACCCCACGAAACTGCTCCTAAGAATTGCAGCTGAACCATGGGGGAACCGAACGAATCCCATGTGAACTGTGCCACAGACCTTTGAAGTGCTGAAACACTCTTTTAATAGCTACATCATAAAAGCAAGTCAAAAGCAGTGAGAGGAAAGCAATTGTAAACATCATTTGCAGCGTGTGATTATTTCTTGTGCCCAGAGTCCCCAGATTTCACTCCAATGGGACAGGTAATTGCAGGAAGATCCTTGTGATTATGTTTTCAAGCTCCTGCTTGAAGCCCATGGACATGATTAAGCTGCCTCAAAACACCTCCAATCCGCACATCTTCACTGTGCTGTTTGTCAAGAGTTTGGAGCCTGCTCTGCACACTTGTGGGAAAGCTCTAGGAAAGAAATAAATCTGGGTGTCCAGATCTTCTCTTTATTTTTTAGACTTGCTTTGGTTGTAGGATCCTCTGGAAATCCTTAGCCACAAAGATGTCCAGTATACAGATCCCAGCCCGTCTCCCTCGTCTCCACTGGCACCTATGACATGAGGTTTATAACATATGAAAAAAGAAAAGATAAAGACTTTCATAAAGTTTTTGCATACTATAAGGCAAAGCCTTTTGGTCATGCTTCTCAACATGGGCCAGACTAGGTGCTATGGTCTGTTTTCCTTTTGTTGGCTGATCTTGGGCAAATTACTTCCATGTAACTGGGCCTCCTTTTTCATTTCCTCCTCCTGTAAAAGAGAGGGATGCTGAGCATTGTGTGTAGTGAGGCGCTTGGATGTCACGGGAGTCAAAGCCTTAAAGTTCTTAGGGTTAAAGCTAGCAGATGCAATAATCTCAGCTATGCGCAGTTTCTAAGTTCTTGGGTTTGGAATAAAAACTTTTGTAAAAATTCAAGGAATAAACTCACTGGAAATATACACTTGCTGTACAAAACCAATATTAAATTCACTGTAGAAACTGGCCACTTCGATTTATCTGGTCAACCCTGTGCAAAGCACGTGTACAACTGAAATCAGACACTTCACCCTCTGGATGCCTCCTAAGATTGATCTGCGCAATCTACAGTTGAAGAGGTGAGGTAAACCTGAGATTGTGGCTGCAGTTGCCTCTCACTTAAAATACGATGCTTTGTTGTGAATGATTAATGACCAGGGAATCTCTCACCAACTCTGTTTGTGGAGCTGGGTTTGGCTTTCGTGTCTCTCCCCAGGGCTGAGCTCTGGCCACAGTTGGTTTTGATAAACCCTGAGATTCACAAGCTTTGCTTTTCTGCAGAGTGATGCTATCATGATTTATGAAAAGAATCAGCTCCTGGAGTTTGTTTTGCTTGGCATGCAGACAGAAAGACTCCAAACCCATTTTTTTAATAGCGAAACATTAGGTGGGAGGCTTTGTATTGTGCTGCTTGAGTGGAAAACTTTGTGGCTAAATTGAGATTAATATTTTTCCATCTAAACCGACCTTTACACTGATATATCCTCTGTCATCTTGGGCTCTTTTAAGCTGTGCCTAACTTCATAGGCTTACAATTGTCCTTTACCACTTGCAAAGGAGACTAAGGACTTTGTACTTTGACTGTAAGGACAGAGTACTAAGGACTTTTTCAGAGGGACACTTCTTTCCCCTTTGGGATTAAACGGGACAGTGCTTTGGCCTGACTTCCAGCACCACCTGTGCCACTGCCACATCTCCACGTTGCTCCTTCATCATTTGGGCATGCTGTGTCCACCTGCCTTGTGTTTCCTGCGGGCACTCGGGGCAAATTCCTCCTCCTCGGCATCTCTGCCATGTTTTGCTTGGCCCACTCCTGGCTTTTGGCAGAATTGGGACATTTAGCTGCTTGACAGGGGGAGGGAGTTGTGGGAATAAGTGAATTTGTGATGCTGTGAAAGGGAAGATGCTCTGTGTGGTTTCGAGAAATGGGCATTTTGCAATTAGTGTTGTTCATAAAAAATAATGGAAACAGCAGTAAAACAGTGGAAGGAATTCTAAAGAAAACTGATCATAAGAACTTGCTGAAGCAGATTTTTAAGTGGACTGGATCTTTCTCCCCAGTCTGATCTCTTGGTAGTGGCACAATGAGTAACAGGCATTTCTAACTATACAGTTAGGCAGAGGCTCTACCTGTTCTGCATTATAAACCCCGTACAGAACATGGGGCAATATCCCTCGTGCTCTAACAAGGTAAGCCTATCAGTAGGGTGCTTTGTTGGTTGGTTTGCTTGTTTTTCAGTGGCAATACTAACTGTTTAAAGACAAACAGTTTGAGACTTGCAATTTATTTCATCACTGGAGTTGGCCCAGAAGGTTCTGACATAACGTTTGCTTTTTGTTCACATCAGGAAAGGGAATTCATTAAAATAAAAACTTCCTACAGAATGGTCCATCACAGAAAATGGTTCTGGGACATCCAAGTGGATGTCTCCTGTTTCTGCTCAGAGCTGCAGGCTGATAGAAGGAGAAAATGCTGGGTGGAGACTGTGCAGTCTCTGAGGTTAATATGTGCCCCTGTGACCCTGCAATGCAATTATCATTTTATGTGTGCATCTATGGGAGCTTCAGGTCAAATAGTCTGAAGCAGTGTGTGCTGTAACCACACGACCCAGAGTGATGTGCTTACAGCAGCAAATGGGAGGTGGATGTAGACCCTGGGGTGTCTAGGGGCTTCTGGGGTGGTTTGGGGTACAGTGTAAGGAAGAAGAGGACTTCTGATGTCACCTCATCCCTCATGGTTTTGGGGAAGCAGCCTTTGGAATGAACCACCTCCTGAAAAATTCTTATGAATTGTCTTCCAGCAGTCCAAAGACAATTGTCAAGTGAAAGATGTGGATGATGAGGCAGAGGCTTCTCCAGCTTTGATTTATCAGTAACACAATACCCTTCTTCATTGACAGTGCTCAACCCTGGACAGTGTGTTTCACCACAGCCCTATGCGAGAGCCGTTCATCAGCTAAGTTGACAGTAGCAAGTTGCTTCAGAGCAGTGGTGCGGTGGGGAAGGGAATCCTCCACTCGCTGCTGTGTTGGTTTGGTTCACAGAGCACTTTTGGTGTGTGCAAACAAGAGTCTTATGAGAGGAAACACAAGCAGAAGCTCTGCTCTGTGCCTCCTGGCATCAATTTCCCCATCCTTGGAAATCCAACCCTTTGAAAGCAATTTGTAAGTGTTAACTGAAGTTGTCTGCATTTCATAGTAAATCACATCCTATTATTTTGAAGTCAGCAATCCACTGTGCTTTGTTACTCACACCAAAAGGCGGTAAAAATCCACCTCTTCAGTGATGTTTTAAGATGTAGCAGAGGAAAGAGATGATGGCAATCGTGTGGGCTTAGTTGTAGATGTAGGAAGTGTTTCTAGTTTTACCTGGTAGAAATGGCTGGGGAATCCTAAGGAGCAAAAGGCTTCAAACCCAGATGAATGCCGTGGGATTCAAGTGGCCAGTTTCCTTTAGGTCCATTTGCAGATCCCACTATCCGTAATATTAACCGTGCTTGTGGCTGTATAACAAATTTATGAACTCCATAAAGTACCTTTGAAACAATTCATTTGTGGATCACCACGAGGCAAAACCTCTTTATCAATTTGCCCATTTTTTGGAAGCTTCCAAACAGCCTTTTCCTTCTTATTTTTTGCAGTACAACTCACTTTTATGAAACCTGTTTGACAGCCTCTGAGTTTTAGGCCAGAAACAGAAAGAAATATATGAAGAACAGCTTTCATTTGGACTGTGTCTCAGCAGGCAGTTTGCGTCTATAAGGTTAAGCTGACCTGGGTTGTTCCAGCAGGCAGAAATGTTTTTTTTCATAAAGGGACGTTAATCAACCTGTCTCAGCTTTTCAGAAGCTTTTAGAAGCTGACTTCTTCCAGCCTTCTCAGTGTACAGTTCACAGAGAGCTTGGTTCTTTATCCTTTATATCTGAACAACTCTTATTTGCATCAGTGTAGATTGTGATTCACATTAAGCTAATATTTTCAGTGACGTGATAATGGTTTAAAACAGAGAGGCTGAGATGTATTGCTTATTGGGGATTCCAAAATGGTTGGTTCCTTAAAGTTATTAATGTGCATCTCCTTCACCAAGAGACATTCCAGCTTTGGGAATTAATTTGCACCTTCCTTTTCAACATATTTCTCTTACCTATTGATCAAAATACTTGCACCATCCATGTAAACACTCTGAGTTTTTCCCCAGTGCATTTTTATCTCACTGCCTCCTTTGGAACACTGTCAGGAATGAACTTGTTTCATTGTTTGTTTCCACTTATTTCTGGGATCATGAATACAATCCCCACAGAGCCTTGCTTAATTTTTCTCATAGGTAAAATGATTTTCTTGCCTGCTGTTACACAATGTGTTATTGGCTTCACTTTTGAAATGATTTTGCTGGCTTTCACACATTGTATACAGTTGTTACCCTGCTATTAGAGCTCACTCACTTTAACAAAGCAAATGGCTTGCAAAGCATCCCTCAGAAATGTATATATAACACCGTTAAACTTCTCTAACACTTCTTTCACTCATGAGCTTCACTGCTTTGCTCTGGGCCCTTCACATGAATGCTTTTATAGGCTGTGTGGGGCCAGTGGCCCACGCAGTGTTTCTGTTGGCCTTGTAGGTGTGTTCTGTGGATCACCACTTGGTGTAGCAATATGTATAAGCATTTCCGTACTTTCCGCTAATACATATGCAGAGTTGTTGTTCTTCTCCTGGCTATATGGAAAAATAGACAGCACTCTTGGTTTTCAGAGCCCTTCCTTAGCCCTGTCACACTGCAGGCTTTGGCTTGCCTGTCTCTGCCGTTGTCCTTTTTTAATCCTCATGGTTTCTAAGGAGTGCAGTGGTTTTGGGGTGCATGCTCCGGTCTAGAGGCTGCTTGGGGCTTTTCAGTCTTCTCTTTCCTTTCCTTTGGCTCCTGGCAGACCTGTGACCAGTCGAAGTCAAAGCAGCGAGATGAATGAACACAAAATTCCCTGGTTTCTAGCGATGACCTTGTTTGTACCAGCCCCATTCTTGCTGGGGAATATCTTTTGTCTGTTCCCAGGGGAAGTAACTGTGGGAATGAACTGGCAGTGGTTTGGATAACAGACAGCAGTCAGACACTGGAAAGTCTCGGCCCTTTTGGTAGAGGTCTTCTGTTGAGATTAACACCAGGATGCCTGTGCACGAAGTGGGCAGGGTACCCTGGGTGTGGGAAGCATCTGGGGAGGTGTTCATGGCGTGGCTGGACAAAGCTGTGGGTGACCTGGTCTAGCATTGGTGATAGTATCACTCCATTTGTGGAACTGGAATAGAGACCACCAAAAGTGCCCTCCAACTGACATTTCTATGAATGTATGACATTTGTTTTGTTTGAAAACCAGGCAGACAATCAGTGTTGCAAATAGAACAGAAAAGCTGTGAAGTAAAACAGAACCATGAAGGAAGAAATGGGATGGGGGAATGTACAGATGTTTTGCCATAAATTCTAATGACAGCTTTAAGCAGAAAAGAAAGAGACCAAAGACAGGCCTTTAAGCATCTTAAGGGAAATAAGTTGTTTATTGAAGTTAATGTTGAAGTTAATGGGACTTTACAGCAAGAAGATTACAGAAGCATCTGTCAAGAACTGCAATGACAGACATGTTAGTAAAACAATAGCCAGAGAGGTGAAGGAGGAACAGAAATGTGTTATAGCTGGGGCTGTTGAAGGATGAAATGGGTGAAGCACAATGTGAAGATTGTAAAGCTTGTTTTTTAATAGCTGTTTTCCAAAAGCAATATCTTGCCTTCAAAGACCTTTGAAGGCAAATCATTTCGCCTAAGGAGCCCTTGAAACCTTGCTGTACAATTGACATAAAGGCAAATCCCCTTTGCTGTACCCCCATAGACCAGCTCCAAGGAGGTGGAATCCTGCTTTGCAGCAGAGGGTGGTGACTCGAAGCGCAGGCTAGCTTGTGTGCCAGTGTGTAGCACCCCATGGGTCAGTGCCTGTGGGCACTGATGGTCTTCCAAGGACAGAAAACACTTTCCTGAGCGCTACAGCCAAGAAGAGAGAAGCAAATGTTCAACAATTAGGGGTAAGGGAGGGGGGAGAAAGTGTGCATTCTTCAGGATGCATTCTTGATGTTATTTTGGACCTTGAGAAAGCCGTGTTTCTCTTCCTCTTATTTATGCACTGATTTTGGTTGCCACATAGGAGCTCTGGGGAGGGCAGGCTTCCCACAGCCCAGCCCTGGGAGCTGCTGAGTGAAACTTATGTAAATCCCGGGAACACCGTGTGTGTGACAGGAGCTATTCAACAATGATCTTCCTCTGGTACGACAAGGATCCATTCAATGCAATTCTTGGGGTCCAAGAAGGGCAAAACAACAGGTGGAGGGGCTTCAAAAAGCAGCTGGAATGTGGCAGCCGATGTCACCCGAGCCTCCTTTGCTCCAATAATGAGGCGCGCAGTGATACAAAACCAACATGGCATTTACAGTTATGGCATGATAAATGTTCTCCTGCGCTTCGCAGCGGATCACATAGTTTTTATTCCTGTCCATAGAGATTAAAATAATTTGATACGAGGTCTCGTTTTTGCTCACCCCAGTAATGGCCAAGGAAGTCGTAGTCATTTGGTGGAGCGCAGGAGTGAACCAAAGCCCCTGAAGTTGGTGTCATTTGCTCAGCTGTAGTGAAATGCTTGGGCGTAGCTATGGACGCAGCAGGGCAGAGCAAGGATCCATGTGCCCTGCGGGAAGCATGGGGCTTTTTGGTTTCTTTGAATGGAGAGATGATCTCCTTCTGGCCAGCTGGCAAGCACAGGAAACCATATGAGCTTCATGTCCCCCAGTGGCCATGGGCAGGTGTATCGCTTCCAGGAGATGACCCTGATTATTCCATTGCAAGAACAACAAAGTGAAAGTTATCCAAAAGCCAGGAGACGGGGAGTAATGCCTCAGAAGCTGTCTTACAGCATGTCCTCCAAAGCTAGTGCTTGGACCTGATGAAAGATGTACCATCTGTGACCACAGACTGACTTTTCTGGGATTATTTCCATGAAGAGTTTGTGTCACGTTGTGCTATGAAGATACACTTGGAAAAGTAAGTGAAATCACAGACTTCGGAAGGAAAAGGCATCTGGCCTTTGTGGAGGAGCAAGAAATAACCTAAGTATGCTGTGACTTAAAATAAGTCAATTTAATTCAGTGCCTGGCTGAGTCTTAAACCAGGCTACATTTAGGAACTGTGATTATGGTGGAAATAAACTCTTCTGGTGAGGGTACAAGGGATGTACTATTTCACAGGCTGCCTCCAAATGTTAACATTTGGTTCTGCTCCATCTGAACTTCAAATGGCAAGCGTCTTTGCAGCAGGGAAGAATGGTCCAACAGGAATAAAACCCCCAGAGTAGGTATTGTGTGCAGTGCTGCCTGGTTAACACTGAACAGTTGTGTGTAGAAGTGAGGCTTCCCATTTCCAGCAGTTAAGAAAGCACCATTAAAGAACAAAATTAACTCCCATGTCTGGAGCTAAAGTAGCTGATTGTCAGAGTGATCCACAAACTCATCCAGTGCCAGTGGATCCATTTACCCCATTCATTGTGTCTAAGCTTTTAGGACACGATGATCATAACCACAGATGGAATAGAAGAGGAATAAGTCTGTGTTGAATTCAGAGCTGGGATAAAACCAAGCGAGCACAAAATATCTGTGGTTTGACATAGCAAAGGACAGTCTTTGCTTGGGGATATTCAAGTTGAGCATATTGATTTCTGAAGCAATTAACACATGGTTCTTCATGATCCATTTAACCTTTCTGCCAATATATGTTTGGGCAATGACAGTCCAAAATCAGGACTGCTCCTGCTTTTACTGTGATGGAGACTTCAGTGAGGAGAAGAGTTATTATACCAATTTCAGACAGCACAGCTAATTTAATAAGCATCCTATAAAAAGTGAGTTTCTGTATTTTAGGAGAAATTGAAGGAAAAGTTGTTGAACTGAAGTGTGAAGGTGAGCTATGGCCAGGGAGCGCAACTGGTGTATGAAACTGATTGTTCTATTGTTTTGAACAGATCTGAGCAAGAACATCAGTTAGTTTTACATTTCAAGGATAAAATTCCTCTGTCTTCAGTATGGCACAGGCTTGGAACCCCAAAAGAAAAGGCCAGTGAAAGATTTATCCTAAAATACAGGATCAGGTGATACACAGTTGTGACCATGGAGGCAGTGGGCTATAATAATATTGAAAAATGTATTTTATTTAAGGATAATATGGCCTTCCATTGGCCAGGCCTTATGGAAAATTCACTGAAGTAAATGGAATTCTTAATGGGCCCTCTTAAATGTTTTGGGCAGAGTTATCTGAGCTTTATATAGGGAGAAGAACAAAGGAATGAAGACATGTTAAGGTGTTTGTTCTGTTAAGAGTGTCTGTGTTTACAGGTTTCTGTAGCATACTATGGTCTAAATAAAACAACAGACATAATTTAGCAGGAAAGGAGATGTGACATCTGTGAAAGGCTCTGTAACCAGAAAGAAAAAGGTGTAAGACCAATAGGTTCTTCTATTTAAAACAATATTGGTAATTGCTTTCTCCTGTGGCATGGGAGAAAGCAGAATGTGAAGTACAAGGTCATCCTCCTCCTGTTTCTTGTGTACATCAGCAGTCATCTTCCAGCAGAGAGATTGTAAGATTCAGCTGGGCCCTGCCCTCCAAAGAGACTCAGATTCAGTCTCCTTTCAGTCCTCTGCTTTGGCTTCTACTTAGGCAGTCACTACTGCAATGGGGAAAGATAAACAGGAGCAAATCCTCTTATTTTCCATGGCTTTTTTCCTTTCAGCCAGCTATAGGCTGTGAGTAACCTAGTATGTGAACCAAGAAAAGGAAGGGAGAGGGGTTAGGGAAGGAGGAGAAATAGCACAGTGAGTCAGCCTGTCCACTATCTGAAGATCTATATTCTGCTCCCTTCTTAAATATAGAACTGATTTCATTCAATTATTAACTCTTGCCAACTAAACATTTGGTATGAAGGGGGCCCTTGGATGCTGATTCATAGTGATGGTTCTCTAAAGGAAAACTGGAGCAATCATGTATAATCTCTGCAATAAATCTTGACTAAAGCAGAAGATAAGTATTTTAAAATGCTTTTATTCAGTGCCTGTCACTTCTGTGTCTGTTAAGCTGTGAGCAACACTAATGACAAGTGATAGGTGCTTTTCCACAGAGATTGTCTTGTGGGCTCCAGATCCCACTCAAGTGACAGGTTTTAAAGGATAACAGGGTTTTCCTTTAACTTGAGAAACTTCCTAGTACCCACATAATCTAATGGTGGTTTAATATTCCGTGTTCGGAGGCTTTCATTTTGCCAGCTGCTCCTGGTAGGTCACCATACTGACACAGACTACCAATGATTTCAAATGATGTCTCACCTAGGTAAAGGGGTAATAACCTCATTTTGAAATCAGAGGCATATTCCAAAGGTAATCCAACACCTGATTTTCATTACAACATGGGAAACTAGATGATCTCAGTATGTCAGTAAGCAGAAGCACCTACTCACTGGATCAGCCTTGCAAATATGCCAAATTGTCAAATGCTTCATTACCTGTGTGCTGAGGTGTTGAGGATGATGCTGTGTCAGTAGGGTGATGAGAGGAAGTCAGGGAGGCTTCGCTTTAGTGGTTTATGCTTCTCCACCATGAGATACTTTGACAAGAACAGTTTGAGGGCAGCATTGGAAGTTTTAGGATGGGGAAAGGTGCTGGGGAAGGCACTACCATCTTAGGAGTAAATTAATGCAGAGACATGAATTTGAACCAATAGGTAGATTAGTGTGTTAAAGAAGAATTTCAAATATCTGAGCTGCCCTAAATTGTCACAGGAAGAGTTTTGGAACTCCAGGAAATTCCCATAATTATTTAGGATCTGAAACCTAGGTAGGAATAAATCTTAGAAAACACTTTATTCTTCCATGGGAAACGTGACTTGGCATCTGTCCACCTTGCATCTGTGATGGTGGTTGAAGGTAGATATTCATTTAATGCTCTCCTTCCAGGCTGATCGAATTCTTGGTTGCAGGGGGGCCTTAGATGCTGAAAGCAGTAATCAAACAATACATCCTGCATTGTGGAAAGATGTGGTTGTGTTTTGAAAAGAGTATGTTACTCTGTTCCCTTTACCTTGGACCGGCCAATGATACATGTTCCATCTGGGTTTTCAACAAGTACTAGCATTTGTTTCACCTCGCTTGCAAAGCTCCACTGACAAGTGCAACTATTTCCTTTTGTAGAGAACTTGTTTAATGCTTCCAGGATCAACTTTCTCATTATCTTTTTAAGGAGCTAAATGCCATGCAGAAGGGGAGGAGAGCTGCCCCCTGAAGCTGTGTGAGCTTTACCATGTGGGTGGCCAAGTCAATCCAGGCCCTTTACTCATATTCTGCTTTAATGATTTGAGTTCAGCCTTAATTTGCTGGTTTGGGTTTGTTACTGCTGTGCTGGAGATCATAGCCCAGAGGTGATCCCCAGACTCCTTTCTTCTTGTGGCTCATCACTTCCTGCAGCCTATGCCAGGTGTGAGCAAAAACCATAGTAATATTTGAATCCTCAGGTCTGAAAGGGGTTGTCTCAGATTCAGGGGTGTCCATCCCTTGAATCAAATGCAAGCAGAGGCAGGCATTGCAGGAGCTCTGGAGGTCATTTTCCTGGCTGCTTACCTGCCTCATGTTTGCTGAGGTGCTTTTGCCATCAGGGACTGTGACTGAAAGTGGGAAACCTCTTTCACCATCAGACCCTGTTAATCCAATTCTTTCCTCCTGTGGGAGGAGAAAAGGCCCCAAAACCTTCTGGAAGATGGAGTGATGCAGCAAATGCGGTCAGCCTGCCACTGACTCCCAGGTGCTGTGAAGGGAGAGGCTTTGCTTTCTCCCTCTCATGCTGTTCGGGTTAAAGGGGGTAGATCCCCACTGGGAGACAAGGGAGAAGAAAGTTGGTGAATGGAAATAGGTACAGCCATCTCAGACCTCAGATGAGTGCCCAAACCAAGCTGCAGCATACCAGGGTGCACTCAGCAAAAGGGCTAAGGTGGGAGTGGAGGAATGCTGTGCTCCAGAAGAAAAGCTTGAAATCTTCTGTTCCCCAAACTCAGGCAGGAAAACAGAGAGAAGGTTGGCGTTTATTTACCTTCTTAAACTATTTTGAGGACAAGACTTCACCTAAATCCATTCTTTCTTGCAAATGTAGCAGAATCTAATCTATTTCTCAAAAGCCATTCTGAGTAAGTGCATGAGAGAAGGGAGCTTATTGGCATTCATACTGTTAGTTACTCAAATGCAGATTTGTGTAGCAAGGCAATTATGCATTGATTAGATTGCACATCAGTGAGAAGCAGGTGAGCATCTCCTCACCTAACCAATAGCATTGACTTATCAAGTGTGTCTTTATACGTTAATTTAGACAACAACTATAGACAACTGCTGTCATTTGCACTGCAATCGCCTGTTATAAAAGAGTATTCACAGGCAGAGAGATGAAGCCAGAAGTAATTTGATCTTTGCAAGCATCTGTTTTGGATGATTATTGCTGATTAAATTTATTAACAACCACTGGGGAGCACACAACTCACACTTTGGATTTACCTTGTGTGGGAATGAGTGCTCTGGCAAACCTGTGTCTGAACTTGGAGCAGGAAAATGAAACCCCATAAATCTGGGTACCATTCATTTCTTAGGATTTGCAAAGAGTTCTCAACAAACTGTTAAAGTACTGGGTTCTTTTTTTAGCAAAGGAGGCAGAGAAAACAGTTTCAACTCAGAAGTTTCAGAGCCTGCGTTTGGTTTTTGTAACATGTGGTGCTTGTACACAGGGAGGAGCTGGAGACAGGAAAAGTACTGACCCTGAACAGGGTAATAATGAACTGTGAATGGTCAGTGCAGTCTGATTCATCTACAACATTTATGTCTATCTATGGGAAGATCTGGGGACGTTAAATGCTACACTCACCCAATAATGCCAGTTATTTGTTAAGGAGCAGATTTGTCACCATCATTATGATTAGCACTACATTAGAAAAGCAACCTCCCAAATGAGATCAAGGTTTCCTTTATCAAGATGAAGCATGTATCACTGGCCTGCCCAAGGTGAAAAGGAATAGAGTAACATACATTTTTCACATTGCAACCATATTTTTCTACAATCTTGGTACAAATGCACAGTAAATCCTTGCCTGCTCAGACAAGTTTGAACCAGCTCTAGTTATACATGCGTGCCTATGAAGATCAGTCGTGTGTGTGTCCCATGCTGGGAGTCCTCTCCCAGCCCTGGCCAGCAAAGGAAGAGTTACTGGCAAAGCTCTCCAATTATGCTGTGCAGGTTACACAAATATAAGTCCTGCTTCATGTAGACACTCTTACTTCAATGCCAAGTCCGAAGAGGAAGACCTTAGGCCACAGAACCTGCAATCTGAGCAGACCAAGTGGGAAGGTAGAGGTGCAAAGAGTGGTTTTCTTCAGGCCATGCAGTGGCTGTGGGGTGCAACAAGGAACCTCCTTAGGATCCCAATCCGTTGAGAAACACAATCTGTCATTCACAGGCATGATTTCTTCCTCTGGTGCTGCAGGGACGGGCCGAGGGAGCAGCACTCCAAGGGCTGTGATGGAGAGGAAGCCTGGAGCTCACTGCTGCCTTTGAGGCATCGTGGAGCACGCCTGGCATTCAGCAAGCACTTGGCATATGCCACTCACTGTGTGAACATGAAGAGAATATTCTTTGCTGTGCCATAGTGAAGTAAGGGGGATAATAGCACTAATACAGCTGATCCCTAGTTTTCTAGCCTGCGTGCTTTCCTTTGTATTTGGCCTTTACTGCCAGTGGAATCATTCACAAGGATGTTTTGGTTTGGCTTGTGATTTCCCCTGTTAATGTCATTTGTAAGAGATTTGTAAATGGAACAAGGTTGCCTGCTGCTTGTGGCATGCTTTGTTCTTTCTTTTTTCTTTGCTTCTTAGGGCTGTTTGGTGTTTGGCTCTGGGTAATGCCAGTTTTGACTGTTCTCCCAAGTTGCTTGGTGGAAGCTTGGAGATGTTGCTGGCTGTTTAGCTGCTTGGTTGTGTAATTGTCCCGTGCTTCAGTTTCCAAATGATTGCTGGGTTGTGTAGCACCTCTAACATATTCAAAATGTTTGCAAAGAAACAAGAACTTGGATATTCCATTCCCCAAACTGGCTTATCTTCAGTGCTTAGGCAATATGACTGTGGGCACTTTGATTACCTCATCTCCTTTTAAAAGAAGCTGAGATCCCAGTCTCAGGCAGTCCTGCATCGGCCATCTGGAACTGGCACAAGGGCTTGCTGCCTTCCCTCTACCCATGGAGCCTGGTGGGTACCCAGAGCTGCACCATGCATGTGTCTCCCCTGTATCATAGCATCCGGGGCCAAAAGGGGTTTTCAGTAGTGTTTTGAGAGGAGGTAGGACCAGAGACACTATGTTCCCATCTGTATTTCTTCTTCTATAGAGAACAATACACTAATAAATGAACCAGTGACAAATGCTTACACAATAAACTGATAAATTAAGGGCCCAAATCATCCTGTTCTCATTTCCACAGGGAAAGTCTCCAAGGCTGGTTTTATAAGAGCGGCAGGGCATTCCCCAGCTGCCCTGGTAGAGCACACACCTGGAGCTGTGCCCTTCCTTATGACTTTTATTGGGTGACATCAGCCTGAGTGTTCGCCTGAGGAAGGCAATACACTTGTATGACATACTGAGGAAAGCGAAACTTGCTCCCTGCAGGCAACCTCTGTAAAAACTGGGGGAACTTGAATGCTTTTCCTGCCCTGCGGTAAATGATATACTGCAGTCATTTTCCACAGTGAGGGAATTGCTAACCTGGCAGAGCCATCACTGATGTTAGCAAGCGTGAAGTTATTCTCCGTATGCATGTACTCGGTTAGCATGGCCCCTAATTTATTATCTGCTAGGGTAAGCTAGTCAAATTACAAGGACATCACTATGAAAGCAGCAGCATCATCAGCTAGATTATGTGTCCTTGGTCCTGCAACCAAGTTCAAGTTAACAAGGAGCTCAGGCTGAGCTGCATATTCTGGCTTTCTATGTGTGGCTGGTTTAACTGCCTAATAACCAGGCTGCTGCTTTCTGTGTGCTTCAAGTCTGCTCAGGGCTGCTGCTGTAGAAAAGACAGACAGCCTTTCCAGGCCTGTTTCAGCACTGCCAGCCACCCTGAGTGTCCCTGCTTTCGTGCTTTCCTTTATTAACCTCATAGTCTGTATGATCTTCTGAAAGAAAGACTGTGTTCATTTGTTTGCTTGCTTTTTCTGCAGACAAACAGTACCCTTCTCCTGCCCCAAATCCAGCAAATAGGCTGCTTCTCCTGTAACCCCAAATCCACCCCTAAACTCCCTCCTTTCAAACCAGAGGGAGAATGAACTGCCTTGGGATTCAGAGTAGTTTGAATGGGGATTTCAGGCTGGCCCATTACAGACATGGAAGAATCCTCAGATCAGGACTGGAATAAGGTCTCCGTTTCTTCAGTGTGACTGAAGTTTAGTTCTAGAGTTTAGTCCTAAGTCCTGGTCTGTCCCTCCAGGGTGGTATCGACCTGGTAAGTGGAAATGGTAAATTCTGTAAAGGAAGCAGGAATTGCTCTGTATTGGAGGGAAAGGGACAATGTTGTGTTGTTCACATCCCACTGACTGGCAGGGAAGTTGTGCATTTGATGCAGTAGAGCCTCTAACTTGTCACTCACACACATGAGCCCAGGTGGCTGAGGTGAAGCCTATGAAGATGTAGATGGCAAAAGATTTGTTAAAGTATCACATGGCAAATGTGTATTATGTGTCTCGCTGTTCTGCTGGTGAAGGAGCCAGAAGATGAAGTCCTGAGGGATCAGTTACTGTATGTGTAACCCTTCTGCCAAGCCATGACTGGCAGCAACAGGAGCCACATTCAGACTTTACCCCATCCAAAGACCCTGTGCTCAAGGGGGCTGATTTTCCTGGCACAAACAATTGCCTGGAGAAGCAGAATTTTCTAAAGGCAGGTGAAACAGGAGAGTGTCCAAATATATTCTTTTTTCTTAAAGAATTCAAAATTAGCAAGATTAAAACAAGGCCTTCCTCCCCCTGCTGCCTCCCACCAGCTGTCTAATTCCTGTGCCCTTGTTCTGGAGGGATTTGGGAGTTTTTTCTCTTTCCCTGCACCTTGGAAGAGTTGGATGAAGGAAATGGAGCTGACCAGCTCAGGCTTCCCTACGCTAACTGCAAACTGATCTCTACTCTGTAGAATCATGGAATGGTGTGGGTTGGAAAGGACCTTAAGATCATCTAGTTCTATTCCCCTGCCATGGGCAAGGCTCTTTGTTAAAAAAACAACCCAAACCCAAATGCAGTCAAAACCCAAAAATATATATAAAATAAATGTCTCACAAGACTTTGATTTATTTTCCTCCCTTCTGAAATGGAGAGAGGTTGCTTTTGCTCCAGGCCCACTGCAGTCAGTTGGGTTGAACATTGCCCACCACAGCAAGGCAGCATCTGACCTGTGGTGAAGGTGGTTGCAAGCACCTATGCAAACTCTATAGCAGGAGGCAGATGCAGAGACCTCCAAGCAAAAAGATGCAAAGGATGGTGGCAGAAACAAAAGCAAAGGTGATGCCCTTCAGGAAGAAGGCTTTGCTGGGCTTTATTCTCTATGCTTGAAGGAGAGAGAGAAGTAAGGATAGAATGCAGAAACAGCTATGAAACACTGATGGTAAGAAACCAAGAAAAAGCCTAAAAGTAGCTTTTGGCAGCAGATTCGCTCTGGTGCATGGGGAAGCAGGACATTGTATGTTGTCCCCAAGTGCTTCAAAGGTTTTACTGCTTTCGGTTTGTCTTCATACCTGGGGTGACTTTGGTGGTGTTGGCATGCAGATGGAGAATGTGTTCTGGTGTTCAAAATGGGCACAAAGGGACTGGGGTGGAAAAGGAGAGAGACATAGGGAGGCAGAGGGAGAGAGCAAGGTGAGGCTGTGAGTGCAGAGCTCAGCTTGCTGAGATTAAGCAGAAGGAAAAGGGGAGTTGGGTGGTGGAGGGAGAAAGGGACAGGGGAAAAACCAGGGAGATGTAAGGAGGTGCAGGGCTGGCTTTTGTGAGTGCTTTTTGGGTCCCTAAATCCATCCCAGTGACGAGCACAGCATCATGCTCAGCATGAGCAGAAGGCGCAGAGTCCGGCCCCATCTTCAATTTTATTTGTGGCACTGATTGTTTGGAGCAGTTTTAAAGGCAAGTGGTTCTTTAATTCATAAATTTTATTGTTGTCCTTTTTTCATCTCTCAAGAGACTAAGAAAAATGTAGTCTGGAAAATGAGCATAACTAAAATCAGGCTTTCATTGCCCCCTGTGTGACTGTGCTGTGCAGGTTCCTGCATCAGGTGCTCAGTGATACCTCCTGGCTGCATAAGGTAGAGTTTGGTGGCAGTGTTTTGGCTGGGTCAGGGATGTAACTCTGCAGGCATTTAACATGCTCGAAGCTTGATTAACACTGAAGGGAAAACTGAGGTGCTTTAGCTCGCTTCTCACGCATCAAATGCGTGTAAACATGCCGTGAATGCACAAAGGAGAATAGTATCAGTGATGTAACACTGAGGCATTGGTTCGGTGACTCTCCAGCGTTATTCAACACATCTTCCTCAGCAGAATGACGTTAGTGAAATGGGATTTTATTAAAAGCCAGCAGCTCAGTGTATTGTTCAGCATTCACAGCAACATTTCCATTTCTTTTCTAATGCCGTGGTGCTGAAAACACATCCCATTTCAAAAGCAAATGTTTAACTACGAATGTAATTTGTGAGAAAATAATTCTCTCTTTGGTTTTTTGGTCTTTTTGAAATCTGCTCAAAGTGTGCACATTAGCAGAGCAGCCTTTCTTGCAGGGCTTTAAGTCTTTTTCTTTCAAAGGAGCTGCCTAACAAAGTTGTTGGGGTGATTTCTCCCCAGCTATTCTATTGAGCAGTTCCTAATTACCCTCAGCATTTGAAAGGTGAATGGTACTCTTATATAATCAACATTAATAATTCAGCTTAGCCCAGGAAAGCTTATTGCAGCTAGTGCTTTGATGCCAGAAAACCTCTACTAAAGCATTCATTCTCAATTTAATTCATAAGCTCCTAATAAAGCCAGTCCAGGCAAAATCCTTTAACTTGGCTCCTGCAGTTAAAAATGTAGCTGAAATTATTTCAGGTGGTAAACAGATATTGTGAATTTTAGGAGAAATTTACTTTTCAACTCTGTTTCTGATCCTCAGCATTGTCTTTTTGGGGTGAATAGAAGATTCCTTCTTTCCCTCTAACTGTCCTCTCTGGTGCTGTGTGAAGTGATGAGCATAAATGGAGACGGACAGTGATGATGTTCTTTATAAGACAAACATGAAGGGTCACACAAGATTTACAGAGTGACTTCCCATCACATTGAGCCACCACAATCTACTATTACAGGGTCAACACAGTTACTGGAAGATAATGATCTTGTGCTCTTTTATTAATGGTAATAACAGGAAGAACACACTGGCAGACCTGACTTATCAAAACTGCAATGTAGAGAAACTCCCAAAACCCAGAACTATTTTACTAACCTCCACAATTTTATGATAGAGAAGACTTTCCATAGGAATGAGTTTTATCAGGTCTGATGGTGACATGCTGATATGTAGGTGTTTACCTCAGCACGGTCCATGTAATCTGGTATGAACAGAGATCCTCTGAAAGCAGTTATTTCTTTGACACCACTGTGTTTTCTAAGAGCAGCTACTAGAGGCAGATGAATGGGTTTGTGTCAATCACATGTCCAAGTTTTCATGTTTTATTGTATTTCCTTCTACCCTCGCTCATTTCAAAGGGATGAAGGTGGGTATTTGTCTTCTGAGGGCAAAAGAGGGCGCTGGTGATGTGGCAGCAAGGTGGAGGTACAGCATGAGGCTGGCAAACTGGGGTCTTTAAAGGTCCATCTGCCCATTTGCAGCTGGGCCCATATGTCAGGCATATCGGTGTCTTAGAGCTTCTCACTGCCTAAAGAAAGAGAAATAGCTCACTTCTTTCATTCTGTCCTGTGTGATTCTTACTGAGATTTTCAAAAGTTGGGAGAGTCAAGGGAGATATTTACTGTTTGAGCACCTGCAAAAACACTCCAACTCCAACATAAATAACAAGAAAAAACATCACAGGGAACATTTCTAAAAGGAAAACAAAGAAGGTGCCTCTGCCTGAAATGCCTAATCCTGCAAATATGTTTTGTGGAAGTGCCATCAGTTCTTAAAGGTATCATAAAGCTCAGTTCACCTTATCTGTTGAAAATGAGAGTTCTGGTGAATATTTCTTCACACTTTCCATTTCAAGACTCAGAATAACATGTTCTCTCATAGTGGTTGAGAGAAGTAATAGGTAGAAACACCCTCTCTGCATTTCTCAGCTTTTCCATCTCTCAGATGGGCATAATATTTGCAAACCCTGTAGGTGCATCAGAAAGATCACTGGGTTGTAAAGTGCTTTGATACATCAGGATGTGAGATGCTGCAGAACAAAATGCTTTGATTTTTCTTTCTCATTTGTGTAATATACCCACAAGCATTCTTGCTTCTGTGTAAGTACATTTCTTCGAGTCTGTCAGAGCTTAAAACAAGGTAGTGTTTCTTTCAGACTTGATGGTTTGCCTGCCTTCAGAAATTTGTGACTGCTTGTCTCGGGATTGAAAAGCATTTGACTGATACTGAGAAAATGGTACTTTTATCCAAAGAGGGAAAATGATCTGTGAAAATCGTAGAGATAAAAGTGAGGACAGAAAGCTGGTGCTTGGGTTTCCAGCTAAGGTAAAGCTGCATGGCTTGGTTCTGAGCTACCGTCTGGGCTTAAACCACAACAACCAGGTACTCCTGAAGTCTACGGTGTGATGACCCATCTTCTGAGGACTGTTTAACGCCCCATGTTCAGTGCTGCCCATCTCCTCCATACACCGTGTTCTGTACTGTCTCCTGCGTTCCTCCATACACTGTGTTCTGTACTAAATCTTTGATAGGTTTTGCAGTGGATCAGTTGGCCAGCTGAACCACTTACTTCATCTGCTTGGAAGTGACTATTTGTGTTGTCCCCAGCAAGATGGAAACCAGATGAGAAAAGCCTGGAGCTAGAGCCACCACCTCAGCGGCTGCTGGCACCGCTCTCACTGCCCCAGGAGAGCGCTGCTGACATAGCCAGAGTGTGGGATGGTCTAGTACGGCTTTTCATAGTTCATCTTGCAAAGCAGGAAGAGCGTGGGGTTGTTTTAAGACAAGGGAGCCCTGGCTCAAAGGGCGTCTCCAGACTATGAGACTCGCTTGGCCCAACTACTTCTTTTTATTGCAACAGTTGTTATTAAGGCTTTTGAGAATAGCAGCCCAGGTATTAAATATTGGTGTGATTTTTTTGGCTTTTAAAGGAGTCTAGAAAACTTCTTTGGAACAAAATATATATTATAGGCTATATAATGGAGTTCATTTCATGTTTGTCTATTCGGCATTATGCTTCATTAGCTGAGGGCTTGTCATATGATGACGTGTAATCAGTCAATCATGTGCCATTTGTGGTTATTCTGCACATGAAGCCAGATTTCTTTGTTTTAGTGCCTGGTATGTATTTTTCTTGTACTTTTCCAGCACTGAACCATAGATAAGACCAGTTGTTAGTCTCTGAGATATCTGCCTGCTCAGGAAACTGTGTGAAGGAAACAAATGGCCTCCTTAATTAGAAGGCTGTGGCTCCTCCTGATTTGAATGACTAAATATCCTTTTTCTCTCAGATTAATATGTTATTACTCACATGAGAAGTCTGATTGTCGTCAGGGGAAATTACTAGTTAGTGCTGTGCAGGAGGACCCAGCAGAAAACCCTGTGGTTATCTTTGGTTACTTTTGTCAAGGAATAGTCTTCGTGGAGATTGAGTGGCCTTGAGGGCTGCCATGTGGGAAGGGGGCAGTGCGGTTTGGAGCCCTGTCGATGATGCTGGTGAAGCTTTCGGAGCCCCAAATAACATTGGAGGGATAGCACTGTAAGCCCTTTTTTACAGATGAAGGGTAAATCATTCCTTATAGCTGCTACTTGTGAATGATTTCTCAAGGGTACTGGAGAGGGACTCTTCAGCAGGGACTGTAGTGATAGGACAAGGTGCAGTGGGTTCAAACTTAAACAGGGTAAGTTCAGGTTGGATATAAGGAAGAAGTTCTTTACTGTGAGGGTGCTGAGGCACTGGAATGGGTTGCCCAGAGAAGTGGTAAATGCTCCATCCCTGGCAGTGTTCAAGGCCAGGCTGGACAGAGCCTTGGGTGACATGGTCTGGTGTGAGGTGTCCCTGCCCATGGCAGGGGGTTGGAACTAGATGATCTTAAGGTCCTTTCCAACCCAAACCAGTCTGTGATTCTATGATTTATCAGTGGTATGGCTGTTGGGAAAAGAAATGTGTGGCCTCGATTTCAGGAGGAAAGAGGGAGGAATCATAAGCATTTGTGGAGAAAAGACGTAAAAGAGGAAAATTACTCCAAGAAATCCCTCTGACCCATGAAAGACGTGATATTTCTACCTGCTCCTTCCCCCCGTGAATTTATTTCTCTGGGCACATGGCTGTTTTGAGGGTTGGAAAATAGGAGTGTGGATCAGGAAGGAAGCTGTGGAGCTCCCTGCAACAGCCAAATCCAAAGGTAATTGTTAGCTCTGCATGAACATGAGCTGATCTGGAGCCTGTGCTTTACACCAATTCTTACTGGCCAAGAGCAGCTGTGAATAGACAGAAAATGATGCAGTGCTGCAGCCAGTACCCCAGCTATAGGGGTAGTCAATCATGAGCTCAGAGAGAGCTGCTTTTCTTCCATGTAGCTGCATTCTTAGCACTGCTCTTTGCAGTCTTGTGACTTTCTCTTTGTGCCATATAACAGTTAATGATTTTGTTAAATCCAAGTGGAGATGCATTGAGTCCCTACAGCTCAAGGGTCATTTGATGTTGAGCAAAATGTGAGCAGTTTTGCTGCTGGAGAATAGGGCTATGAAAGACAGCGTTATCATCTGAAGCAAATAACCCCACTATTTTGTTTGCTACTTGTGTCCATATACACGTGATCTCTTTTGGCTTTCAAGTGTAGTTGAACAGAGAAATTAATTTGCTGCTATTTGAATTTCAGCCATGCCTACAGAGAAAGAGAAGAGTCCCTTTGGGATGAACCTGTAAGCGGTCACTACCTAAAACATAAAATAGAAGTAATGGTGAAGTTGAGTGGGAACAGGTAGATAGATGGAGTTGCTAAAAGTCATAGGAAAGAGGTAAGATAAGCAAGGTCTCCTGAGTTATAATAGCCGCTAGGCCATCATGCCTCCTTAATGTGAGTCACCTTTTGTGCAGCCAAGTCATAAGCTCTCTTAGTCTGTGAAGATAAGCTCCAAATAGGATGGCGAGGACTTGAGCAGGGGTCTCACACATACAAGGACAGCATCCCATGGAGCTGCCCTTGGGACACAGTGGTCCTTGATCCCCTTAGCCAAGTAGCATCCAGTTTAGCCAAGCTCCAGCCACTTGGTGCACGTATACCACACTGGTGAGCATAACACAGGGGTATCTCTCATATGTGGGGGAGAAGGGAACACACAAGGACATGACATGGAGTGTTGATTAACACCTTGATTCAGAGTCCCCGGCTTCTTTCTTTGTAACTCTGGTATTTACACCTGTGAGCAGGTAGAAATGGCAGCTCCTTGTGTTAAGCAGCAGCTTAAGCCTGTTACTTTTGATAAATCATTAGTGTCCACAGTGACAGATAGATGCGGAAGTAATCCTAGCAATGATATCCATGCTGCTATCCATCTGAATAAGGGAAAAGCTCTCTTTTAGTCATAATGATGTTAGTTTACACAGGAGCTCTGTTGTTCACAGAGTAACCATTGCTCCATCAGAACAAAAAACTGGCAAATGTTGTGGCCATGAGCATGTCATGGAGACCGGAAGATAGAAGAGTTAGGATGAAAGGACATCTGTGTATCACACGGATACGTGCTCGCACACCATTTTCCCCAGCATTTGGCCAACTCTATTGATGTGAGCTGACCACAAGTGAATGGGACAAAGTATTTGGCTCTCCTCGTGTGCATTTTGCTCAGCTCCATTGGAAAAGCTTCTAAGAGCTGTTTGCTGCTAATCACTTTCAAGCAAGGAATGAATGGGAAAGTATCTTACTAGAATGATTTACTGTTCGTCGTGCATGGTAAATGGAGTTATTCACTGGCAGTCACACATCTCTGGCTAATCCTCTTGAAGGTCACTCGTACCAGTCACCAGTCTCTCATCACAGCTCCTGCAGTAGGGAACAAGGTATCGAGGATGGGATGTTGCTTAAAGAAGTGGGATCAGATCCGTCCACCAGTCTGGGTTTGTTCTTCACCCTGATTCCTACACCTCACATCACCAAGGATTAGTAAAGTGAAAACCTGAAACGGATGAAAATGTAATAACACTGAATTATTAAATCACCTCAGCCCAAAAGAAAGGAGCTGTCAGTGTTAATTGGTCTCTAGGGAAGTTGGAGCAGAACAGTTTGTTCTGGGATGTCCTTTCTTGCCCAGATATTACAGTAACCAGGTTGCAGGGCATCTGCCACGTCTTCCTCTTGGTGCAAACCCATCTAACTGTAAGAGAACTGGATTGCAGCATGTCGTTAGTATTTTTATTATGTGCTATGTCAAGTTCTTAAAAAAAAACCCCCCAATTTTGTTGTGTAATTTCCTTCCTCAGTTCCAGAGCCAGATAACACCAGAAGAGAATAACACTGTGACCTCACTGATGAGAAACGTCCAAAGAAATCAGGCTATCGTAATGACCTGGGGGGTACTTGAGCACTGCTCTCTCCTTGGGACTAAAAGAGGCTTTAACTGTGTTCCACTCACTGCTACAGCAGAGTCTGCTGGTGACTCTGTTCCCTGCCTGAGTGGGTCTGAGCACCACGGAAAGGACTAAATGTCAACAGATCGTTTGCAATGTACTAAAAATATACTTTTGTGTTTCAACCTAAGGCAACCCAGACTGCATCACCCACCCAAGGGCATAATACGTGTCAAGGGGTGGCTGAGGTCTTCAAGCACAGGAATGAGAGCTGTGGATAGCGAGTAACGTGTTGTTCCAGCTTGACAAGATTTTTCATCTAATGTGGACAGGTGCAGAGCTGCTGGGAAAGGCAATGTTTCTTTCCCCTTTCCCATAGATGAGAGATGATCATACCACCTGAAAGGCAGAAAGTGATTAGAGAGAAACTGAGAGACTTGCCATCCCGACCTTTCTTTCTGCCTCCCTTTATTGCTTTAGATAATCACTCAGTTTTGGTTCATTGCTCCTGGGCCTTGTCTGACTTCTTCAGTGTCTCTGCAAAGGCCAGTCTTGAGTGACTGACTTGCTGCCATGGTTGGGGCTTGGTCTTTTGCCTTCTCCCAACAGCTGGGCCAGGTATCAATCCTGTTATTCTGAAAGATGCTGATCTTAATTAAAGATATTGAATATTCCTGCTTGACAGCAGGCCACTACTGAGATATACTGACAAGGAAAATGGAGTAAATGGTACCTATTTACAGCATGCACAGTGCCTCAGTCTTTATACAGCTTCACTGATGGCACTCCTGTTGTCTGCAGGGCCAGAAGCTCAGCCTCTTCACAAAGGTGAACCTAAAGCTCTGGTACTCCATGAATTGCTCTGGTTATCCACTTCTTTTCGCTCTGTATTCAGAGCAAATCCGGATGAGTGCAGGCTGCTGTTATCCATTTCAGGAGCCTTGCTATACTGCCATTCTGTACTTCAGAAATTAAATAGAGGGGTGTTGGCTGATGTGTCTTAGGGAGGAGGGTTGAGTGAGTCTACCTTGAGAGAAATAAAAGATGTACATGCAAGGAACATCAGTCTTGCAGAGGCTGTGTTTAATCCACACAATTACTCTCTTCTGTGGGTTAAAATCCGTGCCCACAGTATCTCCTCTTCCCCCAGTTATCTCATGTGGAGATTGCAGGCATGGATCACACCATGGTGGTTACTGACTTGCCCACCTCCTGTCCATGTGTCTGTGTCCTGAGCGCTGTACTGGTGCATCCAAAATGCAGGCAAATTTCAAAGGGCCCATGTTGCTGCTCTGCAGCAAAGCCATCTGAGGGTTTATTTTTGGCAGGCTGTTAATAAATAAAAGGACATTGAAAATACAGGTCACAGAGTATAGCAGTACCCGCTCCTGCTCTTCTCCGCTGGGCTCAGTGGAGTGATGTTAATCCAGCCTCTTTCTCCTTCCTCTCCAGCCTTCCATTTCAAAACCAGTTTTGCATGCGTTCAGGTTGTAGGGATGTGGGAGTTTGGTTTGCCGCTTGGCAGCTCTGAAAGCTGAGACCCTCCTCAGAAGCAGAACTGAAGCCTCCTCCTTTGTTTCCTCCCACAGATCCCTGTTTTCAGCTGTGGGGAACAAACCCGTGTGCACAAAACACCCACCTTCCTTGCCCTGAAAGTCCCAATGACACTAAAAACAACCAAGGAGCTCAATGCCACGAGTCCTGCTGCACACACAGACCTTGACTGCCATGTCAGCCAAGCTGATGGCTGCAGCTGTGCCTCAGAGGCTTAGTGTGCTGTTATCAGGGTCCAGCAGGCAAACAGCACCCTGAACTTGGCTGCTGCTCATCTCCAGCTCTAAAAGCCTCTTTATCACCTATCTCCAAGTTAAAACAATAGAAGCTGCATAAGGAGTGCAGATGGGTATAACCCATAAGTGGAGGATATGAGAGGTTTCGAAGCAGGCTATTTCCTAATAGGCTATTTCTTCTTACAATGCTTAACTGCCCTCTGGAAGCACTGTTATGTTAAGCCATTATGTTAAGTCACTATGTTAAGTCACCTCAGTGTGTTCAGCTTCCCCATGGCTCCTGTCTCATCCTTCAGTGGTGCTGTCCTTCCTTCCTCTCCCCTTGCCACATCATGCCATTGCTGCTTCATTTGCCATCATAAAATCTTCTAGGTGGGTTTCACTTGTCAGGTCACACCAGATTTCCTCATACATCCTTGCTTACCCAAGGCATGCTGCAGAGGCTTGCTTTCTGTTCAGACCTTTGGCCAGTGGGTGTCTTTGTGATGCTCTGACAGAGGGAAAAGGGCTCTGTAGATGTCGAAATGGGGCCGCTTTGCCCATCTTTCCCTTCTACCACACATCTGCTCGGCCTCATCCTGCCAGACTTGCCCAGACAGCTCCCTTTCTTCTGGCCATCTCCTCTCTCTAAGTCCCTTATCACATGGTATTTTATTATATGATACAGTAAGAGAGAAGACAAGGTGAAGAAAAGAGTGAATTTAAAGTCAGCATTATACCAGACTTCAGTAGGAGGGTGTGATGACAGGAGCACAGGTGGAAGGAATACGTAGGGCAAAGGGACAGAGAAGGAAAGGGAGAACATAATTGTAACCTGCCACAGCAGTGACAGATAGCAAAATCAAGTAGAGTCAGGCTTCCAGTGCAGCCTATTATTGTGCCAGTAAAGATATGAGAGCAACTAATACCATCTTTTGCCTCAGGGTTTTTTTTCCTTATTTATAACACCATTACTGAGAGACAGGACATTGCAGAGCAACTGCTTGCTTAGCTTCAAGAGCAAGGAATGGCGAGCTGCTCCAAGAAGGAGGAAGGATCGTGAAGTAGGATATGAAAAACATGGTGTTTTTTAGCCTGTGTGAAGGAAAAACGTGATTGAAAGAATCTGCAGTGGACACAATAACTGGTTCAAGATACTGATGTCGAAAGAGGCACTGTTTCTCCGTGTGATTTCTGTAACGATGGAAGCAAATCCATGCCCAGCCCTGGAATCTCTTACTTAGAAACCTTCCAAATCATCGATTACTGACAATGTTCTTGGTTTTTCTTATTTTGATACTGAATGGTTAAGTTTTGTTTCATTTCCTTCTTTCTTTTCATGGCAGAGTGCTCTAGATTTGCCATACATTAAATTTTCATTTACTGAAATTAGTATTTCATTTACTTAAGTTATTATTTACTTAAGCTCATTAAAGAAATTCCTCTGCAGATTTCAGGGTGGTAACTGAGAGCCTCTGATGTCTATTTTGAACAGGGAGGAGTCAAGAATATTCCAGATATCCCTCAGCCTCCAGGCAGGATAAAATGCCAGATTAACAATGTACTGGGGATATTAATGGAGAAGCTGGAGAGTGAAGACAAGCCTTGCACTCATTTCTAACACTGTTTGGGCCTTTATAAAACACTTTGTGCACATTTGAATTCCTCTAGGATGTCGTAGCCAGTGTCGTTCTTACTAAAGGCTGGATCTGTTGACCACATGAGACCGTGGGGCAGCCAGACCACCCATGGCTGTGTCATTTTCAATCACTTTATTATTTACCAGAGGGTAAATTTTACCATACTAGCATGTAGAAAGTTCATTCTTCTGCAGACAATTCTACAACTGGCTCTTTACAGAAATGACACTAATTCTCAAGTTATTTGTTCAGGTTTGAAGTGATGCTGTACGAGAAGAAGTTGTACCAGCGCGACTCTGCAGTGGCTGATGAACCCCCCTAAGTCAGTACAAAATCATTTGTTAGAATGGGCTATGTAAGAAAACTAAGAGCAATACAAGAAAACAAGTTGTACCAGATGTCTCTTGTGCTGTGAGAGGATGCCTATCTAGCCCTGATTTTCATGTCATGTCCAGTTTGGGGCTTTTCTTAGGTATCCAGGCTGAAGCTTGATTGTACAAATGCTGAGCCTCAGCAGCTCTCAAGGGCTCCTGTTGGACTTGAAGCCCAGGCAGAGCATGTTGGGAAATGAGGTGCTCTTTTCTCAACATATTCCAAAGTTATAACATCTGCTTTTAACGCTCGGTTTTAAGTACTTTTCATGAAAGAGTGCAAGAGACCACCCAGAATATCCACTAGCCTGGTGGTTAGGAAACTCATCTGGTTCTTCTGGTGTGAATGTTTTTCTCTCTTTCTGGTTTGGAGAAGAAATTGAGCCTGAAGCTGGAAAGATTTGATCACATTCTATTGTGACAAGCAGCATTGTATACCCAACATTGACATGAAGAAGGGGCATCTCAGGTTGTAATGATGGTGTTGCTTTTTCTGCAGGGATTGCAAAAGTCTTGCCAACAGTAGTTGAAGCATCGTAACTGTGCTGCAAGAGACAGTGTGTAAATGTTCTTGTTTAGTGATTATAGATCAGTATATTTGCTGCCAGATGTTAGTGACCTGTTTATTGGAAACAGTTGATTCTGGAAATCAAGCCACCTGCAAGATGTCCGAATTCATGCAGTGAATCCACAGTGCAGAGAGAGAAAGTTAATCCCTGTGGTCTGAGATGTGGCAATGGGGCTGAGCTTCCTCTCTGCACATGTGCTGCTCCTTAATGGAAGAATGGGAAGAGGAATGAACATTAATGTTACGCTCAAGTGCAGTTTTATGGTCTATAGTCCCTTATAGTGGGAGAAACCAAATGGAATGTACCATTACCAGGATCTATAAGGAGCAGTTGCATGTTGTGATGGAGATGAGCTGGACTGGTCCCTGAATGGTTTATCCCTTTCTCTAGCTTCCCTCCCTGTATAAATCACCGCTGCACACATTTTACTCCTACCCAACACATACGGCAGTAATTAACTGGCTTTGGAGAGGAAGTGTTTCCCGTGATAAACCAATTCTCTCGTGGTACTTAAGCGCTGTGGAAAATTGACAACAAATTGCCTCTGACACGATTAAGGGTCCCCGGTGAGGGATTGGGTGGAATCTCGAGAGGCACCTGCAGCATTCCCCCCTCGCCTGCCTCTAGTACTGCAGTGGCTTGTCCAGGCTGCCCAACTGCTTGCTTTCCCCTGTGAAACAGCGTGAAAGCAGCTTTGCGAAGCAGAGTAATCAGCATGAGAGGCTGCAGGGACTCACCATGCACCAGCCAGTGTTAGAGCAGGGTCACTGCTGGCTGTGCCAGTGCAGGGCAAGATGCTGGCCAGCCTTGCTAGGCAGGAATAGTGCTAACTGCAGAAATGTCATCGAGTTGTGCTTTCTACACTGGTAGCATGACAGGTAATCTTACTTTTACTTTCTAGGGCAGAGTGTTGGCTATCTGGAGGTAGCCATACATGAAAAGCAATGAGACTGTGGGCAGGGAGAGCAGCTAATTTCATCGTGGTCCAGTGGAGGCCACAAGGATGATCAAGGGTCAGGAGCATCTCTCTTATAAGGGGACATTGTGGGAGCTGGGCCTGTTGAGTCTAGAGAAGAGCAGACTGAGAGGGGATCTCCTCAATGCAGATCAATATCTCAAAGGTGAGTGCCAGGAGGATGGTGCCAGACTCTTTTCAGTGGTGCCCAGCGACAGGATGAGGAGCAATGGCCATAAACTGAAACACAACAAGTTTCACCTCAACATGAAGAAGAACTTTACACTGAGGGTGGCAGAGCACTGGAACAGGCTGCCCAGGGGGCTTGTGGAGTCTCCCTCTCTGGAGACATTCCAAACCCAGCATGGACATGTTCCTGTGTAATCAGCTGTAGGTGGCCCTGCCTTGGCAGGGGCTTGGACTGGATGATCTCCAGAGGTCCCTTCCAACCCTAAATGATTCTGTGATCATGGTACAAGCCCCTAGGCCCTGCTTTATATACTTGTGTTCAGGCTTCTCTAACCAGCAGTGGTGGCTTTTGGTTTTTTTAAGCCTTTTTTCCCCTTCTCTGCTCGAACACTGAGTTCTTGTAGAGCAGAACCCCACTGCTTGTGTTGGCCACATCTCTTTTATGCAGTGAGACAGGCTGTAACAAAATTTATTAGACAGCATTATAGAGTGGGTCATTCCCTCAGTGGTTTTGAGTTCATACAACCAAGCAAGAGCTGGAAGGCAGTGGCACCATCTACAGCTTAATGGCAGCCACCTGAACCCACTAATCATTAGCCACATGGGGTTGCAGGGCAATAAAGGCTCGTCACCAATCCCTGTCACAGCTGTGACAAGCCAAGGTGGTTTAGGTCAGTAGTGCTGGAAAATATTGGGTTGCTCAGCCCTGGCTCTTGCCAGCATCTCAGTGCTGCGTCTTACGACTAAGGACAGCAAGCAGCCTGATCCAGCTAGAGCTTCCTGCTGGTACCAAGTAAGATTCTGCATGTTGTGGGCTTGGTTGTGATCCTGAAGTTTGGAAACATGTTGATGCATCCGGACTGTTTTATCCTGGGAGGGAAAACCCAATGAAATGCCTTTGTCCTCTGCAGTGGTTATCTCAGCCCAAGCTCTGCTCATTTTGAGCGTGTTTTACCCTTGTGTCTGCAGCTGAAGAGGTCCTTAAATGCCATCAGTAAGTGTTGTTGGGGGGATTTCTTTCCTGTAGTCCATTTGGCCCTGGTGAGCAAAGCTGGAACAGGCAGCATAATGCGGAAGCAGTTATTGCGTGTGGTGGCTTTGAGGTATAAGTCCCTATTACAAACCATTTTCTACTTGTTTTTAAAGGCTTAAAGCTTTAAAAGCTTAAGGCTTGTTGCTGTTATGTTTAACTGGGAGCGTGGCTAATGTCTTGCAAAGCTGGGACATAAAATTACATCTGTCAAGTTCACCTGCTGAGCCTGTATTTCAGATGTTTAGTGTAAACTACTGGGGCAGGTGCAGCCAAATCTGCACCTTTGTTTTCTTTCAACAGTGTGCCAAACTAATGCGTTTTAGTGTGCTTTGTATGACCTGTGGTCACTTACTTCTGCCAAACAGATTTTGGTTTGCTTTCCTTGCTCTATAATGCTTCTGTCTTCTTTTAGTAACAAACCAAAGTCACTTTCAGTATAGACAAGTCAGTATGTGTCTGGATTGACAAAGCTGCCAGGTTTTCCTGGGATGGGTCATCACTTGATTTTGAAGTTTGTTAGAGAGGGATGCTAAAAATAGCTTTAAAAAGCTGTTCTTGCTAACCAGAGGCTTTTGCTGCTACCTGTAAGAGCTGGAGAGGCCCTGATGGCAGTGAGGCTGCTCTGAGGGTCCTGAGTTTGTGGTTCCTCCATGATCCAATCCTTATTTAAGTGATAATGATATTATTCAGAAAATCCTTCAAGCTGTCAGTGGAGTGGATTAAGTCTGCTGTTTGGGCCTTTTTCTCTGGTGCCTAAACATAGTGTTTCCTGGGACTGTGTCCTGTCATTGGTGGCTTTTCTGGGCTCTGGTAAGCGTTCAGCTTGCTTTGCCTTTGGTTCAGTGAAGGCTAAGTATTGCTTCCTCCCTCCAATGTAGCTTTTCCTATGGAAGCTGGAGGGGCCTAGTATTTCTGGCAGCATCTCACTTGTTATAAATATTTAATGGATTCAAAGCTGACTGTGGGCAATGTAAAATGTGTTTGAGATTGACTCAATGCAAATACAGAGGAATTGAAAATATGGGAAATAACAACAATAAAAATGACATTGAGGTGCTATTGAGTGCCAATGGGAGGTGATACCTGAGGGTCATTCGTACCTTTGAGATCTCACACGCTGCTTAAGTCCCAGCAGAAATACATTGGCCTCTGTAGCGAGGAGCTGGATCTGCTGCTGTTGGCCCCTGTGAAGTGTGTGTGAAAAGGAGGAAGGCTCTGCCAAGAAATCTGCTTTAAGTTAACTGGAATGTATGTTAGGGTGCCTTGAAGCTCTTGTCAGATCTTGGATCCCGTTAGTCCCCGTTGAGGAGTGCTCTAAGGAAGCCTTAATGGGGGGATTTTTGCTCTTGACATGGGGGAACACTTCATGTTAGATATGTTAGATTTCTTTATTTTTAAGCGAATGCAATGGTGCTTGTAACACTCCATCCCTCCAGACATCTAGTGGGAATTGTCTATGAGTGGGTTTCTGGAACCAAACCCTTCACCAGGGAGGGGGAAGGCTGCTGTGCATCATCCCTGTGCATAAAAGGTGAAGGACTGGAGAGCTGAGGAGGAGACATTACAGGCGGGCAATGTGTTGATGGATCTGTGTGGGTTTAACAAAAACCCCACCAAACTAACTTGCAAGAATCCAGATAAGGGTCACAAACCCAGGGTTGGGGTTAGAGAGGATGCCTTCTCGTGGTGAAATCAGGACTCAGCCCTGCTGAGAGGAGCAGAGGTAGAGAGGAAGACTGAGGGCAGGAATGGCTGGTGACCGGGGAGAAAGCTATGAGGAAAAGGTAGAACAGGGGTCAGTACCCGGAAGCCAAATTCGGCTAACTATGTGGACACCGGGCACAAAGAGATAAGAAAGTAATTGGATGAGCTGCTGTGGAAATTGAGGACATTTTATCTTGTTTTCCAATCTGTCTGCCTATCTAGGGGATGAATTTTAGCCTAATCTGTCCTTGGAGATCAAAATCTGTCAGTGAAGGCTGAAAACTTGTAGGCTTGAGGTAAATGCCATGAGCTGACAGCACAGCTGGATTATTGCAGGCAGTTAGTCTGTAACAACATCACCTCTCTTCTGCCATTTACTTTGGATGGTTTTCCATCCAAAGTTTGGTTCATGCTAGCAGGATGTTTATAGGCCACGGAGAGAAAATGCTGCTGTGTTTTTAAATCTGACTGCCCTTTGTTTTGACAGGGTGGTACCGTTTGTACTGACACTGAATGGGGCTTCAGCCAGTTCAGTAGATTTCTGCCAAAAATCTGTTGTTATGAATTACAAGCTTGTGACCTTATGGTCAAACTTCTAATTGCAACAACACAGGTTTTGAGAGTGTTTTGCATCTTAAAGTCCTTATGTCTGGAGGAGAGGGAAATGCAGACCAGAACAGGTCAATTCATCATGTAGTTCTTGCTTCTCTTCCCAAAAGAGAAACTGGGGAACTGAGAACATGTTAACATTTGCAGAGTGTTTCTGGTCTTGTTTTTCCTGCTTTGAAAGTAGATGTCCACTGAAATCTAGCAGAATAAACTCGTCTCCAGTAAAACTTTGGAGTTTGTAAACCCTTCATTTAAGTGGAGATGAGGATTTCTGTTTTAGTAGCTTTATCTGAGGAAAGTGTTAGACTGTTGGTTTAGGGGGTGTATCTGGGTCTTGAGAATGGAGAAATCAGATTTTCTGAGTGCTTTATTTGCAGTTGTCATTTTAATTGCTGGCAAATTATACACGTTTTTGTCAAGGCTTCCCCCCAGATAATACTATTATACCCCTTATGGAAAGGGCCCACTAAGCAAACTGTCTCGGCATAGGCTACTTCTGATTCTGTAGTGCTGAAAAGTTACTTTGCAGGATTTTGTTGCATTTTCACAGAACTGGAATAAAATATACCCAAGTACTGATGTGTTTTGTTTTCAGAATGGATTTACTTGAATTCTAACTTCTTTCCCCTCATTTAATCAGAAAAGAGATGATAAAGAACATCTCAAAGTACATCAGAATCTGTCATACTGCACAGTCTGGAAAAAGCATAAACAAGAGGGCAATTAAGGTCTGGTAGCCCTGGCTTTTTAAGAGTAGTTTGGCAGGAAAACTTATTCAAATAGAGAACACAGGGTTTGCGGTGTTGAATTCAAATGGCTTCAGTGCCACATGTGATGATCCAGCCTCAGGAGGCTGCTGCTCTTCTTTAAGGGTAGTAATCTTGGGCGATGCCCTTTGGGTTATGGCAGAGGCAGAGTTGATCAAGATCATATGAAGCCCACAGGTGGATTTGGACAATGAGCATCTTGTAGCCTTTTGGAAAGCTGGCTACCCTTCATGCAGGACTCTGAGAAAAGACAGGGCATGTAGGTGAGAGATAGCCCTGGAGAAAAGGGTTTGTGTGTGTCAAGTTCTGGCTTCAGATAAAATATCCTCCTCCTCCCGTTGAAGTTTGTTTTCTCAGTGTGGGTTTCATCAGTGTGGGTTTCATCAGCAAGGAAACAGGCCACCATAAACCTCATGCAATCCCAATTTCAGATGGTGGCAGGTGGTGAAATAAAGGATGGTGCTAATGGAGACCATGGTTAGAAATAGCCATGCTGTTCCCTGGCATAGCTTGGCGGGGATGAGTTAGCCCTCAGCCAAGAGGAATCAAATTAGATTGTAAAATACTGAAGCAAATAAACAGAGATTATAGAGCCTTTCTGTGAAACAACCTTTCCTGTCATACATTGTTGTTGTCCCTGGACCTCCCTCCCATCTACCTGCTGAGGAGCCCCCTCCATCGAGGCCTGGCATCAGCACTATTGAGCCATAAACCTGGGTGCCTGTCAGCAGTCCATCACTCCTCCACAGGCCATTAGCTGCCCAGACATCCCTGGCCTCAGGTTGTCCTTCCTGGTACAGTGAAGAACAGCTGTAAGCACAGCCTGACCTTCAATCACAACCAAAAGCCTCATCACAGCTTCAAACCAGCCTTGAGGGGAAAGGGCTGGGTGATGGATCCATCCTCCGCTACCAAGTTAATGCTGGGGCTCTCTGTCCTTTGAGTTTCAATTAGTGCCTCTGTGTGTTGTGTAATGAGATGCTAAAGCCCTACTAGAAATGACAAGGCGGTGGTAGCTCTGCTGGGTGGAAAAACATGCCATTAGGAAAGGCTGACAGCAGCCAGTGACAAACCACAGCGGGCGGCGTGTTTAGCAACCTGCGCTCCCCGCTATGCAAAGAGGTTAAGAGGAAGGAGAGAGATCATTCATAAAAGAGTAAGAAGGTCTTGCTCGCTGGTAAGTCATTTCTGTCACTCTGCTTCATGCAGAGACTGCTAGAGAGCAAACCCAAACCACAGTGGAAACAATAAGCGAGCATGTGGGACTGTGCAGGGCAGGTAATGATTACTCTCTCTTCCTCTCCCCACTTAGCTCTGTTTCTGAGGAACATGCACATCTAGTAAAACTTAATGCAATTAATACCTTAAGGTTTACTAGTTAACTGTATTAGGTGTCAAAGATATACATTGAATGAATAGGTGTTTTCTATTCATTTATTTGAGTGGGGATTGCAGGTTTTTTTGCAGCAAGGCGATAGTTATCAACTGTGTTTGAGGTCCCAGCATAAACCTGGGAGAAAACATCTTCAGTCCCATTGTTGTACCTGCTTTTTCTCTTCCTGTGAGGTTTGTCTCCTGAGTCACAGCTTTTGTCTCCTATTCTGGAAGCTGTTTGTGGTTATGCTCCTTCATAACCTGTGCTTTTGGTAACTCAGAGGTGGCAAAAGCTCCAGGCTTACTGAAGCAGCTCTGTCAGTGGCTATAACATTTGAAGCTCAAACCCATAATTGTCACAGCTAGAGCCCAGCTCTGAAACACTCTGCAGTGAGGGTGGTTAGAAATGTCTCTTTCAGGATGTGCATTATGGTATTTGTCTTGAACCACCTATTGAATGATGAGTCTGTTATGTGCTGAGTTCCCTATGGGGGTCCCTTTGTAGCATAGGGTGAATGGAGCGGGGCATTTCCTTGTGACACCCACCAGAAGGCTCTTGAAAATACCCCAAAGAGCAAGTTAGAAAGTGGCATGTTGCTTAGCATTAGTTGATGGTATGGTAGGGTGCTGCTCTTCACGTGAGCAACAAGTCATCACTGTTGTAAAGGAAGAGACTTATATTGAACACTTGCAGTTCTGCCCTCTGTATGTGTCCTGGTTGGTTAAAGTCCCCCCATAACACTTATGGAAAACTTCATGGAGGCAGCAGCCAGCCCTGACAGTGGTGTCCCCCTGCAGTGTGGATGTATTTGACTGTATTTGTGGTTCAGGCTTCTTTTGTGTGATCCTAATACAGTTAGCATCTTTATTTCTGCTTCCAGTGCCTTTGTGGGGTTTCTTTAATCCACTTACACTCCCCTTGGTCCTGCTTTCAGTCACCTCCCTTGAAGCAGAGATTTGTCCTTGGATATTGCTTGACCTGCTTTGCCAAGGTGTTTATCTTCTGCAATGCAGATAGCAAACTTCAGGTTAATGTTTCCCCAGGCAGTTTGTTGGCTGAGGCAGCACATGGGGAGGTTCCTTGGGGAAGTGCATTTGCCTTCCCTGATCCCTCCAGATATTTGGAGACCAAGTTGAGGGGTGAAGAAAATCAGACCAAGAGGTGTGTGGAGTGGGGAGAAACAAGCAACTTCTGCATCAGCAAAAGGCACTGCTGCTTTGTGAGACTCGATGTGGATTCAAGGGGATATTTATTACTGGTGAAAAGAAAGCCCAAAAGGACTTGATTTTTCTGCTCTCAGGCTGAAAAATCCCACGGTGGCTTAGAAGGAATTGAAACATTTGTATCCAGTGGTGACTTTGAACTGGTAGGAGGGCCTCTTATTTCATGGGGTTTGGCTGTGAAAATACCTTGTAGGCAGCAGTCAATTCCTTGTAGGAGCCTTTAGCTCTACACCACAGATATAACCCCTGTCTCACAATATTGTTTCTCCTCATGGAGAAAGGTTTCAGTGAAATGATAGGAAATGGTATGGCATGTCTGAATACTATTAGTTTTAGGGGGAGTTCTTTCCCTTTCAGTTGCTACTCCATCATTTGGCACTGGCATTGCACAATTCCTGTTTCTTTTACTGCTCTTATGATAGGGGAGCTCAGACAAGCAGCCAAGGCCAATGCCAGGAGCACCTAATCAAATCTAGTTGTGCAGATCCCTGTCCATGGGCTGGGCAAACCACAGAGTGTTTCAGGGCTGCAGCAAAACTGGACTCACTGTCCTCTTCCTGGCTTTGATATCAGCTACAAGAAATGGATCACCAAATGCATTTCCCTCTGCTGGTACATCACCCCTTCATCCCCTTCCCTTCTTACAGGACATTAATAGTGATGGCCCAAGCACAATGTCTATGCTGTGAGGCTGCTTTTCCCAGTTATTCCCCCTCCATAGTGTCTGCAGTCAGTGAAGGGATGCTGGGGCTCGATGCCGGGGCAGCCTGCTGCAGGCAAGGCTTTCTTGGAGAGGCCTGTTGACCAGAGAAAGGAAAGGTGTGTCCTTCCTCTGAGTCTTGCAGGGCTTTAAATACACAGTTCCAGGTTTATCTCATTGCTTTAAAATATGTGTTTACATTGTCTTAAAGGCATATTTTGAGGCAAGGAAGGGTGGCTCTATGTGTTATTGCTTAGGAGACCCCCTCGCTCATGACAGTGGGAGAGATTGCCTTCCATGCTGGCCAGTATGAATGCATCAGCTCAAAAAAGCTTTTGAAGCAGCTCCAACACTAGTTGGGCGCAGAGTATTTTGTGCATCCCAGTGTGATACAGGACATAGGAGGAAGGATGAGCACTCTTGCCCTCGCTGGTAGGTAACTGTTTTGCTCACAGTTTGTTGTGCTTTAACCCTGGCTGGAGCTCAGCACCACACAGCCACTTACTCCTCTGCAGTGGGATGCAGGGGGAGAACCAGAAGCCAAAACCCCACCAGTGTGGCAGGACAAAGCTGTGCTTGTCCGGAGCAGCACTGGGAGGAGGCAGGATCCAGCCAAACAGCACTTACCTGGCATGGCGTTTCCCAACCTGCCTGTCAATCCCCATAGAAAGGAATTGATCTGGGTGCCGCTGAGCAGAGAGCAGTGTGTGACAGACTGGAGGTGAAAAAGGATGTGCCCGACTCTTGGCTGTGCTTGTGACGCATGTTTTGTCTAACCACAAGTGCTTTGTTCTAAAGGCCACCGTCACAGTTTTAACCCGGTCTGTTCACAGCCTCTTCTGCTGACATAGCCGTTTGAATGCTGTTGTCTGCGCTCTGCCCCCTCCTTAGCTGCTTCACACCCTCCTGCCTCTCTCCAAATGGTGACAAGAAGAATTTGGTGGTGAGAAGGGCACCAGGGCAGAGCTAGGAGCTGCAGAGTTCTGTGTGACAAGACCATGTGTATTGGTTGTCTTAAGTGTTTTCCTGAGGAAGGTGCCAAAAAGAGGAGAAATCTTTGTTGGCTGGTGTCACTCCCTGGGAAGAGTAGCTCTTCTGTCTGTCTTGGTAAGCTGGGTGAGTGGCAGTGATTTGGGAAGGGGTGTCTCTATTGCAAAAGTATGATGGTCCAGCAGTAGGCCATCATATGCACCCATCCCTTCTGCTCCAAATGAATTCCTTAGGTGCAGAAGTATTGCCCCTCTCCTCCTGCCACCCATCATCGCCTCCACAGATCTTTTCAAGCCCTTGAAAGGAGGGCTTCTCGAGCAAACTCCTCTTTTGGCCTTTCACATCCTTCCACCACGGCAGCCTCACAGCACCCCTGCAAGCACCTGGGAGTGACAAACTGCTGCTGTGTGAGGCTGGTCAGGAAGAGAATGATGCCCTCCAGGAGAGAAATAACCAAGGGGTTGAAAGAAATGGCTTGCTGAGGTAGTTGAGTTTGTCAGGGCTTGGGAGTAAAAACCGAATCCACCCTTTGCATAGGGATTCTCTTCAAAGCATTATTCTGGCCAACACTGGTTTGCTTTACAAGAGTGGAGGGTGCTTTGACTTCACTGAGTTAACTTTGATTTCTGTAGAAGTAGCAGAACAACTGTGAGCTTGGGCCCCATGCATGCAACTGTACTACAGCAGCATTGTTGCTTGTGTTTGAGGATCACAGCTTCAGGATACCAGGAGGAACACCATCCCTTCTCCAAGCAAAATGCTAAAGGAAAAACCAGCCATCATAGCTGCAGCTGCTGGAGAACTATCTGCAGACTGCATGTGAAGGAGAAGCACCAACCTGGCAGCTTCATTTTGTAGCATAGCTTTCCAGATGTTGGAGCTGTGATGTGCACATACAGTATCTCACCTCCAACAAAACCATATCTGGTGCCTGGAGCAAGGTGTAAAAGGTGCTATTGATAGAAGTATAGTAATGCCATATGACAATGCTCCAAGATATTTCTACACACAAAATGCTTATGACCTTGTGATGCAGTTTTATGCTTTAAGGCATATTTTATGTTAAAGATATGTACTTCTAGAGAAAGAACTTGGCATGCTTTTTAGATCCATAAACATAAGAGCTCTCAGACAAAGTACATGAGTCTTTACTGTCTGCCTTGGCATTCATATCTTTCATCTGTTGCATGTTGCCAAATTCATTTGTTGCCTTTTGCTGTCAGTGGAGATAAACCAGTGCTAATTTAGTCCACAATATTTATTCCTTTTTGTTCAGCCTTGTGCTGTGGAGCCAAATGCTCTGCCCAGATAAACCAGCACCCACCTTAGTCACTGGCCCAGGCAGCTAGAGAATAAGCTGGCTGCTGTGCTGGGAATTATGGCTGTGCTGCACCCATACCATGTTTGGCCTCTGAAATTAGAAAGCGAGGCATGAAATTAGCAGCTGCTATTATCGATGCTCATTCTGCTGACAACAGCGTTGTATGACATTAGTGTAGGTGTTTCCTGCAGCCCCATGTGAGAACATGCGGGCTGGTTTCCATTCTGGTTTAACATTTAGGGTTGGGGTTACACAGAACTGCAGAAGCAGCAAGGTGTGATCTAGTGTCTGGGCTCCTGCAAAGCCTCAAAGATAAGGTGCTTTAACCACCCCACCCCCCCCCCCCAGACATTAAAAACAAAACAACAAAAACCAACCTGGTCTGTGCTACCTTTGTGTCTGCACACAGGAGGAAGGCATGGGTTTGGTTAATTGGCAAATCCAATAGGGAAAAAAAAAATAATAGTTTCTTAAATATGAAATCTCTTTGCTATGGAAAAATACTTCAGTCTAGTCTTTTTCTTCAGCTATTGTGAAAGAAGACCCCTGAGATGTGGAGAATAATTTCCATGCCCTTAGGGAGATGGGGAGGCTGGAGCATGGACACAGGGAGCCAGCTTTTTCCATGGTCACAGAGCAGCCAAAGCTGCATGTGGAGAGTAGACCTAGACCTCCTGAATTCTGTTTTCTTGCTCTTTCTGTTTTAATGTTTTCTGTCACTTCCCAAATGATTATCACCCAGTCCTGCCACTTCAACAGGGCTCATGTTGTAAAAGCTAGGATAAAGAGGTGATGGGGAAGGTGTTAAAGATGCCAGGTGGAGTCATCCATGTCCTCCTTTCAGATGCAGTTCATAGATCAGGTAGGAAGAAAGGTGTCTCCTCTTTCTATTTTCAAGCTGTTTATGTATTTTGCCTGTATGTATAAGGGGCTGGCTGAGGCCAGGTGAGCCTGGGGATGGGGTGATCGCTCTCGCAGGCCCATAGGGATATGTTTAGGCTCCATGCCTGGTTCCTCAGCTCCACTTCTAGTGCAGTTCAGACGAAAACTGTCAGAAACAGGCATCAGCACTGACACGTCTTGTATCTGACAGGCTTCAGCAGTGGGTGTGTGAACTGGGATGAGGTTTTCCATAACTGGAATGGGTTTCCCCCACTATGGAAATACATCTATAGTGACTATACACTTGCCCTGAGCCGAGTGTTGCTGTCCTTCCAGAGACAGAGACTGAAATATGGCTGGGTGGCATTTTAGTGTGAACAGTTATAAAAAGAAAGAAGAAACCAAACAAACAAGACCAACAAGGGGCTGGGAGAGCAAGAGGTAAAAAAGCCCCAACCCAAGCAAACTGGGGGGAGTGAGAAGCAATTTCAGGTCAGGCAGATGACTTTGCTAGTCAAATGTGGCAAGCTGTTTGAGTGAAGTTTCTCTTGGGAAAGTTCAAGTGTTTTATTTCAGACTCCAAAGCAAAACTCTTCTGTTTCTCAATGGCTTTTGTTCAGGAGTTGAACTAATTGCAAATTACACATGTAAAAGGGAAAAAGGTCTGGTAGGGATGGAGAGAAATGATGGAGCCAAGTGTGAGGAGCAGGGAGGGGTTGGCGAGAGCAATGATATCTTAGGTCAAGAGTAGTGTAAGTTGGGTCTTTCCTTAAGGTTTGTTTTTTTTTTTTACTGGCTCTTCCACCAAAATGCCTTATTTTGCATGAGTAAAAACTGTAGGGATCTTGGTTCAGAGATGATTTGTACAATCTAATGTTTGACAAAGGAAAATGAGAAAAGCTTTGACATCCCTGACTTATGCTGGGGCTTTGCCTGGCTCCAGCGTGGAAGATGATGGATGTTTCTTCCTGTAGTTTCTTGGAGATGAATTTTCCACTGTCTGCCTCATATCTGATGAGGTCTCTGATGTGATATAAGAACACATCAGGGCCTTTTTCAGGCTCTTAGTTAAATGTTCAGGCTGGGCAAATATTGCTGTTGATGAGTAGCTAATTTTAATTCCATATTTATGTATATGTAAATGCACCTATAAAAATATATTCATATAAAATTATTAATAACTTACACTATTATTTTAATTAATCTAGCTATAAATTTATTTTTTATATGTACATATATAAAAAACATCAAGTTCCCCTCCCAAGCATGGGAAACTACTACTTTTGGTTCAGTTTCAATGTATGGCAGTTACTGAGGTGGCTGCTCCTCGGATCCATACACAGATAAATGGATCATGTCATCTTTGCTCTCCTAGTTTTGAAATTGATTTGCAGAATTCCACTTTCTAATCTGCCCCCTTAATCCAAGCTCATCCTTCTGTTTCTGGCCAGCGTCTGATTCTTTGAATGATCAAGTAGGTTTCCTCTCTTTGTTCCCCTGCTAAAAATACAAACAGTTCAACAAAGCTGCAGTTACTATTTTCCTGTCATCATGTCCTTTTCTTTATCAAGCCTTCAAATCAAGCGTGGGTATTCAGATGTGATGAGGGTGCTGCTTCATGAGTTTAACCTTTTGGTTTGGTGGGAGTTACGTGGGGGGGGGGGGGGGGGGGGGGGAATCAGAAATCTCCAAAAAAAGAGGAAAAACTCAATACTGACATAATCTTAAAAAGTCTTTTATTTAATAATGTGGTGTTTTGGGTTTCTTTAATCAGAAATCTGAACTTCTGCAGCTTTTTATTTCTGAGGGTGATGAAAATTAGCCCTCTGGGAAACAATTCCTCTTCGGTGTAGCTCTTTAATTTGCCTGTCTGAGCCTTTTAATAATGGTACTGCATCCTAATTGGAAGTCACTTGAAGGCAAGCAAGGTTTTGATTGTGATTGATTTAATAGATCCTTGCTGTAGCTGGTCTTGAGAAATCTATCTTGCTCTGGAATGAAGTTATTAATAGGCTTTGCTGTGTACTGCTGATCCTCGGCGGGTGTGGAGGTACAGTCCTAAGGATTTAGTCTTGCCCCATTGTAACGTGTGGTGATTTACTCTGCAAGTTGGGTGCTGTCATGGTGGAAACTGCAATGGTTTCTTCTGTGGGACATCCCTGTGGGGACCACGATGCCAGGAGCTGCTGCTTCTCTACCTGCAACCTGCTGCAGTGGGGCTACAGGGAGCTGCAGCCCCATCTTTCACTGGGCGAGCATTTGCTTAACTGGGGTGAACCCAGTTATAGTGTAGCCAGGAGCCTGCAAAGAAGATACCTTTCCAGATGTGTTTAGCTGATATTCTCCCCTCCAGGCCTTCCGACACTTCATAGTGCATCTGTAATTTCCCTGGGACAGCTTCTACTGGCAGCGATGAAGTTGGGTCTGAAGAGTGTAGAAAGGGTCAGAATTTGGCCTTCTCTCTATATGTAGAAATTAAACAGGAGTTACACAGCTTCCCTTTCTTCACACCCTACTGGAGCACAAACCAGTCCTTCTTACTGGCTCAATTAAGCTACAATCTAATGCTAAACTGCATTAACTTTAGTTTATAACTGCAGTCTGAATACTGGCCAGACCCATAATGTGCTCTCTCTGATGGGCTCACATAAGACCAAGGTATATTTTCAGCAACCCCATCACTGATTCAAGAGCAATGAATATTAAAACATCAATCAGCTTCTTTTAATTATGCCTGGAGCAACCTGAGAGTGCTGTCACTTTGTGACAGGTCAGAAAGAAGTCTGTGCCAGTGGGATGCCTGACCTGCAAAAGCACCAAGGTGAGGGCAGGGAATTAAACTGACTCTTACCCCACTGTAGCTTATTGCTCCTGGCCCAAACCAGGAGCAGTAACATTGGACATACTGTTTCAGTGATGTAAAATGCTGCCTTGACCTCATAAGCATGGTATTCAGCAGCTAGTTGCTCTAGCATCTTGTGAGACCGTGTTTTCACACAGTGTTTTCTTCTCCAAGCAAGTGAGCTTTGGCTTCTCATGACGGAAGAGAGCAAACAAGTTGTGTGAGGATCCTGGCTCTTACCTAGAGAAAGCATGAAGGAGCACGTCCTGGTCCATGGGAGCTTTACCACTTATTTCAGTGGCTGTAAGATTGAGCTCTGTGTCTGAGCTGTGACGCACTTTGTGCTGGCAGATGCAGGGAGGTTTCCCTCGCACACATGATGAATTTAACTGCTTAGCTACACACGTACTCATTCCTCTCCCAGCTGTCACAGGGCTCTCATGCTGTGCCAGTGGTACCAGCGTGCTTCTCCATCATCCCTTTTGAGACACTCGCATCTGTCTCTCCCCCGTTGTCTTAGCTATTGACTCATTTGTAATGGCAGTAAATGAGGAATGCAAAGTGCCAAGTCACGGGGTAACGATAACAGAAATGTCATTTGTGCTGGACAAATTAATACTGTGCTGCCTTTAGAATCATGACTGACCCTCCTGTGCAGAGGTCTGTCACAGACAGTGAGCGTTCTGCATGCTGACATTGTCTCCTTCCCCTAAAGCATGTCCTGCAGCATCAGCTTACTGCCTGGGTGCCCGAGGTGGTTGTAAGCAGCTATCCTGGGAGCTGGCCACCTCTGCAGCATCCACGCTGCCCTCCTCTGCCATCTCAGTGGTCTCTCTTGCCCTGGAGTTGAGTTGCAGGGTGAATGGCAGGACTTTGTGCTTATCCTTCTGGTTGGATGCAGGGGGCTGGTGGAAAGATGCTGCAAGATTACCAATGGCATTATATCCTGTTTTCTGTGCAAAACAGTGGCAGGCTTCAGATGCTCACCATTAGCTTGGTGCAGATGCAGTGTCTCAAAACATTGCCCTCTGTGTCCTTGGGCACGGGGGTGGTGTCACCTCTGGTCCAGCTCATTCCCTGATACTAGATAATCAGATGACTCATGATGGAGAGCTGATTTTTTTCCAGCTAGAGGGCCAGGATACTCAGCCATGGACCATCCTTAGTAACATAGCTTCAGCAGAGCTCCAGCTGCTTGCTTGGAGGCACAGTGACTCAGGCCGAGTGTACTGATCATGCAAGCAGAGCCAGCAGCCTGTGCATGATCCCACAGACATGGGTGTCCACAGGGATACTTGGGATGTGGGGACATAGAGGGCAAGTGAGCAGGGAACGTGGTGGCGTAAGTACTGGGGGTTTGCTGTGAATGGTCAGGGAGAAGGTCAGGACAGGGGTGATGTGTGCCCATACTGAGAGAAGCACAACCTCAGGTAAGGTGCAAGGGTTAGAGCTGGAGCGGGCAGACCTTGTCCAGCCACGGGAAACGCAGGTCAGGCGTAGCTGATTAGACCTGGTGAAATGGGAGGTGAAAAACTGATGCCTCTAAGCACAGGGGCTGGCTAGAGATGCAACTGTGGCATGGCACAAGGGCCAGGCTGTGGCTGCCTCAGCACCTTCAGGGGCAGGTGGGACATGGAGAACTCCTGGGGGCATGTTGCAGTGGGGCTGAAAACAAAGCAGCGGCATATATTGCTGATCCTGATGGCTCCTTCTCCCTTTCTGTGGGTCTGTTATGCTTGTTTAGCTGATGGTTTGTAAAGTGTCCTCCAGGGCTGGGATGTGGCTTGGTGAAGGAGTCATTGCTGTAACTGCTTGGCCACCTTCATTGGGTTCAGGTGCAAGAGAGCACTTGGTGGGTTTGCTCTCTCTATCTGTGCTGGGAAACCAGGCTGGTGGTGGAAGCTCATGCAAACAGTAAACATGGAAATGCCCCATGTGGGTATTGGTAGAGAGGAAATGACATTAGAAGGAAGCTTCTGCAAATGGTCCGAGTGTCAGAATGCGCACATGAACCAGGAGAGGCTTAAGGCAGACTGAAATGAAAAGCTTGTTCCTCTTGCACTTGCCTGACTCATGAAATGATTCCCTAAATCTAATGCAAGTGCTTTTATACTGTATGTTTGTTAACAGCAAAAACAAAATCTGTAGCTTCTAGTTAAACAAGTCAAGATCTTTCTGCTTCTCCAAGCTTTAACCTTCTTTGCCAGAGACACCCTTCACATGCTGGGTCACCACCACCACACGCTTTGAAGCACCTGAGCTTCAGGAGCATCCTCTGCTCCCAGGGCCTTTAAGAATGTAAAATCCCTGAAGGTCTTTCAGTCAAACCTATTTATTCCTTTTTTTTCCCCTTTATTTTTGTCCAAGCTTATTTTGGAGTTATGGGCTGTGACTTTCAGCATGGCCGTGCCCTGGATTGCCCAGTGCTGGGGGGAGGTTTTCTACATGAATTGCTCTGTATAAATAAACCCATGACAACAGTGATGAAAAATGCAGGCTTTTGCTGTAAAAGTGCATCAGCTACTTCTTATTCTTAAAGAATTCTTCCACCAAATCATCACAAATCATTATGCCTTCCCCATTTCTCTGTTGTCTGACAACAATATTTTTTATAGAGACAAAAAGAAGATGCATAGAAAAAAAGCAATAACTGTACAGGATTTTAAAACTCTGAGCAATTGCCCCCTGGAAAGAATAACTTTACAGCATATGCACATGAGTTTTAACTCTTGGCTGACATTTAAACTATGTTAGTGTATCTCGTGTCACTCTGGCTTCTTTTGATGGGTCCTAGGATGCTGACATTTTGCTCTTCCCATGGTGTCTATCAGTGCAAGACACTTCATTGCATCACCGTGCCCTAGAGCCAGAGGATAAAGCTGAGGATGGGACAATGTTAGGCTGAGGCTAGAAATGAAGGTGTGTTGGTAGTGCCTCTGGGCTAAGAGAGGTAGATGTGGAGCAGAAGCCTGGTGCCAAGTACAGTACCCAGCATGAAAAGAGGGTCTCCATGACCACAGGCTGGTTGAGGGGGAGATGGCCTCAGCCAGGCTACCCTTGTCTAACAGGTCTCGACATCACAAGCAACTAGGTGAGGGTTTGGCATTAGCATAGCACACTGTCTTTAACCGCTGAGGGTCTGAGACTGCTTTATGGGTACTTGGGAAGAGGTGTTTATGCCTTGCCTCGATGCAGCCATTCTTCATCAGCCCTGCCTCAGTACCCAGAGGATGCCATCACACCATGTGGTTCCTCTGTTCAAGCTGCTGCAAGATTTACTAGCTCTCCAGCTGCTGTTAATAACAATGCATTTGTCATGTGCTGTTTAATTAGCATAGAGAATGAATCACAATAAAGGAGAGGAAGAGAACCGAGGTAAATGTCAGTTGATACACCAACAATGTGGCTGTGAACATAAAATACCTCTATGTACTAGCCACACAATACCAAGGTCCCTATTAACATAGCATATGGCTGAATAAGCATGGGGAGAGCAAGGCTGCACTGATGCTGCCTTTTCCCTGTGGGCACAAAGAGCAATGGATTACCTGACCTTTGAGGAATAGTGATTTTTTTTTTCCCCTCCAGACTTGACATCTGCACAGCATTTGATACCCGTTATCACAGAAGAATAAATCAAGAGCACATTGCCTGTCTTGCAAAAGCCAAGCCAAGGGCAAATCCTGCTGTTGTCTTCATTGATGTGTGTGTTGGCAGCATTTGACTCTGGCTGGAGTTGTTTAATGAGCTTTAATTTGCTTGCTGTGTGGCTTTCAAAGTGATAGCAGCATTGAAATGACCAGGGTTTGGTTAATACTGATGGGCTGCTTATTCTTGCGTGCTGGTTTGGGGTACAGCTGCCTGAGGGGTGCGTGTTAAACCTGTGTTACCCACTGGGCTTGCTGCTGGCCAACTGTGTCATCAGGGAATGATGCTCTTCAGGCAAAGACGAGCCAACATGACGTCCCTGTGTTTCACAGATGATGGGATGAGCAGGATGCCCTGATGTCAAATGGTGGATCTGTGGCAGCTGTCCTCTGAACATCAGGTGGAATTCCAGGTTATTTTTCCATCGTTATTTGCTGTCCAGGCACCTGGCAAGTGATAGGGATGTCTTGGTGGCTTGTATTAAAACTTGTCCCTGTGTGAGGAGCTGGCAGCACCCAGGTCAGGCCTTGTGGCTCTGACTGATGGTGGGTCCCTTTCCAAAATGTCAGTTCATTGTTTCAGCAGCTAAGGATGTGTTAACTCAATACTAAAAAACCCAAATAAATAGATTTACCCCAAAACTGCCCAGGTAAGAGTTGTATTGATGAGTTTTCAGTGCCATTGACCTGTGTGTGGGCTGCCTGCCTTCAGTTTGGCTGCATATGAACATCGTAGGGTTTGCACAGAGGCTGAATTTGCATGTGAAGAAAGAGTAGCAAGGCTGCTGCCTCACTGCATGTTTTAAAGGGCATTAGAAAGCATTGCCTTTTAAAAGGACAAATGCTGTGAGTAAACTAGCAGTATTCAGAAAGGCGCCTGTCTGAGTAAATGAGACCTGAATGTTTCTCAGAGTATCTGACTGTGCCAATCTTCTCTTACAATTAGTGTGCTGCTGTACTTAAGGCACAGTGGTAAATGATAGAGGAGGAGTGTCAGGAGTCAGAAGGCCAAATCCTGCTCTTCTCTCTTAGCCCTAACACTGCAGCCACTTACCTCGGTAGGGTTACTCCCTGCATCAGCTTTGTGCTGTGTGGTTGGAGATTTATGTGACATGCCACCAACTCAGTGAGAAAGTAGGAGTGACTTCATTGGAATGCCCAGCATGGTACTCCTTCTTTAACAGGTTGGTATGTACTAAGCAGACCAGTGCTTGCTTTCTGGCGCTCTTGGCAAAAGGATGGCATGCTGAGGTTATTTTCCTCATTGTTTAGCCTTGCTAAATCATAGAATCACAATATTATGGAGTGGTTTGGGTTGGAAAGGACCTTAAGATCATCTAGTTCCAACTCCATGCCATGGGCAGGGACACCTCACACTAGACCAGATTGCCCAAGGCTCTGTCCAGCCTGGCCTTGAACACTGAAAGACCTTAAGCTCATGCTGGTGTAAATCTGGTGATGTGAAGGGTGTCAGAGAGCCTGTAGTAACTGATTGCCCACTGCAGCCTCACCCTCTGCAGGGGTAGCTTTCGGGTCGTGCTTCTCTATCCTGACACCTCTTTCCACAAACCATATAGGAATGAAATCGCCCTCGAAGGTACCTGCTTTCTGTCAAATCTGGTTGAAGTCAGCCAGTGGGGAGGGTAGGAGAAAAGGATCAAACTGTTCCTACTGTGCACATGGGGTACAATGGCAAACCCTCATGTCTTACAAAGCCAAGTGGCACCATGTGTGGAGGAAGGTAGAACCCCTCACCCCTGTGAAGTCTCCAGGCACCTAGCTCCCTTGTGGGCATGTGAAAATCTGTCCTAATTCAGCTATCCAAAGCAAACCGGCATGTTTTCGTAAGGGTCATCCCAGTCTTGGGTTGAGTTCTGGCTGTGTCCTGAACAAAAGTAGGGACCTTTCCCAAGGCCCTCCAAATTGGGAGCACCCCCAGCCATGGGGCTTTGCGTGTGGGCCACTTGAGGAAGCTGAGTTGTCTATGCCCTGATGGTGTGCATAAACAATGTCAGGGGTCATTTTCCTTGTTTTGGGATGTGATGTGATAAGGGAGCTCAACAGGTAGTGCTGGGATGGGGCTCCTGGCACAGCTCCTGCCCTGCCACATGATGTTTTGCCTTTGTGCTGTGATGTTGATGGGAACTTGAAGCTTTGAGACTATGTTCTCTGCAGGTTGTAGTGGTGGTAAACACTGAACCCAGCCTGAATACTCCAAATACTGTAGCACGCTGTGGAGCACTTGAAAAATGACATCATGTGCAAAGCAGTGGCCAAACTGGAGAAGTTAGACTTTGCTTTTGGCAGGCAAAGAGGCACTGAGACAAAGCACAGAAATGAGCTTTTAAAGAGTTTTCTAAGCAAGACTGGCTGAGCAGGATCCTCTCATATGCTTCTACTTGGAGTATTAAACAATCTGATTTTAGGATGAAATTGCTTGCTTCTCTGCATCATGTTCTGGTTCTTCTAATGCCGTCAGTAGTGGGAGAAGAAAAAAGCTCCATCCTAAGTCCTTCATCTAGGCTGTGTGGTCTCCTCCACAGGGGCAGGCTGGCACTGTCCTGCCTGCTGCTCTGTGCCCATGTAATGACTTGCTGATGGATGTCACAGACAAACTGTTCACAGCTCCCTTGGGGCTGCTAAATTCTACCCCTGAGGACCTCACAGAGGGCCAGAATTACCAGAGGGTAGGTGGCTTACAGCCTTCTCTTGCCTCTACTTCTCTAGTGAGCACTCAACAACAAGCCAGAGGAAGATGCAACCTGTCCCTCTCTTCTAAGAGAAAGAGTTTTCTATTATTAATGCTGCATTTTTCATGCCTTGTTTCTCATGCAGAAGAAGTTTGGATATGTTTTTTTCAGAAAGCTTTCTTCCTAAGCCTCTGTGGTATCAATCAGGCACAAGGAAAAAGCTTTGAAAGAGAAGTAGTGAATGGGAGGGTGAGAGAGGGCATGCGTTTCAGGTGACAGATTCCTGGGCCCTGATATATGATGTAAATAATCGTATTTAGTGGTGGCACATTTCTTTCTTGGTAATTGTGGTTTTCATGTGTTTTCTTTTCCTACATCTGGTTAGCTCTCATTATTCATCATAGCACGTGAACGTGCAAACTGCATAATGGATTCTGTTGATCAACACCAGGCATATGGCTAAATGCTCGTATTCTGTCATTGGCATAACCCATTCCATCCGGTTCTTCCACACAGCATTTCTTCTTTTCTACTGTGCAAGAGATGTGGAGCAGGGAGCACGTGCTCTTTCTGCTTGAGGAGCCACCTAACACATTAGTGGATGCTGAAGGATGTTTGGTGCCCCGTGACTTGTAACAAAGATCGCTGAGGCCCTGAGGACCATGGAAGTGTTTGGCCTCAGCCTCCTCTCTTGTTCGGTTTAGTTTGTGGTGACAAAGCAAAGGCAACCAACCTCTGGGGTCCAGAGGCGTCCCCAGCCTTTAACACTGAGTTTCCCAGCTAAAGTAGAGGGGAGGTGGGTTTTTAAGCCCATGATCCCCACAAGAGGCCTTGCAACATGTCAGGGCTTGTTTATCCATTCTGGTTTCCAAGCTCAGCTTCGATACCATTAAGCTACGGCACAGGACAGGGCAATTCCCTACTTATTTTTCACCAGTCAAAGCAGCGTCTTTATGAATTTTTGAATCCAGTATAAGTGAAACCATTCTTATGCAAAACGGGACTAAACCCAGGTGAAAAGATGAGATAGAACAGCCACGCAGAGGGAGAAGGGGGTGGGAAAACCCCCACTTCTCCAGTTACACTGTGCAGTCCACATATGTAAACTCCAGTGAAAAGGAAACTGAGCTGTGTGAAAAGCCAGGAGTGGGCTCTGGCCTCAATCACTGAGTCTGTAACAGTACTGATGCTTTAGTAGAGCCGAAGAACAGGCCTTGTAAAAATAAACTGAACAAAATTCAAATCAAAGGAAGAAAAGTATTTCTCATATATGAAGGCTATCAGTGTCCAGTTGTACCACAGCTCTTGGGTGCTAGAAAACCTGCCAAAATCTGTGCTCAAATCGTAGAATCATCTAGGTAGGAAAAGACCTTTAAGATCAAGTCTAACTGTTACCCCAGCACTGCTAAGTCCACCCCTAAACCATGTCACTAAGGGCCTCATCTACATGGTTTGTGAACACTTTCATGGACAGTGATTCCACCCCTTCCTTGGTTAAGCACCACCCTTCCCTTATCTACTTTGCTGCTCTCAGGCATTAACGTTTCTTCATTATACATGATGGAGCTGAGGCTGCCATGCTTGCTGTAAACTATGAGCATCCCTGAATGTGCTGGTGGGACTCCAATGGCTCTTGTTGTGCATGTGGGGGTGGTGTGTGGGCTGTGGGCTGTACCAGCAGCTTTGGAGCCTGGCTGAGTGGGGTTAGACCTTCAATGGGGCGAGGGTTTGCAGGGCTTGGTTGAAGTCTTATCTCAAGAGGCCATTACAGGAGTTAATGCTTTGCTAGGTAGAGGTTTATGCTGGGGAGTGTACCTGGGATATGTCACTGTTAAAAATGAAGCAACCCTAAACAACACTGGGAAAACGTAAAAAAAACCCAAACAAAAATACCTTTTTTGTCATAAAAATTACATTCCCTCTTTTTATTATTGCCTTTTGTATGGGCATGCCAAAAGCTCTGCTGTGACTCATGCCCGTCCCATTGGGAACATCTAAGTGAATACACAAGTCTGACAAAGCCACTGTGAGAAAGTATGTAATGGTGGTAGTGTGATAAGTGATGTGGTGACCTCTCATCTCTCACATTGCTCCCAGTTTGTCATTCAGCTTTAAAGACTAGATCCATATTGTCCTTGACTTCCTGGGAATCCCTTGGAACTGGCCATAAATCCTTCTGGGGCATTGTGGGTGGATGGAGGGAGGACTTTTGACAGGAATATACATTACTGCAGGGGAAAAAGCTAGAAGACAAAATTAGCACTACAGTTAGGCACCCCAGAAGGGTTTCACAAATTCAAATGACCATCTTCCCACTCTGGAGGCTCTCTTTAGCTTGTGATCGCAGGCGTGGTAAGTGAGATGTGCTGTATTTATAGTGGTTGTGGCCGCTCTGCCATTTCTGCATCTTTGGTGCTACAGTTAAGGCTTGAAAGCCAAAGAACTTACTGAAGTGTCTCACAAATGGCACAACTGTTAAGACGTTCTTGTTCTTAAGCTGAAAATGTACATACTTTAATAAAAGGGACATAAAAAGAAGTACAAAGATGTTGGCAGGGTTGAGCACCCACCCTGTCTAAGAGTAACTTTTATTTTTGCTTATTTGCTGGGGCTTTGCTTTAAGCAGGCAGTCTTAAGCTTAAAGACTGCTGAAGTCACTCATGTTCCCCATACTCCTTCTCTCCCAGGCTGTCTCTTCAAGCCTGTTCTTTCATCCTAGAGGAAAAATGACGTAGGTACTCAGAGGCTGAAGAAGGTGCTTAAGATTTTCCACACTGACGGGGTTGCTGCAGCAAGTGGCTTCAAAGGGAGCTTTGGGGCCACTCATCCAGGAGGTGCAGCCAACCCTGCCCAGCCAGGCAGGAGAAGGGATCATGGAGCCACCGCTCTCTTCCTGGACCGGTGGCCTTGGGAGGGCAGTTAGTGTGCTGGTAAAATGCCTGGGACCTCTGCAGGGGCAGCACTGTTGGAATCAGTTGTGCCTCAGCCACCAGGACCTGGAGGCTCCTTTTGGCACAGCGTTTTCCTTGCCCTGCCATAGCCAGCCCTGTTGCCTGATTCACCCATGGTCCCTATGGCCATCACAGACATGCCACCAGTGGGGCTGCCAGCATGACTCACCCAGGCACATGGGAGGCATGGTAGTGAGGAAGACCCACATCCCTCCTCCTTCTCAAGGCAGCAGTGATAAGAGAGCTCATCTCCTTTATCTCACTCTCTGTCACCTTCCCAAGCAGCATTGTGTTTTTTAAAACCAGTTTAAAACAGTTTATATCTGCATTAAAAAAATAAATGGAAAGTATAGAGAACGCAGGGGCTATGATTTTACACATTTCTTTGCATTTTTGAATGTATCTGTGAAAACACCCATCCTAAGGTGAGCCAAAGACTGTCCTGTCCTCATGAGCAGTTTCTTGAAGGATAAGAGATTTCACTGGGGTCTTCTTGGGGGCAGTTGTGCCTTTGAAGCAAGGCCTCTGTAAGGACTTCTCCTCTCAAAACAGACAAACAAAGAAAACCTCATCCTTTTTATGTTATCGGGAGGTGAGGGGAAAGGATAGAACCCCAGCAGATTTGGGGGATGCTGGAACCGGGCGGTGCTCATGCTTCGTTAACCATTACTCCTATGCTATCCTTATGCAGTGTGACTACTCTTGAAGACGGACAAGCACGTTTTTATGGCAATGCCACCCTAGTTAAAAGTAATGGTGTAAAATTGTGTGTTGAACTGAAGAGCTCAGGCTTATTTTGGGGTTTATGTGGCTTTTTGCTTTTTATGATTTCATGCATCATACAGCAAATTTAGTTTGACTACCCAGTAACTATAAGTAGGCCTGTAGGAATTGCACTGTTTGGCTGTGTTTATATTTCAGAGTGACTTTGGGAAAGAATCTGCTTCGGCCTCACGTGGTTCTTGCTGATGGCAACAGCAGAAGCTCTCTCTGGATTTCAGCAGCAGAGGGGAAGGGGCACTTCAGTGCTTTTGCAAATCCTGTCTTCAAAACGTTGATGGAGAGTAAATAGCCACAAATACTCTTAACTAATGCTTTCCCAATGTTTGTGCTATGGCTGTGTTGCATCTCATTGCAAGAACTCGAAGCTAAGTGCTCCCATTCTCCAGACTGTTCTTAAGCGTCATAGATCTTTGTTTCTTCCTTTCCCTCCCCACCTTAACCCATATCTTGTTTGTTCGTTGAGTCAAACACAGTTCTCTTCACACCACACAGCTGCCATACTGCCATCGGGTGACTTTTTGTTTCTCATATTTGCTCCAATGAATAGCTGACACCTAATGCGTGGTGCTACCTTGCAGGTATTGCACAATACATGCAAATGTAGCTCAGAGGTCAAAACAAAGTGAGGTTCTAGTGGCATAAATCAATAGACCTTAGGAGGTATGTGGCATGTGTTATAACTCTCCAGAATCTTTTATTTCTACTTCATGAATTTCTGAGCAATAATCGTAGAAATCATTTCAAGGATTTCCTTTCTCAAGTTAGGCTAATACCATTTCAGACACAGTATTACAGATCAGGACAACAGATTTTAAAAGGGAGTGAGTGTATATTTGGGGGATGTTTGAGTTAAGACAAAGGTCTGTTTTTACTTTATCCTGCAGCAATATTTGCCCCAGCCTTAGGAGGACCCTTCTTGCTTGCAACTTGCATGTAGAAAAGCAGCCTGTTTTGCACCAGTGTCATGTCACACATGTCAGAAGCATGCTGGGCACTGGGTGGAAGCGCTGCCATGGATGTGGCATTATGTCAGGCTGGCCTTCTAGGGACCAGGAGCAGCTTCCCAGTGTTTGCTTGCGATGTGCTTGAGATCTGGTTACCTTCTGCTCCAGGCTGTTCTCTGGGTGAAATCTCATGCTGCCCAAGCTGAGGATGCACCTTTAGGTACCCTAAGATGGACAGTACTCTATGGTCTGCACTGTTATGTGGTCTATACTGATGTGCAAGCTTGGAGTCTTTGCTTGTGCGCAGGCACACATTCACTGGTGCAGGGAGGCCACAGTGAGGGCACTGTTGGTGGGTAGGAATTATCTCCCTTTCTTCATCTGATCTGGCTGCAGGCGAGCACAGGAGCTGTTCCCTGTGGGGACCATCTAGCCCAGCATTTGGTTCCTGACAGCAGCAGTAGGAGAGGCTGTTTAGGAAGAGCAAGAGTTGGCTGCTATTCAAATTCTCAACCCTTGTACCTTCCCAATGTTTGCAACTGTTCGGTTAGAGCTATTGAGTCTATTGATTCCTTTAGGACCTAATACTGGTTTCTTGGCTCTGAAGCAAGCCTCAGGGCCATACCTGGGACAATAAAGACATCATTCTGCACAGTCACAGCATGAGTGGCTGGTCCTGAACTCTCTGACGCAGAAGCTAGAGCCATATATTTGCATTCAGAGCTTGCATCTTATTCATGTTAAGTGTAGCCTCGCAGCAAGTGGTATCGGTGTTAATAATCCACTTCTTTCTCCCACATTAAGTTGCTGACAAGTCCTCCTGCTGGTCTTTCACGGGAAATAGAAGAGATTGTTATTTTAAAATACTTAAAGCTTAAAGTCTTGGAACATATGAGAGGTGGCAGCATTATTGCAGTACATGGGTTCTGCTGATGTGAAGGGGTTAGTGCTCTTTCTGGCTTTGGTCTGGGAGGTGGTAAGGGGTGAGACAAGTGTTATTTGCAAGCACTTGTGAAGAGGGAACTGGCATAGCTCCTGCTGTTTCATGTCTGCTGGATGATTAACGAAACTGCTTACAAATATTTGTCATCCTTCTGCCACATTCCCACCTTCTGCCCACATTTCTGGGGCTCTTCCCTCCTTTACAGAGAGGGTCCACAAGCCATCCTGGGGGACTGCAGCAATTCACTGCGTGCAGAGCTTGGAGCAGCCTTTGGGAGTGACACTGCTTAAAAGGCTGGCTCAGGTATTTAGAGGAGCAGAGGGCTGCAGTTTGCTTATATGTTTAGCATCCAGGACAAGGTTTTACATGAACAAACAACAAATACAATGAAGCATTTGCTCAGGACTTGGGTGCTGGCTGCTCCTCATGGACCCTGAGTGTACACAAGCGCTGGTTCGGTGTTCCTAGAGGGGCAGAGTTGAGGTGTGTAATTCAAGTTTAAAGCAGAGCAGAGACTTACTTGGCTGTGTTAAGACTCTTTGGAATTCAAGGAGTAGGTTTGTGTAGGAGTAGCTCTGTGCATAACCAGCCTTTCTACATGTTGAATCAACAGGGATTAGAATGGTATTGTGTCCTTTTTGTAATTTGTGTGTATTTGTTTCTTTCATCTTTTTATGCAGGCCTGATTGGAAGGACCCTTTTAGGCTCCCTTTGACTGGTTTTGGATTACCTTTGTAATGCTCTGTGCAATGGGGACCAGAGGGTGCCTGGCATCCATGAATGTGCCAAAGGTCCCACTGTGCACACATAGATAAATGTGTAGCAAAAGCCCACCAGAAGCTCCAAAAGCTAATAATTAGAATGGATAACCCTGGGAATCCTGCTACCCTTCCCAGGCTGAGAGCGTGCAGTGATGCTAGCATACATAGGAGGTCTGTCACAAATCTATGGCTTAGCCATAGTTATCCAGAGCCTCATCTTCCTTTGGAGAAGAGGGATTGCTTTGCACATTGGCAGCCTTACTGCCTGCCCAAACTAACTCTGGGCTCTCACATCCTGAACAACTACCATCTAATGAGTCCTGCTCATGTTAGTCTGTTGAAAGGGAATAGAGGAGGGTTTCTTATTAGGACGACTTAGCAGATTAAGTTTTCTGCTCCAGAGTGTTGCTAATCCAGTGGTAAAAGAGAGGAAATATGCCAAGGAAAGATGGAATAAAGAAGGGGAGAGGAAAAAGACTTCTAAAATGCCTACTAAAAGCAAATCACAAAGTCAGTTTTTCTGCCTCACAGATTACACTTCCACTGTTATGAGGGATGAGTTATTCATGGCCTTGTCTGATCCTTATTTCACTCCCTATGTGGTGTGGTTATGCATGTCAAAATGCATGCTGATTAGCATCTGTGTTCAAACTAGGAGAACTTGGAACCACTCTGAATAGTCTTTTATTTGAAAAGAAAAAGTTAGCTGCTGTCAATTTTCTTCCTTGAATCTCAAGATACTGGTAAAGTTAACACAGAGCATCACTGAACAATATACTGATTTATACTGGTGGAGAATATAGCCCTAAGCATTGTCATACTGCATATACTGAAATAGAAGGCAAGCTAGCTGGCACCACTTTGAGGAGTATTAATGAGGAGGCACAACCAGAAGAAGTAAACAGAGACAAATAGTGTAGGATTTCCCGCTCTGGAAACAAGAATCATCACTTGCTGATGGTCCCCAGAGTTGGCTGAGCTTCTTGAGTTGGCTCAGCTCCTTGTCTCCAGCTGCTAAACTACATTCAGAACAGATTAAAAAGACGTTAGAGATGTTCCTTATGTTACTCTCCATATAAACAATGGCTTTTCCAGTTTGGTAATGAGAAGCTGCAGATGACACAAAGATTGGTAGAGGGGCAAGTGATGGAGCTCTGGAGAAAGGTGATCTTCTTTTGCAGAGGACTTGGACTTCCAAATCGGGTTTTGTTGTACGTTGATGGAGTTGGAACACTCTGATTTGGAACAAAATTCATAGCTTCTTGCATTTCCCATGCAGGAAGGCAAGTGTGAAGACCCCTGGAAGACCTGTGGCTCCCATTTCTCCAATTTTATGCCTGGTTTCTATTACGGTTTTGTTGAAATCGAACTGTTTTCCCAAAACATTTGGGTTAGGGAAACTCCAAGGGAAATTCCAGTTCGACACTTTTTTTTCCTGACTAGCACTGGTAGATTATGCTAAGGATTTTTCAGCTACACTGAGCAGTGTGAATCACTTTCTCAGTGTGCCCCAAACAAAGTAAGTATGCTTACAGCCATTTCCAAAGTAACGAACATGAGGAAATGCAAACAAGCCTTATAGAATGAATAATAATATCATGGAAAGTAGCAACCCTTAAAAGGATTTAGGGGTCTTCCATTTTTCCCTTTTTTAAAAACGGGAGCTATGTTTCTCCCTTTCCAGTCAGCAGGAATGTCACCAGACTGCCATGACTTCTCAAATGTGATAGGTAATGGCTTGGCAACTACGTCTGCCAGTTCCCTCAGGACACGTGGATGCATCTTGTCAGATCCCATGGACTTGTACACCTTCAGGTTCCTTAGATAATCTTGAACCTGATCTTCTCCTGCAGCAGACAGTTCTTTATTCTCCCAGTCCCTGCCTTTGCTTTCTGTGACTTGGGCAGTGTGGAGTCTGGTGAAGACTGAGACAAAAAAAGCCATCGAGTACCTTGGCCTTCTACATGTCCTGGGCGATGAGGTCTCCCATTTACTTAGAGAGCTCACATTTTCTCTGCCCTTCCTTTTATCACCCATGTACCTGTAGAAGCTTTTCTTGTTGTCCTTGATATCCCTGGCCAGATTTAATTCTATCAGGGCTTTAGCTTTCCTAACCTGATCCTTGGCTGCTCAGACAATTTCTCTGTACTCCTCCCAGGCTACCTGTCCTTGCTTTCACCCCCTGTAGGCTTACTTTTTGTCTATGACTTTGTCCAGGAGCTCCTTGTTCATCCACACAGGCATCACTGACATAGAGACTTCCTCATCACCCCTACCTGTCCTTCCTGAAAAGCCCGTATCCTTCCATTCCAACACTCCAGTCATAGAGGCCATCTCACCATGTGTTCGTGATGCCAGTGAGATTGTAGCTATTGTGTGTGCCTATGTCTCTAATTCTTGTTTACTCCCCATGCTACATGTGTTTGCATAGAGGCATTGAAGTTGGGCCTCCGATGAAGCCAACTTACAGCTGGAGGCTTAGGAATTCCTTTGTGCTGCTCTTCAGGTACTCTCCTGCTGACCTGTGATTCTTCTTCAGGCTCTGGGCATCTCTCACTGGCACTGGCATCAGACTGGTAAGAGTGGGATGGATTGAGGTTTTCCTTCCCCTGGCAACATTAATTGATGATGGTGGTGGGCACAACAGTGCAACAGTCTGGTTATGTTGATCTCCTTTAAAGAAAATGTGTTGAAAAAGATGGTCAGAAAAAAGCCTAGGAAATGATCCTTGTGTTTGGAGAAAATACTGTCCAAAGAGAGTTTGAAGAACTCATCGCAGTTCATTTATCAAAAAATAATATCAAAAGGTTCCTTGGTTATGATGTATAAACCCAATACACAGGCAATATAGCAGTTATTGAATCTAAACGGATATTGAATTTAGTAGGAAAACCCCTACAGCAGAAACCACTGATTGAGAGCTGAGGCTGTTTGAACTAAAAGTTAAGAAATGTTTCTACTGGTCTGTGTTGATCAGCCAGTGGGAAAACTGCTAGTGGCAGCAGTGGAATCTCATCTCTGGATGTCTTCATAACAAGACAGGCTGTCTTTTAGCAAACAAATATATACCAGTTCATGCAGATTAGTGGGTTTAGCAGAAGAATAAGTATCCAAGTCTGAAGGAACAGTAATAGTTTACAAACTAGTTTAAATGATCAGATGGTTTCATTAGTCTTAACTTCTAACAGCTAGGAGATGGGATCATGAACAATAAAGGTTGTATCTGAGGCACCATTCCAGCTTGTCATGACATTGCTTGCCATTGCAATATCAGACAGCCATCACACTGGAAAACAGAATGATAGAAAAATAATATAAAATCTTTGCCTAAGAGCAAAGATCAGGGAACAGTTCCCTGACTTTGGAGTCCTGCTTCCTTTGGAGGCTGGTGGAAGATGGGACCCAAGCTTTCATCTGCCCTAGGAATGGGAAGTAGGCTCCAGAGGGGTTGCGGCGTTGTCCCTGTGGTGCAGAGCCTGGTGTTGCCTGGTGCTGAGCAGCCTCCTGTCAGTGTCACAACAGGAAGGGGCCGCTTCTAAAGCAGTGGGAACAAACCTTATTTTTGTGCAGCTTCAGTACACACCAGACATGCTTTTGCTGGTAAGCTTCCATATTCTGATCACAAGCTTCCATCACTGCTGGTTAAACAGCAATCAGCAAGGCACATCAAGGATAGACAGTAATGGGTGATGGAGATTTAGCTCCTGTGACCTTGAGACTTGCAAATGAGCTATCACAAGAAGTCAGGAAAAGTGCTTCTGCCTCTTGGGGAAAGGGCATAGATTGCATTGGTTTATGTCTCTTGATAACTTGCCGATGTGTTTTATTGACAGTAGCCTCACAACGAGGTCAATCAATCAATTTCCATATTTCCAGCATATTTACAAGAAATGCCTTAAAGCACTTTCCGAAAATACAGATGTCCCTGTGAAATCTTTACATAAACAAGAGGGCTGGAGAGGGAGGAATCAATACAGGTTTTATGTATGTATTGATATGTCATATTATACATTATCTGTAAACAGTCAGATTTTATATAATATTTTATGTGTAACCTTATAAAGCACATACCGTTGTGATGCAGTCCTCTATTTGCCCTTTCTTTTCAATCATTGTGTAAATGCTGGACTGCCCAAATCCCATTTATTCCTGGCTGGAGAAAGCAGTGGAGCTCTTTCTTCTCAAACCTTCTGACTGTGATGCAGTAAAACAGCTATTAAGTCTTTCAAAATGCTAGTCAAATGGACAAGCTGAGGCATCAGACTGATATGCAGTAGAAACCTTTAGGTTCAAATTCTCTGTAGAGTGGTACTATGGTGGGTCTTTAACCAAGGCAACATTATTTGGGGAAATCAGCCAACTAGGACTGTCGTGCAGGAGTGAAATGAGAAACCAAAGGAAGAGCATTGGGTTCAATCTATCATTGTGGATATCCAGATTTCTGAAAGAGGCAGGAGATAATTGAGCCGTATGAAACAGCAGAGAATTGAATCATAAATTCTATGCTCAGTCAAGCATTGCTTAGTTTCTGTCTGAGTTTCATTTCCAGCAATTACTAGACAGTCAAGATTGAACTCCAGACAAGCAGAGGTAGGACCTGGAATGCATCAAGAATTATGGGTTAGTCATGAGAATTACAGCATGATCTATTATTAGAGTATCAGAAATAGCCCTGTGAAGTAAGGAAGAAGCTGAAAAGCATAGAAACAAGACCTGAGAAGTATCTCACCATGTCCAAATTAAAGGAAAATAGCAATCTTCATCTGGGGCAAGTAAGTTTTTAGTGGTGGACTTGGCAGTGTTAGGTTTACAGTTGGGACTTGATCTTAAAGATATTTTACAACCTAAATGATTCTATGATTCTGTTCTGTGAATGCTGCCTCACAAATAGGAAGGCTGTCCTATATCTAGATGTCTCTGAATTGCCTGCCTCTTTCTGAGGGCCTTCTTGGCCCTGGCCTTCCCCCTCTCCAGGTGGGTTGGCTGTCGGTCAGTTCGCTACCCCTGGGGTGAGCTGGAGACCCTCAGCTCCTTTTGCTTGGGAGTACTTCCTTAGCCTGCTTTTGCCCTTGGTCCTGCCTGACAGGTGCCCTGTTGATTTGGGATCAGATCCTTGATCCCTGGACTTGACTTTTTAGCTTGACCTTGGAGCTGCCTTGTCACTATGGACTGGCTTTGGTGGTCTGGACTCTCTGCAGACTCTGGTTGCAACTTCTGGATAATCGCTAGCAGGGCTGAAGTCCCAGGCACGTTGTCTTGGTGCGTTTGGCCTCAGAAGATGTGTGGCTCACTGCATGTGCAGGATCCTTGGGCACAGTGCCATGTATAACAGCAGCAGTGCATGAGGACATTTTGGAGTTGCTGTGAAATCACCAGCTCTGCCACTGCTCAGCACACTGCTTCCAGAGTTCCTTCCCAATTTATCCCACTCATGGTCTGTACCTCTTCAAAACTCACTTCCCATCTTAACGTGAAATGTTTTGGTGGGGCTTAGTTCAGGCCTGCAGCATCACTGTTAAGTCACTCATCATTGAAGGCCGGATAGAAAACCTTAAGTTTTCTTTGAGTTAAGCAGTCTTTGAGTGTTTAGTCACACACAAGTGTTACCAGGTGGGACATTCCAAAACTGAAGGTTGACCTGACACAGTGAACTTCTATGGTGTACCTTTGTAATTTGGAAGAGTGCACTCAGTTGTGGAGTTGCGTGTTTGCATTTTGGGATGTTTGGTTTGGGTTTTGTTTTTTGTTTTTGTTTGGTTTTTTTTAAGTAGAAATCACTACAAAACTATGGGCCTTTTTTAGTTACAGGGACTTGTGAATTGATGTTTGACAACTTTTGCCTTGGAATGGGCCAGGAGTTGGCCAAGAGTTTATGGGTCAAGATTAGCAAACAGTCTAATATAGGTATTCCTGTAGTGGATCTCTGCTATGGACCTCCTGATTAGGAAGAAGTGATAGATAAAGCTTTCAAACAATTGAAGGAAGCTTCATGTTCACAGGCCCTTGCCCTCATGGGAGACCCATCTGATATCTGGTGGAATAAGAGATTAGGATAATACAGAAGAATAATAGGAGAAGGATAATACAGCAGACGAAATCATGCTTGAGCAACCACGTTGCCTTCTACAGTGAGTTGACCAGCTTGGTGGACAAGGGGAAAGCAGTAAATGTTTGGGATTTTTGCTTATTTTACTTGTAAGGGTAGTCAAGCACTGGGACAGGTTGCGCAGAGGAGTTGTGGAGTCTCCATCCTTTGAGATACTCAAAACCTAACTGGACACGGTCTCAGGCAACTTGTTATAATTGGCCCTGCTTGAGCTGGGGCATTGGACTAGATGATTTCAAGAAGTTTCTTTCAACCTAGACAATTCTATGTGAACTTACTCACTCTATGTAGATTTTGCGGCTGAAGAACCTCTCAATCCATATTGCACCAGTCAGCAGCAACAATGAATTGAATAAAAAAAGGTCATTTCCTAAAGCTATGATACAAATTGCATTGAAGTCATTCAGAAGTCCCACTGATTTCAAAAGGCTTTGGCTTAATTCCAATAGTCCTTATTTAAATAACTCTCTAAATAGCCTGATTTTCACGAATATAGGGAATGCAGCTGCTCCAGAGGGCCTCACTTGGCTTTGATCAGGCTCTAATTAGTTGGAGTTGTTTAAAATGTTTCTAAAAAGTTTGAAAATTTGTGGGTTTGTGGTTTGTTTTTTTTGTTTTTTCCTCCTCACAGTCAACAAACTCAGTAATTCCTGGAGGGGTTTTGTTAAACCTTCCCCAGAGCTCAACCTTTTATATAAAATATTATAAAACACAACTTTGAATATGAAAAATCAGTAGCATGGTGTAGAGTCTGATCTGTAATCATAGGCTTTGATGCCTCAGGCTTTGTAAGGGCAAAATTCTGGGGTAAAGAGTGGTGGAGGGTGTCATCCAACAAATGTGTACCATTGTCAGAAATCAGAGACGGGAATAATGGGATTGGGAAGGAAGCATTGGATCTCCTTTTCCTACTAGCGGCAGCTGCGTGTGGTAGACAGTAACTCCAGTGATGGATGGTTTTGCTTTCTACTTAGTCAGTTGGTGCTGGATGTATGAATGATGATGTTTCTGAAAAAGACTGGTAATATAATATCCGAGGCTGACTAGAGATCTGAGATTTGTTATTGAAAAACTCAAATGGGAATGCTGAAGCTGTTTTCTGAATGCTGGGAAGATGAGATGCCACAGGGAAAGTGATAGCAGTGACATTCTGGTGACACGTTCATCAGCTATTGTCATACTTCATTAAAATCAACAAATTAAATACCCTCAACGATTAAGGCCAGTAATTAACATCTTCTGAATGTGTAAATCTTATTCTTAAAGAAGGTCACTGGGGGAAGCATTGCGTATCAATTACTCCCAAAATGTGTGTAATTTCTGTATAAATTACTTTGCCTTTTCTGCAACTGAAATTATCCATCAGTTAAATGATTATAACAAAACCCAGGCCTTTAGCTCACATGGATGTATTGCTACTGGCTGTACTGTAGTTCCTATGAAGAGCTCAATGTTTTTCTCATATGAGTACAAGTTGTTATTACTTTTTCTTTTTAATACTTTACAAGCCTATATTCTGCTTCAAATTATTACCACATCTTAAGGGTGATATAGCCAGAACACTGTGTGTGGTGTACATTTCTAATTTGGCAGTGTTGGTACGCATGGCTTCATCTATATTTCTCCCCGATCTGCTGCAAAAGCAAGAAAAAAAACCTCTGATTGATGCATGTGACTATGTGGAAAGACAAAGGGGAAATATCCAGCCTGGTTAAATGCAAACTAGAAATATCAAACCAGACAGCTAGCTAAGCAGATAGGCAGATTAAAAAGATAGGGATGACCACAGAAATACACTGAGAGTTCTACTTAGCTCAACTGGGAAAAGGCACTGAAGAAGTAAAGTCCCTCTTTAAGAAACCTGAATGTGTAAGAAGTAGCATGAGATAAAGGATAGGAAGGTACACCTGCCCACTGCTTTACTCTCCTAGTGAAAATTCAGGGTATAAAGATAACCTTAAGATAAATACTTGTGTTTTCCTGCTGTAATAACAGTAAGTGGAAGTAATAACAAGTGCCAGAAGAGACAAAGGTTGGTTCTTTAAATGGTCAAGCCAAACTCTGGCTGTGACCAGAAGGGACCAGCCAGAAAGATTATGAGCAACAGCAAACGCTGCTTCTTCCCCAGAGCCCACTGTCACTACAGAACCATGATGATAGACCAGAGCAAATAACTCGCCTGCAGCCCACCCTGAATCCACATGCAGCAACACAGTGGGACTCAATGTAGTTTGTTGGCATAGTCTGAGAAATAACTTCCTCAGGTGAAAGCATATTATTCTGTGAAACAAATTGATCCTGAACAAAAAAGACAAAATTCTGCCATTCATCATTTCCACCATTGTAAACCCCTATGAAGCTATAGATGTTTCAGATTTACATGAATGCAAAAGAGGGAAAGATTCAGACCATAAACTGCACATTTCTGGCTCACAGACTTTCAGCTTGTTCAGGAGCCGCAGATGCAGTGACTGATAAAACCAAAGCCTACGCTTTCGTGCTTCGCTATGCAGGAGGGGAAGTGGTTTTTCATCTAAAATGTGATGCCACAAAGAACTAACTTTTTCCATGTCTGAGTTATACAATGCTCTTTGTAGCTAGATTGTTGGCACCCATCAAAATATGACTAATAAAAAGACTGCACTGGAAGAGATATGTGCAGGATCTGGCTATGAAAATGAAGTCGCCTTCATCTTAGTGTGGGGATTCCTTATCAGAGTGCTTCTGGGTTTCTTAACGGGGACGTTATTCGTCCTCTCTACGTGGTTTTAACTGCTGACTTGTTGCAGAAGCAACATACTACTACGTAAGGTAGCTCTCAGTACCTTTAGCTGCAATGAAGACCCGAATCACAGGGTACCTACTTGCTGCTGTGGATGTCAATACTTCATTGCATCTCTTCACCCTAGTGGAAGGGCTGGTTGTAACTGCTGGCCTCTCTTTTGGAGAGCAATTGGGAAGTCTTAAGGGGTGAAGCTCTTGGTTTTGAGGAGAAGGCATTTGCTGTGCCAGATGTTTTTGCTACAATCCCATACCTGAAGATAGTAGCCTAGAAAGGAAAATTTCCCAGTGGCAAAAGGCCTTCTTTCTACTATTTGGCTTCAGGAAAAGGGTTGGGGATGCACGCGATTTGGGGAGGGAACCATAGAGCAGGGATTGCTGGGGGCTCTCTCGTAGCACCCAGAACCAGTGTGTTTCACCTTGACTGCTTATAGCAAGCCCCAGCTGCTGTGTGTTCTTGCTTCTGATCCTCCTTGAGTGATGTCTTCTTGCCACGTATTGTGATGGACTGGAAAAATTGTGCTCTTTCAGCTTCTGGTCTGGCACAACCACTTAAGAGGGACCGTGGCTAATCTGTGGGGCAGAAATGCTCTGCTGGTGCCCCATGAACCTGGTTGGAGCATACTGAAGCTGCCTTCTGGCCTGTGTGATTGATTTTTCTTTCACGTTAACTAGGCTGTAGAGAGGGAGAAGGAGAGAAAATCCTACATACCTGGCCCCCTTCTAGCATGGAGGTGGGTATGTGGTCCTGCAAGCTCCCAGGTCCCACAGCCGAGATGAGGCCGAAGAGTAGCTAATATTGAAGTCTCTCATTTAGTTGTATTTAGTTACTGAAAACCTATTAGGTCTAATTTTAATTGCAGTAAGGCCTCATTGCACTAATCTGAAGGGGTAAAGGTACCTCTTAATGGTATAAATTAGTTTCAGCTTTAAAGCACTGCTTCAATTCATTCTTCAGTGTTGAAGAGTAAAATATAATTGCATTGGCTTCTCGTTATCACTGCTGGTGTATTCAGACCATCTATGTGCATGCTGGCGTATCTTGGCAATGGCTGGAGAGCATTAGTGCATGCAGTAGAGCTGTGGAGCTGACCTGAGGTTTCCAGAGGGCGCCTGAATTAGGGGTTTTTCTCTGAACATCATTTAAATTATCATTCAGTTGATGTCTTCAAAGAGAAAGTTTTGAAAGATGCAAATGGAAACTTTCTAAAAGCAAAAATCCCCTGAAGCCCCACGCACTGTTTCTCAGGATGCCTAGATAGCTTCCTGCTCTGACACTAGCCTGCTGAAACAAGGTGCTCCAAGAGTTCTCTCTCAGTTTCCATTGACTACCCCAGCACTTACAGGGGTCTGGTGATGTTTGGTATTGCAAAATGCTTCATATTCCTGATGAAAAGTGGTGTAAAAATGCACCTTTTTTTACACAGAAAGAATATGGTCTGCTAGGACTCTGTGTGTGTGTATAGATTTATCTTATTGCCATGCCATGGCTGTACATCTAGGATGTAACAAAAGATGATTTTCCTTCTGTGCCACTGGGCAGGGCTGGGAAAGCAGATAGCATCACATCACTGTATATATATATAGGTGTGTGTATGTGTGTATATATATACACATACATACTTCTGTATGACATGAAGAGCAAAAAACCTCTTTACAAACAACACAAAAAAACCTCCTCTCGCAGGTGCAGGGTTTGTGCATAAAGGTGACTTCCCACGGTAGAGCAAGGTGAAAATGAAGCTGGTTCGCAGCAATCTGGTACCTGATCTGTTCCTTAATGATGTGCCGCAGTCTCCTTCAGCTTTGTCTCAATGCTGGGGTGACCCCCACTGTGTGACGTTGTCTCTGAGTGCCACTGTAGCTGGTCTGCCATATCATCAGGGGGTTCTTCCACCTGCATGGAAACATCTAGAAGTGATATATATTCAATATGTACAGTGCTAGCTGAAAGCAACCCAATGGAGTCACCATTGGCCACGGCCTGAGTGTGGGCATCAGATCTTCATGTGTCACAGAATGATCTGGAGGAGATGGGGAAAAGCAAAGTAGCAGGGGACAAGTGAACTGCTTGGATGCCTTTTTCAGTCCTGAATTTCTATAATCAAGAGCCATAATGGCTCCTAAATACCTGCTGATAATTGGCTTTGAGGAAGTCAGCATAGTGAAATGCATAAGCTGAGGGCTAGGTTTCTTTCCATTGCTTTAAAGGTGAGTATGACCATGGACAATGCACACTCCAAGGGCATAAAGGGTGTAAAATACTTCTACTTACATGGAAGAGGTTTCTCATCAGACTCTTCTCTGTTCCCCAGATTTCAGTTGACTATGTAGTAGATAAAAGTGTAGGAAAGAAGCTGTCAGGCCTAGATTATCTTCTTGCAGGGAAAGCATGAGCACAGATTTAGAAGGCAGACGGCAGTTAACCACATCAATGAGCAAAAAGTCCCCTTGCTTATGCTAACAGAAAGATCATACTTAGCATCTTACTTGATAAAGCATGTTTCACTAAGCGTGTTTTCTGTTTCAGTCTTTACAAACTATGTAGGGCCTTGAATATATTGCTAGGGAAGTCCCATCCTGCTGCTGCTCTAGTCCTTGGGTCCTTTCAGGCTGGGGTGGGAAGCGCAGCACAGGCCTGAGTCTCCTGGGAGTGGGTCAACTGCAGGATCATGGGTTCTCCAAAGTCCCTTGGCTTTGGGTGCTCTGATAATTTTGCTGTTTGCAAACTTTTGTGTCCTTGGTCCTAAATATAATAGTCTTTATAACATCTGGCATGTGTGATGTGCTGCACATAGAACTCAAGAATCATTTGCTTTTCTGCACTGGCAAGCAGCCTTCCCTTAGGATGGAGGGACTGTTATTTAACAGCCCATAGAAATACGTACAGCAGCTGGAAAAGAAGTAAATATGGAAACAGGAAGCAAAGTTTTTCCAAGAACTGAAAAAGCAGGACTATTATTTAGCACTTTGGGATGCTCTGTATTCTTCAGGATGCTCTCGTGGGGTCTTCTGAAACTGGGCTAGCTTTTCTGTTGATTTCAACAAAGGCTGGATGGGCTCTGATGCAGTAAGTCCCCAAGAGCTGACAAAGGCTACCCAGCCATGTCAAGGGGGAGATTGTGAAATGGCATTTTTAGCTGTAGCACCTGATGTCTTTCAAGCTGGCACCACACCTGTACGGTGGAAAGAGAATCAGCCAGGCAGCTAAACTTGTACTTCCTTCTGATCTATCAATACATTTTGTTAGAAACAATCAGTCACTCATAATCCTTCTATGACAGCTGCAGTTTCTCCTCTCAGCCTCACACACTGTGCGATTATAAATAGATTGTCATATTTCTTGCAGCACTGAATTGCTTTCTGCATTCCTAGGCCCTGGGAGGACTGATTGACTTGGGAAACCTGCCATTTTGGTGGCCCTCCAGCAAAAGTGATTACTTATTTTTGCTTCTAAATCACCTAGCCAGGATGAAGCTACAGATGAAGTGTTCTTCAAACAATGGGGAGAAGATTCGCACTCGCTAGTCCTTGTTCTCACGGGGGACTTCAACCTACCAGATGTCTGCTGGAAGTACAATTCAGCAGAGAGGAAACAGTCCAAGAGATTCTTGGAGGGTGTGAAAGATAACTTCCTGACCCAGCTTATTAGTGAGCCGACTAGGGGAGATGCCTGGCTAGATCTGCTGTTCATGAACAGAGAAGGACTGGTGGGTGATGTGATGGTTGGAGGAGTCTTGGGCAAAGTGATCATGAAATGATTGAATTTTCTATCCCTGGTGAGGTCAGGAAGAAGGTCAGCAAAACCTTACACTTTTGGAGGGCTGACTTTGGCCTGTTTAGGATGCTGGTTGAGAGTCCCTTGGGAAACACTTTGTCCCTGACGGACAAAGTGGTCCAGGAAGGCTGGACGCTCTTCAAGAATGAAGTGCTCAAGGCACAGGAGCAGGCAGTCCCTAGGTCCCAAAAATCAAACCGGTGGGGAAGAGACCAGCCTGACTGAACAGGGAGATAGTGCTTGTACTCAGGGAAAAAGAGAATCTATCACCTGTGGAAGAAGGGACAGTCACCCCATGAGGAGTACAAGGATGGGTGGTGTGACTATTAACGAGCAAAGGGTAATCAGGTATTGGAACCGGCTTCCCAGGAAAGTGGTAGAATCACTGTCCCTGGAAGTGTTCACACACCGTGTAGATGAGGCCCTCAGTGCCATGGGTTAGTGGTGGTATTAGCAGTGCTGAGGTAATGGTTGGACTTGATAATCTTAAAGGTCATTTCCTACCTAGTTGATTCTATGATTCTGTGATCTGTTGCCAAACCTGTATAAGTATGTTACTGTTAAAAAGTCAGTATTTAACCACAATTACCGTAAAGGGGTATTTCATATGACAGTAGTTTCCTGCTGCGTTATGTTTCTCTGTACACAAAGAGCAAATGGATGGTTTTAATTAGAGGAGGGGGGCCCTTCTAGCTGTATCTGCATTGCTTTGAACACACAATGCATTCTTGCTTCATTAACCAATACAGTTATTTAAGATTTAAAAGTGCAGCCCACAAGAAAACCCCAAACCAACAGAAGTATACCTGTTACAGAATTGGGGATATGTCCCTGCATAGAACAAGTTCTGTTACCATAATAACCTGATCCAACCTTAGTGAATCAGTGAAAACCTCCCCATTGAGATGAATGGGCTTTGGATCATACCTAACCCTTTAAAACCCTTCCAAGGCAAGACAATGTGCCTCATGCCTAGCCCTGCAAAACAGGGCACTTTGTGCTGCATGGTTCTTAATGAGGGAATGTCTGCTGCATTTTAATAGCATCCTTTTAGGCACTGGCCCAGATGAGCGCTCCGTCAGTGGCTGTTTAGACACTTAACATTGAGTGCTCATTGATTAAAACCCAAACACAGCTTCACAAGCCGGGACCAGTCTGTCCTGACCAGGCACCAGACTGATGTCCCCTCCATGCTCATTCTCTCCCTCTTTTCCTAATGTCCAGTGCTAGTCCCATGAATGGTGAAATTTTTACTGCATGGTGACAGAGCTCCAAGGGGAGAGGTGAAGATCTCCTCTTTTCTCTGTTTCCCTTCTTCACCAACACTCTTCCTAATTTGGACTGCATTTGGGAATTAAATGCCCCGTGAGAAGGTAGGAGATGGGCTGAGAAAGGTGCTGAATCTCCCCTTCAGTCAGATGCCTTAAAAATGCAGTTATACAAAGGCTAGGGTAGGAGGTGACATCCCTAAAGTTTCATTTTTGAGAGATGATGACCATAGGAGAGGACCTGCTGGATTCAACCCTCAAGGAAAATGGAAGGTGGAGGAGACATCTAGTGGGTGAATATTACCAGGTTCCCCTAAAGCAGCTCACATCATGCAGAGGCTTTCTGATGAACCTGATAAACTTGGGGTCCAACAGGGATCTCATGAACATGTGTTCCTCTAGGGCTTGGTGACAGGTAGAGATTCTGGTTTGGGTCACAGCTTTAAACCTTGATGCTCCTCCCCTACTGAAATGCTTTATTAAAATGAAACCTAAACCCAGAGACCTCACAGTGCTTTTTGGAATGGGTAAATATAATTATTTCACAGTTTTGGATGAGGTAGGCAGGATTTCTAAAGATAGCCATATGTCTAGTACCAGGCAGGGAAGCCTTTAGCGTTTTCCCCCACAGTGATTAAACGGGTAGGTGCTTGAGGGTTTCAGTGAAGATTAACCTGAATCCCACTGTGTATTTATCTGTACTTTAAGATATCTGAGTAATCTGAGAACCCAGCCTTGGGGGATTTGCCCAGAATCCAACAGGAGGCAGGTTTCAGATCTGGTAACAGAACATGGCTTTCCTCATCTGCTGCTTGCTCCACAAGCACTGATGGGCTTCAGCTCTGCTGCTTCTCTTGTTCACTCCTTCATGAGGGGTCCTGTTTGACCTGTATTTTAGTAGTGGATTGTAGACAACAGGTTTATACTTTGTGACTGAAGGTAAAGGAATAAGGGGCAGAAATAATTCATAGGAGATACTTATAAATATAGATATACAAAATTCTACTGCTTTGATATAAATAAGAATTTAAAGTTACTTAATAGGCTAAGTACCATTTTACATCTGGCCTGTGGAGTGTTTTAGCAGGCTCAGCCTGTTTAGATTGAGCAGATACTTATTGCATACTAATCAGAATACTTACTGATTTAGCACATTTGATGTTTTTCATCTAGCTAATAGGAATCTCTTTAGTCGTTCTTTTACTCCATAAATACTTTTCCTAATGTCCAGTGCTCTTTTTTAATATGCAAGTCCTCTCTCCTGAATCTGAAGAGCAAAATTAAATAGGATGCTTACGATATCACTTGTAAATAAATAGCTCTATACTATTAAAAGCAGCTGGCTAGTAAGGACTGTAAAATCAGCATCTTTTTGTGCTTTCAACCAAAGCATAAATGATCTTCATGGCTGGGAGTACCATCAAATCCAGGTCTGGGATAATTTAAGTGCAGAGATCCTAGAGTTTGTTCCAAACCCAAGGAAAATAAGAGATCACAAATCATTATGTATCTACTGTATTTTTCCTGCACTACCTTATTGCTGAGCTGCAGCGCCTTATCAGCGCTTCCTTCTGTCGTTCCCTATTGCCAGACACCTACAAAATGCCTGCAAAGCCTTCGACATGAAGTAGGAAAGATGATGCCTGTCTCCGAGTTATGAAGATCATTTACAATCCAAATATTTGAAGATGTTGCTAGTTATATGGTAACCAGGACCTGTGTAACTCAATGCTTTAATTAAAGGTTTCTGTTGACTGAGGCATGGATGATAGCTGATTTGAAAGCTATTGCTGCAGCTAAGTTTTATCTGTCTCTAAAACCGACACCAGAAAACATGTAATTCAGAGTAAATATACATTTTAAAAAGCTAGCTGCTGGCTGGTTGCTGTGCAAATGCAATCAGCTATTGGTAAGCTGGCATGATGGGAGGAATATCTCTGGTGGGGAGAACTGCACCCTCCAAGAAAGCCTGCTTCTTGCATTTTCTATCAGTTTGTGGCTGTCAATGGTTTTAATCTCTTCCAGGATTCTCTGTCCGCAGTAAATGCCATCTGAGCAATTCTCTGGGGGTTCTTCACAGCTTCTGACATCCTCTGTGGTTTGGCCAACGTTGCTGCTAGCGGTATTGGATTTGGAGGCTTGGTTATTTGTGTTAGTGAGAATCAATGTGGGCAAGTAGGTAATGAAGGACTTGGGTTGGCAGTGCAAGGGAATGAGCTCAAACCTTACCATATTTCTTGTTCCCAATAAATGTGAACAGAAGTCTTCCCTGAGGGGGATTTTAAGAAGGCATCAGCTGCTCTGGAGATGAATCCAAACCTCTAGACCTTTTGAGGTTTGCCCATCACTTCTTACAATCAGGAAAGAAATGCATGACTCTGCGAGGAAGGTATTTTAAGCTTGTTTTCTTTAATCTTCTGGGTTTTGCGGTTGTGACTCCCCTGAGGTCATACAGATATTTTTAAATGAATTCTCACTGCTTTGAATAACAGGGAAATAACATCTTGGTTTTCAACTTCTGTATTCTTCAGCTTTATAACTTTGGGCACTCCTCAAGTGAAGCCGTAAGTCTCGGTGCTGTTTCAAGAGTCCTTTTGTATTTACATTAATAACAAACCTTCCCCCTTGAAGAACATTTGCCATACTTCAAATGTTTATTGTTCAGCTGGGCCAGCTAACAGCTGTATTGAGCAAAGCCCCATGTGACAACCAGTGCATTCCTGGGTGATTATAGTATACTGCCAACGACTGTTTAACGCGTACATTGCGGTAGTATCCGCACGGCCCGAAGCACAGCTAAGGGGGGAAAAAAAAGAACCCCTTGCAATCTGAGCATGAAATCATTACATAGGGATATAAAAAGCAAGGAAGAGGTTGTTACACCCCTGGTAAAATGTCTTTTGTTCCTCCTTGCATTGAATTTATACCTGTTTTCTGACGGGAGAGTGCCCAGCCTGTGTATGTGTGCCTCATCATGGAGGCTTTGGGGCTGTTTTCCCCAGAGATGGCTCAGAGGTTGTTTGCAAACCACATTTGCATCAGAAAAGGGAGTCTCAAGTGTTGTGGGAGCACACCAGCATTGGGGGGGTGGCAGAGGGGGCCGGTGGTCGCTTGGACATCCTCATTTTTTTCTGATCAGTGCTGGACAGACTGCACTGATTGGATGAGATGAAGGCATTTCATTTCAACCTGCTCTTACTACTTTTCACTCAGCCTATTTATATTGAAGGGAAAGATAATATTAAAACACATCAAAGACAGCAGCGCTGAATATTGTGATATCATTGTAGAAGTGAGCTATTTCCACATTGATTTCTTTTACAATCATTTCTAGCTAGCAGGAAAACCTAAAATTTGGACTTTTGGGGTTTATTATGACACAAACTTGGAAACATTGGAGGTGACTATGGCTTCCTAGCTAACTTGAATGTGTTCTTGAGTCCACACCATTTCTTGCTCTGTCCCATGCCAGATACCAATGTCTGAAAAAACACATTTCCAGACCAAAAAAGTGGAGGAAAGTATGGTTTGTCTCCTCATTTCTTCTTCATTAACTACCTCTGCCATGGTAAAGACAAAGGCATTTGGAGCAGGCTGGTTCTTAGCTTTGCTAATAATAGGAATCTTTAAAATCATCCATAGTGTTTAGATTGTTGCTCTGCCATGAGCTACTGTCTTATTAATGTCATCCAATAGGAAAAAGTGAATTACTGCAACTTCTTGATAAAAAACAGTTTTAGTGCTTGAGATTGTTTCAGATGTGGTCTGTTTGGATGGATTTCTGTGCTAAGAACAACATTTCTTCCTTAGCCCCAAAGCTAAAGCAGAAGAAAGGGCTACATACCTACTGTTGTCTTTTAGCAGTTCCCAAATACAGAAGGAAATTCTAGTCAGGCCAGCCTTTTGAATGGATTCAGGAATCTCATCCGGACTTGTCTTGTATGAGAGCCCTTTGCTTTGCTAGCCCTCTGCAGCACGCACACTGGCTGTTCTCCTCAGCAGGACAAATAATAATCACAAATGTGGGTCAAACTGACAGTTGGCTTCTTTAAAAGGGTCTTTTTAAAATGCCTGTATGAGAATGAACATTTCCAGCGAGGCCACAGGATGTTAAAGGGAATTTTGATCTGAAATTAGCTCCTTCTGATTAACTTTCATGCAGCAGGCTGTCGTGGTGCCGCCAAGAGTCTTCCTGTTAAAAAGGCTTATTTAAGGGGCAGAATAATGATAGTCTTGCAAAATGCCTGCTTTTGCAAGATTTTCAGTGTAATTTGGATGACTCAAAATGATCAGATATGATTCTTTTGAATTAAGCGTTGTCAGTAACTGCTACCATATCTTTGCAGGATATTAAAGGTTTTGAACATTGTCGTGGACCTATTTTTGTTAGGAAATAAGGCTTTGGAGGCTTCACGCTGGGCAGAAATTTGGTGCAGGTTTTGGTTTCCTTGTTTCTATTTTCTACAAACCAAAATATTCCTTAAAAGAATGTTTTAGTTCATTTAATGTTAAAAAAGGTTTCAGTTTGGAGAGAATGTTTCCAAACCCTAGATTATGTCATGCCTAATCAACTCAAAGAACTGGTTTTGTCTGGGAGCAGTTAGGTCAGGTTCTTTGGGACTTGTTTCCAAGAGATGGATAAGCTGGGAACCGAGCTGTTAACCATGGTGCAGCCCAGCTCCCTGAACCCAAGAGGAATAAATCCCCCCATGCTTTTTGTGTGCAGCTGTTGGTCTCTGTCTGCTAGCATCTTGCTAAGAAAGGTCTATGGGCTTCTACTCACTATCCTGATTTAAGTGGAGATCTGTCTGATGCTTCTACTTTTTGTCTTCTTTATCCAAAGTAGTGACTTTGGAGAACATTTTATCTGGGGCAGTGGGGAATGAGGTACAATGTTCCCCTGAATTGCTTTCCTTTCCTGTTACTATCTAGACTTAATTAGCCCTGCCATTTGCGTTTCCCAGTTGAGCAGGATGCAGCTCTTAATGATAGGGAGGTGGTTGCCCATGTAACTGTTGTTTCTGATGCAGAGCAGGGAGACAAGAGATGGAAATGGCTGTGAGCTGAAAATTAATCTATGAGCCTGTTGAAAGTTTGGAAGAAAGATTTCAGATCTTTCTCCAGCTGTGAGATGGTTTAGATAGAAACGAATCCACCAGGCCTTTGGCTGAGTGAGAAAATGCTCCATGGTAGTGGAGCCACGAGACTCTGGACACTGGGGAAGGGAGCAGGGTTGCCTTTGCATCCCTGGTGCATTGATACCTGATGTCCATTGGGATGCTCCAGTGCATCCTCCCCAAGGCTCCTGCAGGGGAGGCACAGCCACAGTGGAGTCTCATCTCTGCACTGACCTTGCTCCATGGATACCGGAGCCTGTGTCTATTTTCTGGCTGTAGTACTTAGGGGGAAGTGTGGTGTGCCGATGGGAAGCAGCTGAAAATGAACTGGCTAAATCTGCTTGGGCCTGCAATATATTTTAACTCTGACCTTTGATATCTGTTGCTGCTGCTATCTCATGCTTCCTTTATCAGAGTCTTCCAGCCTCGCATCAATTTTAAGACACAGACAGTGGACCTTGGGCAAATACTTACTGGAGATTGGGAGGAGGCTTTAACAAACTCAGTGCAGCAGAAGCACTCTCATGACGGTAGCTTTTGGAAAACCTTTCCCAGGGCAGTTGCAGCAAATCTGGGGCACGCCCTGATTTCCTTCACTTGAGATGCTGGCTGCGAGGCATGTTGTGCCATGTGAATTCTCTTCTGCATTTCAGAATGTCTGCTCCATGGCTCCTGGGGTCTGGAAATGAATTTGGGAGCGCATCCAAAAAGTGGTGGTGGGTGTGTGTCACGGCTAGTGGGTGGAAATCCCTGTCAAACAACGGGATATGAAGAAAAGGCAATGTCAATGCATACCCTAGATCCCATGTGGAAGGAGGGAGGATTCGTTTCCACGGGGTGCGTCAAGATGCTGACCCAGATCCGTGATGCTGCGGTGGTGGGTTTTACACCGTGCTGAGTGCGCAGGCAGCAGCTCAGCAGGAAACAGCCTGTACAGCACCAGTGTTTCATCACATCCCTTCCAGGGTGGTGAATGGAGAACCTGGAAGTCCCTGCAGCTTGATGGCTGGATTGGGAATTGCTTCCAACTTCCCACCCACTTCCCCTCTGTAATTACTAATACTAGCGATGGGATCCTGCTTTCAAGGTCAGCTGCATCTTTGAGGCAAGATGGTGAGCGGGTGGTTGTAGTGGGTAACCCCGAGATCCCACCTGGATCACCAAAACCAGCAGGGTTATAGCAGCGTGGCAGTGGTATCATACACACTAGTGCAGGGCTGGCTGCAGGTGTGCTCAACTGCCTGTGCACTGCCTCGGTCAGAGTTCACCCCTTTCACTTCCATCCCCATTAGTTGCTAAATGACCAGTAAATGACTAGTGTTAGTGTTTCCCCACCATCAGTCATGTAAAACTGCCAGTGTTATTTTTTGACTGGCAGTGTTCTGATAAAGGAAATGGTGCTATTCAAGCACCCACATGATGCAGAATTTGGTCTGACCTAGAGCTTATTTAATAAAAGCTTTGTCTGTTGAGCATCGCTTCCTCTTTCTGCTCAAGTTACAGGACCACAACCTCCTTTCATTTTCACTTACCTTCGGAAATCCAAGCCCAAAACTGTAAGAAGTACCAGAGAAAAGGCTGGATTTGCTTCTATGGCAAGTCTAAGGTCTAACTCAGTCTTGCTGAGACCCATTTCCACTGCCATGGACTGATGCTTCCCACTTTTTGTCCCCTTTTCTCCCTCTAGAAAGTGGCAATGATTGTACTGACTTATCTTATCAAAATGTTAAATAGCTCAAAGAGCTGAGGCTTAGAAAGAGCTTGGAGAGTGGCAGCATCATGTAATGTGCAAAGAGGTTGCATTCAATCCACCACTCAGCAAGACCCTGCCAGGAAGGACAGTTTGTATTCTTCCTTAACCGTCTTCCCCAGGATTTGGAGGGAGAGTCTCAGCAGTTTGCAAGCCATTAGGTCTCTGGATGTGCCTGCACACTATTCTAGGTTTTTTTCAGTTTCCATTTTTGATGAGGCAGCAAGAGAAGAGCCTGTCGTGAGCTCCTTGCAGTGGGCATCAGAAACACCACCGCTCCTCCAGTTTTGGCAAACGAGTCGTGACTGATGTTCTGAGTTAAAATTGCTTCTCCTTATGTCCCATTAGGAGCTGTGATGGAAAGCTTCCTGCAGATCCACTTGTGCAGCAGCTTGGCCAAGGAGGAGTTGGGTCCCTGATGCAGGGCAGTGTCAGGCTGGCAGCAGGGACCTGGGTTTTGGCACCATGCTGGGTTCCCCTCCATGCATAAGGTCACATCACTTTAACCCTTCATGAGGGGAGGAGGCAGCTCTCCTCACTGCTGAAGGCTAACACGTTAGTGCTGCATGATGCCAGCCACGTGTCTGCCCTCAAACACGCTCGTTGTGGCTGCCAGTATTGATTTCATTGAAGGGAAGCCCTCAGTTTATCAGGCCAAGCTCCTTTTTGTGCCAAGATCTGCTTGGCACAGGGGAGAGGGGCATCTGTCAGCGACTGCAGCTATGCCTGAGGTTTGCTGGTAGTTTTTAAAGCTGGTCTGTGAATGGCCATGACATTTACTTGATGGCTGCAGCTACCAGGTCACCCAGGATGTGGAGGGCTGCAACTGCTCCTTCCAGTCAGCCCAGTGGGATGAGGGAATGATCCTGCCAGCACTGTGCTGGTTAAGGCAACTTCTCCATAGTGGAGAACTTAGCATTGGTCCCCGTGGTCAGGATATGTCCCCTTTGCCTGGCGTGGGCTGCAGAAGGGCTTGGGAGCATGGGGAAGAGCTGGGTCTGATGCATGTGATTCTTCTGCTTGCTGCCTCTTCAATCTGATCTTCCCCCTGCCCCTGGTAGGACAATAAATACCAGCTGAGGCATGTATAATTCTTCCTTATCTTCCTCTGCCTGTACTTCTTTTCTTATCTGAGTGGCCAAAAATAACCTCTGCTTTATCTCCCTTCCAAAAGTTGTTCATGCAGGATGCAGGGTTGGCCTCATGGTACCCATGTAGGAGAGAGAAGCACACAGCTTGGGTTTTGTCCATAGACAAAAGGGTTTGAACTGCAGTGAGCAGGGGATTTCCAGAGGCAGGTTCGTCTGTAGCTACTGGGGATTTTCCAAGAAGGATGATCCAAAGCGGAACCTTGTATAGACCTCATGGCATCCATTTGGCTAGGCTGCATTGCACGGCCCATGTATCACAAGGCACTGCAGGAAAAAGTTAGTGTTCTGGATTCAGAGGTTTGGTGTGCTTTTTCTCTTCTGAGGTAGATTTCTTCCTTTTATTGTCCTCTTTGGTATGCTTGATCATGGTTGCTCAATGCTGGTGCAAAGAGGTGACTGAAGTGCTGGTGTAGAAATGCCCTCTGTGAAAATAGGGATAAATAGAGAGGGGCCACATCCACACCAGAAGATAAATGGGTGCAGAGTCTCTGCCTACAAATGCAGCCACCCCTGTTTATGCTGCTCTAAAGACCTGTCTTGGGGAAAGTCAGCTGAGCTATGAAGCTAATGTACTTGCTAGGGAAATTATGATGAGAAATGCATCTGCGTGTCCCTGCCACCTCCCACGTGCTTTCGTGGGCTGTTCTCTGGGCTGGAGGACATCTGATGGACTCAGAGGTTGTTCCTCCATCCATGAACCTTTCCTGAGGCAACTGTTCAGGCCAGGACGACTCAGACATGGGGTGTCCCAAGACCATGACCACATCAGAGAGGTGTTGCGGGACTGGCAGGGTTTTTACGCTGGATAGAAGGGGGATGGTGTGGCAAGAGCCTGGGTGATGCAAGTGCTGCACGACTCTTGCACTCTGGTGCATGATGTATCAGGAAGCACTGAGCTTTTTAGGCAGCTTTATTAATATCTCCCAGATAAGGATGGACAGTGGTGGTGATTGCAGGTAAATCTGGGTGGCTGGGAGCCCTCGTCACAGTTTCAGGCTCACATTAGATGTAGCTGAAAGCTTAGATGGGACAGAGGTGCCACATGGACCTTGTGCTGGGTCTCTGCATAACAGGGAACTCTGTGAGCCTGAAAAGTCCATGTGGATCAGCTGCATGAAGAAGGTGGAGGGAGATTTGGAGAAGGATGTGGAGTGAGTATTGGTCCATGCTGAGCTTTAAGCACTCAAGGAAACTTTGCAATTAAAAAAAGAACAAACCCCTCAGCGCTCCACCCCGCTGGTTTCTGTGCATCCGTGCGTGTATATCTATATATAAAGAGTTATTTTAGAAGGCTGCTCAGTCATCTGCCATCCTCCATGTCTCATTCATTCAGGAGGGTGCTTCTGCTCCTGGTGTTCCAGTAAGCGGGAGAACAGTAATGCAGGCCACACAGCGCTAACAAAAGTGTCACTTGAAAGTCAGGATTATAGCCAGGCTTCTGACATAGTGATCTCATAGAATGGTTTGGGTTGGAAAGGACCTTCAGATCATCTAGTTCCAACCCCAGCATGACCCTTACTATCATTTCCTTTTTGCCTTGCTCCTGCATGATGTTCAGTTCTTCCATTCGGATGGAGACCAGTGGCAAATCTTTGGTATCTTCAGTAGGGCCAGGATGTTTATTTCATTGCCAGACCTGGAAGACAGGTTCTTGAACGCTGTGCACCACTCATGCACCATTGAATATAATCCTTGTAATTATTTTCCCAGGTTTTGTCTTCTCCAGATACACATATCCTGAGCAGATACTAATGCAACATGTAAGCTGGAGGCAATGGCTCTGTCCTTGGTTCATCAGAAATGCTCAAGGCATGTGCTTATGTGGAGCGAAGCCTTCAATCAGTAGGTTGTTACTACAGGGTCTGGTAGTAATGGCAAAATATCTTCTTTGGGATTTGTAAAGGGATTTCTTGATAGCTTCCACTCTCCCTTTGTAATTAAGGGCATGAGCCTCAAGTGGCATAAAGATGGAGAACTCCCTTGGGGTCATTGGAGCTATTCTGACCAGCATGACAGGGGACAGTGGCCTCATTGTTACCATTGGCCTTGGTTACTCATTTTTTCAGGTTTCCATCCAGTTACTCATACCAGTTTTTCAAATGGGGTATGTGTGGTGACTAAGCGGGGTCAGATGAGTCTAACATAGTTCTTTATACTAACACGTGTTGTTATTTTTAATGTACTGATTTATGGATAGTGTATATATTGGGGGGGGGGGGGGGGTGTTGAGTATTTTACCATGTACAGAGATCTCTCCTAATATCACATCAACTTTCAGGCAGGCTTACTATTTTCCATGCAGCTGTATTGAATTGGATTTAATGCTCCACAGGGCTATGCAAAATGATGCACCAAGGGAACTGGGAGGCAAAAAAGGCTTTTAAATGCACTGTGATATTTAGCTCCCGATGTCTGTGCAGAAAGGAGCAGTCTGAGACATTTGGCAGCACTCACAGTCCCAAGAAGTACTGTCCCCGGTCTTCCTACTGTCAGTGGGTGTGCAGCACTGGATTACTTACTGTTGGATTATCATGCTCCTCTGACTCTGCAGGACCTGGAATACCAATGCCTGGCTTTACACCCTTGGTGGTAACTGCTCTCTGGTATCCGTTTGAATCTGAGAGCCTGCAAGCCTGGAAAAAATAATTCATCAGCATAGAAGTGTGTGAATCCTTCGGTTTTCTGCCAGCAAAGAGGTATCTTCAGAGGAAAACAAAACTAAACTGGCTGATTTGGTCAAGTAGATCTGAGCTGAAAAGTTGAGAGACCTATATCCTGCCTATGCATTTATAGTTACCTATAGCCTGCGCTCAGATCCTTTGTCTAAGCAGTAAGCTGAAGGGGTGGTGGAGCTGTGGTACTGCACCAGCAAGGTGTTTTGCAGCCCAAAATCTCTCAAGACCCAGGGGATACTGCAGTGTCATAGGGCATGGCCATGTTTCATAGCACATTCATCTGACTGCTATTAAACTGTGGCACCATGAAACCTTTAGGTGCATGTTATACCCTCTGTTGGTGGTGGCACTTCATCAAAACCTCTCTTCCACTGCCCCACAAGGCTTATGTATAGTTCTATATTATTTATCTGTAGTTATATATCTCATATCTATTATTATTATTTATGTATTATCTATAGTATTTTCTATATTATATATAGAAAATCCTCTCTCTGGGAGCTGACAGGATGTGAGCTGCATGCAGGTTGAAGGGGAGTGCTGGAAGTATTCACTTCAAATATGCTGCACTACTTTTCCAGTGGAAGGTGTCCCTGCCCATGACAGGGGATAGGAACTAGATGATCTTAAGGTCCCTTCTAACCCAAACCATTCTATGAGTCTATAAATTACCACCTCAGTGTCAGTTTTGATTTATAAATGATTAAAGCTCATGAATCACCTTTTGTTTCCCTTTTCCACAGCATGATAACAAATGTTTTTCCCTTAAAGTGTTTCCTGTGCTGCAAAAGTCTGACCATGAGTGATCAGCTCCAGTCAGCGCCATCCTGAATGACTGCAAATTGTGCAACATTGTCCCTTGACGGGGACAAGTGAGCTCATGTTGGGACCAGAATGTGACTCTTCTCCTAGGCATTTTTTTTGTCATTAGCAGGGGAATAAAGTCACAGAGGAGCAGGAAGGATCCTGTAATGGGAAAGATCAAACCAGAAGATTAGGAAATGGCTCACTGAAACCCGCCTGAGATTATCACAGCCCTTTTCACTTGGCTAACAGGCACGTGAGGTTAGGTCACCAGATTTTTACAGTGCTTCTCACAGTGTGGGAGCATCTCAGAGAAATTAGGAGGCAGCAAACGCATGAGGAGTAATAACACTCTGTTTTACACCAGGCATAATTAACACGTGGAAGTTCCTTTCAGAGAGAGTCTTGAGGTCAGGAGGTAAGCAGGATTAAGAGAGTGAATGAAACACTTAAAGGGCTAATGAGACTGCTCCTACCAACTCTGTTAGAAGGAATCACAAGCACTAATGAGTCGCCTTCAGGAGTGGTTGCCAAGGCTTGGATAGTGTAGCTGTTCCTTGGCTGTCCACTGAGGGGTTCATTCAGTCTTCTGCTGAATCTCTTTGCTCTCAGAGGCTCAGTATCAGTATTAGAGGGTCACTGGGATTGCCTGTAATGCCAATTTGTTTGTATAGCATGGAGGGGTTTGTATAGCAACAAAAGGGGGGTGTGTGTGTGTTATTTACACACCTATATGCACTATGTAAATTGAAACTTTTTAATATGCATAGTTGTTCAGACCTTACTGAGTTTTATGGCTGAGAAGTCTGAAGGCATGACATTGTCAAGGAGAAAAGTTGCGTTTATCACCTTTTTGCTTGCAGGCTCCATTTTATATACTGACCTCAGCAAATAGAGCAATGAAGGCAGCAGTATCAAGGAAAAAAACTGAAAACAAAGCCTCCCAGCTGCTTACCCATGCATGTTCCCAAATCCTGCACTGAGCTAGGGTTGAATTTTGCAAGACCTTTTCTTTCTAATAGGCTGAACAAGCATTCAGGTTAAAACAACCTCCTTTTCCTTTCCTGTTCTCTCCCCAAATCTGCACTGTGTATGATACACCAAAATTTGCAGTTTAAACTAAAATCTCTGAGCTTTTCCTGATACCCGTGTTTCTTTGGAACACCTCAGTGGAATGTGCATGTCCCCGTCCTCTGAGCTCGAGGTTCCTGCTGTTGCCCAGCAGGCCAGGCTACAGGACATCGATCCAGCCAGGATGACAGCATGTTTGGAAGCTCCTATCACTCTCCTGAGCCCGAGCTGAAGTTTTATTTACACTAAATTTGCCAGAATAGCATTAGTCATGAATGAAATATCCATAAGATCACACAACGGCCTTCCTAAGCTTTTATTTCATCTATTTTTTAAAGGATGTATAATTTTACAATACAATGCAGTCTTTTAAGAAATGCTGTGGATGACTTATATTCGCAGTGACAAATGGAACAGATGAAGAGACCTGTTGTTTATTGTCTGTGAGTTGCATACATCCTTCGCCTGATGAAGCAATTCTTTATGTGTGTATTGAGTGCTAATTGTTTGTGTTTGCTCTGGGGGGGACATTGCTCACTCCCCTGACATTTACAATTAGTGCTAATCACAGGCAGTGCAGTCAGGCTTAGACAGTATCTAAATCAGAAGCCAAACGGGTGCTATAGTTGTTAAAACTATAGGTGGGAACATCACTATTTCCTTCTCCAGGAGCAGAGTTATCCCTATTACAGACACCTGTGCTACCTGAGCCCCTACTGGGAATGAAGGTGTGATTCAAGAGTCAGGCCAGTGGACAGGACAGAAAACCAGGATGCCTGGGAACTGCAGGACGCCTCTTCTCTTCTGGGCTTGACACCCTGATGACAGAGCAGCAGGAGGATGAGGGCAGAGAAGAAGCAGTGCTCAGGCTGTGTTTGGGATTAGAAATACGTTCCCTGGCAGGGAAAGCTTTGGTGATTCATTATCAGAGCCTCCATGGGGCTGAAACAATTCCACTGCACGTTTCTCAATCCCTGTTCTGCTTGTCCTGCAGATAACTAGGCGACAGGCAAAGACTCTTTGGAGAAAAAATAATGTTAGAAGCGAGGCAGAGCATCACAGCAGCAGCTGGCAGAGCTGCTGAGATAAGGGCTTGTAATGATTCCCATTACCCTGTTGTTTGAGTGCTTACAGTTCACCCATTAAAATTAGTTTGGAGCTAAAAACTGACATTGAGTTGCTCATTTCCAACACTGGACACACACAAGGTAACGTTTTTATAGTGTAAGTTCCCCTTTCTTGGCAAAATCTACAGTAAATAGATTTGCCCCCATCTATTAGCTCTGCATAGACTTACGCATGAAGCTTGCAGATAGCCAGCACAGAGCTACAAGGGAAATTATGCAGGTGTGGCCCCAGAGCTTGTTCTCTGCTCTCAAAACGGGCAGACTGAGTGTATAACACATCCCAGAGCTTGTGTGCCAGAGAGAGCAGCACACAAACACACCATTGTACTCAGTTGTGCCTAATGGGACACGTAGCCAGGCTGAGCTGTGACATTTGCTGGTCCCTCTTTGGCCTCGACGCCAGAGAGAATTTATCTTACTTTATTTTTTTACCATAAGTTTCAATCCTTCACATTTTTAGTTTTGGAACCTGTTTAGTCAATGATCTATGCCCTTAAAAGGGTAATGAAACTCCAGTTCCCATCCCTTTCTGTCCTCCAACAGCCCCTGGGCAGTGCTGCTACTGCAAATAGAAGTAGAATCATGATGTAAGGCTGCCCATGTGGGCAGGGAAGTACATCTTCAGTAATACATCAGGAAAAGTCCCTTTGGAGTGCTTATTTCTGAAGAGGTCATTCTGCACTGTAGGAAGTAAAGAAATAGAGAAGATAAATCTTCTTGAACACGTGTTGCTCCTGTACAGACATGCAGGGATCTGGCAGCCGCTGTTGTCAATGCATATGTCTATGCAATGCCTCTGGAAATACCTCTTGGAAGAACTGTTCTTCCTTAGTGATTTTGTGTGGTGTTTCTGAAGCACCACGTGTGCCTGATCACAGCTTATTGGGTAGATTTTCCCTGGCCAAGCAGCGAAACAGACTGTGGCCAGGATGTGGAGGGGAACTGGGATATCTTACACCAGGTGAAGGGTGTAATCCTCTCTTTGGGAAGGAGAAGAACCAAAAGGGATCAGGGAGATGGTAAGAGAGTTTTCTGAAAGGGATGGTAACTGCCTTTTGCTGAACATGGATCCCACAATGGATACAGGCTCAGCACACCCGTATCTGTTGCCCCACCTGAAGACCTTGATCTACTCACAGCTCCTGCAGGGGCTGCGTGACCATGACTTATTTAACACTCACCAAGAAAGAATCTTACACTTCATTATATCATCACTTTTTATTTTTACACTCCTTTGATTAACATCATGAGTAATTACTCGCTGTGTTGGCTCTGCATCTTCTAGTAGATGCAGATAAGCACTGGACAGGGGGTTGACTCAGAGCACGGGAGTGATCCGGGGGCAGTGTCTAATTTAGGCAGGGACAGTCGGGTGCCTCATCCGGGTGGTTAGGGTGCCTCAGCCACATGGTATTGCTGCCTAGAAAGGAAGGGGACTAAAATCCTCAATGAAAGTCCCTTGATAGGATTCAGAGCAGCCCCATGTTATACCTGGAGTGATGGTGTTTACCATAATATCACAGCATCTGATGGGGGGGAAAAAGCAAGCTGTTATTTACTTTCTTGCTGGCCAGATGGGATTAGTCATAGTTGAAAACTACTTTAATCAGACTAATAGTAAATGTACTCACTCAGCCAGGAAAAAACCCTTCTCATCTTTGAGGAAATCCGCTTGACTGGTCTGATGCAGCACAAATGATTGGCACGGCTTAGAAATATTTGCACAATGCTCTGTCATGGTGTACAGGTGAATGTTTTACTTGCCTTTGCTATCAAACCTTTCTCTTCTGCTAGGTTACAGCCGCTTACACTGGCTTCCACGGTGCTTTAAGGCTGAGTCACCACCTCATAAATAACATACAAAGCCCTGCAAGTTTACTGTATCTTTATTATTAGATCTGTGTAATTAATGGCCTTATTTTGGAGAAGAGGGAGGGGAAGCAGTGTTCTTTAAGCATGTTTATAAAAGCAAAGCTCAGCGGGGCTTTAGGAAGAAGAGCAGAACATGGAAACAATAGTGAAAAACACCCAGGCGCTGGTTTTGCCATCAGCCATTCCCAGCGTGTTGGTGCTGATGCAGGATTCACAAAGAACTGGAATTCAGATATGTGTCTTGGCACACTCTTACTGGTTTGATCTGGGGGATGAGAGACATCTGCCCTGGATTCTTCCTTCTGGGTCTGCTCCTTGCTCTTTTATGACCTAAAGAGTCTGGTTTTAAGTCACCTGGGATCTCAATGCCAGCAGTGACCCCCACTTTGGATGGGGTCTTGTCTCTCAGATGGTTTCTTTGGAGCCCATAGGGCCAATTCCAGACTATGGCACCATCTGACTGGCTTGCAGAGTGCCGGGTCCTATTTTCCTCACCTCATGCTGGTGGCATGGAGGTCTGGTCAATGTGCTGCTAATGCTCTGAGGACATACAAGATCCATTACTATGAGCTCACTCTGTTCTTCACTGGTGAGGAAGGAGGCCAGCCTGGGGGTTTGTGGGGTTGTTGCCATGTGGGTGCTGTGGGCAATGCTGACTCAGCTGCGGGGGACTGGCACTACCACTGCTTTCATCTGGAGTGACTCTTTCCAGCCACAGCCATGTGTTACAGTGATCACCACAGCGAAGTGATGGAGCAATACGGTGGTGTGTGCTAATGATCGTTACAGTAGTGAGCCTGTCCCACGCCTCCCTGAATACCACAAGTTCAGAGGCTGCTTTGTGAATGTGGAGGGGGCTGTGATTAAAGCTTGCCCATCCAGTTCTTAATATCTGCAGTTTGTTGCTGCGGAGAGAAAGAAGGGCTGAGCACACCAAAGCCACCAGCAGACACAAGTGAAGCTACAGTGATGCTCTTTGAGAGACTTCCTCAGCAGAGCCACATAACCCAAAACTATGGCATGAATGTCTTACTAAGAGATGTTTTCACAATACATTGCACCTGCTGCAGGGTGATCTGGAATCTGGAGCTAAGGCCACTGCTTGCTGGTAGGGATTTTGTAGCCATGTGGCTGATTAGTGAGAATAGGATACTTATAAAGACACAAGGATCTCATTAGAGGTGAGGAGAACTGCAGGAATTGGACTGGAATAAGCAAAAGACTGGTCAGCTGTTAGCTGAATGCCACGTTGCTTTCAGCAGGTAGCGGGGGGAAAATGATTATTGGTCCAGCCAACAAATGAATCTCTCAAGGAGGTATGTAAGTAGATGGTAGGTGTGGTGGTAATCCTCAGTGGGCTGAGGAAGCAAGCCCATAGTGTGTAATCTCTGCTGCTGACATCTCTTGTGTGAGTCCTTGCGCTGTGGTTTCACAATCCATCAGTTGCAGGATCATCAGCGTGGGAAAACAGAAGTTGTAAGTAACGCCTGGGATGTTAATATTAACCCTAAATAATCTGGGTTTTACTTTTAGTACCTTGTCATGTAAGAGAAGGGCACTGCCGTTTCCTATTAGGAGCAGCCAGGCTAATCTGAGCATGGGTCATCTACTTCCCAAGCAAATATAAGCATTTTGCACAAGTTCTATATTTATGGCCAAATACTGCTTGCTGTATTCTCACAAGTGGACACAAGGGAGCCAGCTTCCTTCTTCTCTCTTGGTTACATCACGTTGTTTTCTTTCTGCCAAGAGTGGTAGAAGTCTCTTAGGAAGTCTCTCAATCCCATGAGCCAATTGAGCAGGATCTGCCTTAAAATCTTTATCAATTGCAAGCATCAATTACACTGATTAGCTGATTATACTGTCTCACTGCTCTTACTGATTTGTATGGTAAGAGTGTAGTCTGCCTGCTCAAAGTTTGGTCACAAGCAGGAGTCACAGAGACAGGCTCACCCAGTAAAAGCCAAATTGATCTGTAGTTTTCTCCTACTGTCTTTAACCCTCAATGTCCTTCCTTCATCTCCCAGTGGCTTTAATATGTTCACCTCACAAGAGAGGACACCTGAACCATGGTGAGAGAATGTGCTGTTCCCCTTGGTACAACACCTTTTCAGAGGCTCAGCAAGGCCAATGCATGGCACTAAGCCTAAAGTGGTGGTGACCTCCCAGGGAAGAACTTGGCACCATCAACCTGTGAGCTGGTGTCCCCCATCACCTCTCCTGCAGGGAGTAGCAAGGGCTTGGCCTCCTGCACCCACTATGGGAAGTCCCATCACCCATTGTGGTCAATGGGATCAAATTAAGGGGGATCCCAGGTGTGTTGTGGGACCCAGCTGGAGTTGTGAGAGCAGAAGGAAGCCAGGAGTGGTTTTCCAATGGGAGAGAGGCTCTGTGGAGCCAGGAGATGCTTTTATTAAACTGTCATCCTTTCAAGGGGAAAATCTCTGCAGTGAAAGCTGCATAAACCCTTGTTGGAGCTCATTTGGTACAATAGAATGGGAAGGGAAGCACACTCTGTAGTTAAACTGGTTTGCTTTATCAGCATAAGGAAGATGGTGAGTATAATTACTGCTCACTGCCCCAGGGAAGCAGAGGAGGAGGGAAACAAGCTTGTCCTGTGACCAAGAGCACTTTGCTCAATAACTAATGAGACGAAAGTTTGGAGACCATTAATATGAATTCCACTTTCCCTGTTGCCTGACTCTGGCTGCGCAGGGAGTGACCAACCATGGTGGGAAGCATGGGATTTGTGAAGCAGCCAGAGGGTGCTGAGGAGCCTCTGCTGCACCTGGATTGCCCTGTGCTGGTGATAAAGCAAGCTGTGGCTTGTGCTGTGGTAGTCATAAGTAGAACAAGGTCAACTGCCTATTTCAGTCAACATGACAGAAATAGAGTTGATCTCGATAAGATCCCAGCTCTTTCTTCCCACTGACTTCTAAGTTCCAGTTTCAAGATTTCTGTTACCAAGCTGAGGATGAGGCCATTTATCCCATGGAAAGCAAGTTGCTTGAAGCCCAGGCAGGAGGAGAGGAGTCACTTGAAGATGTACTATGAGAAATGAGTCTCTAGCCTGTGGGGAGAGCCTGGTGTGGTTCAGGAGTTGTTCCCATCCAGTCATAGGTGTGGCTATGCAGAAGCAACAAGGGTCATACCAGGACCTGTTCTTCCCTTCTGTTGGTGACTACACCGAAGGAGGGAGGTGGTTGGGCTGAACCATCGAGTCTGGATGAGCAAAAGTTTCCAGGTTCATGAGTCTGCACATCCACTAAACTGTTAAAACTGTGGCTTTGTGCAGAGCCTCCCTGCCCGCTGCCAAGGAATATTGATGCTCTTTTCATTGGAGGCAAGATGCTGACAGCTCCATCTAATACAGATGGAAATAGGGTGGGGTGGAAGCTGGAACTGAATACTAATCTAAATGAGCAGCAACCTCCAATACAAAGCCTCTGCTGTAAACAGATTAGTTAGGATTTTCTCTTAGGACAAACACTCAGTGATTTTATGATCGTTCAATTAGTTTCCTGCGAAACACCCACTAATGCCAAAGCACAGCACTGCTGACTGATGCGCTTTGCCTGCCTGTGCGTGTCCTCCAGCCCCTCACTTCCCATGGGCTGGAAGGAGGGATGGGACCCCAGGTTAAACAGGCAAGTGTGCCCTGTCGTTCGTGCCCCTGAGAAAGGCTGGTGCAGGCTCTGATGGTTTCCCTGCATGGGTGGTGATTTGCCACTGAAGCTCTTCTGCTCACCACTGCCCCTCTGCTGTTTTGGCACAAGTGCAAAGGCAAGAACTGACCTGGTGTGAGGAGAACAAGAGGGATCCGTGCATCTTCTGATGGTTCTTGTCTTGGTGGGATGAGCTCCCCATATCTGACACACAGCTGGAGGTGACTCAGCCACCAAATGATGGGTTAAAAAGTTGCTTGCAAACCAGGACTGCTACTGCTGGTTATTTGGGCTGTGATTTCACCTGTCATCAGGTTACTCGTGGCAGTGAGTGGAGCTGGTAAGAGCTCGGCTCTCCTATAGGTGTGTATCTTCAGGGCTTCATCAGGCTGCACAGCATTTAGAGCCCTGACCTTCAAAGCCTAGCTGGTGTTTGCAGCCAAACTGAGGTCTGGGTGGAAGGTCTGATGTGGAAGCTTGTTCTGGAAGACAAGAACCTTCTCAACATAAGACAGGAGCTGCCTTTCGTGAGGAGGGGCTTTATGGGGACCATTGCTGAAGCAGCTACAGTGGCAGTTTAAACAAGCATCTCTGAAGATCTGTTCTGGTACGCTTCCAAGTGTGTATAAGCTGTAAAGGTCATATTCCCATCCTGCTTCCCATCCTGTTTCCCCTTTGTACATGGGGGTGGAAGCAGAAATATGCAAGACACAGTATTCTCACCCCTGTGGCTCAGGAGGGAGAAGCTGCATTGGCCCATGGAAGAAAAACCGGGACAGAGAGCACACAAAAGGCAAGAGCTGTCACTTCTGGCAGGCAGGCACCACAGGGAGGAGAGTGCTTGGCCTTACCCAGCTTTGCAGGGCTCAGGTTTACCCGGGAGCACTCCTACAGCATCTCTCACCAGGGGCTGGGAAGGACCATCAGAAGCCTCCTGTCCCATGGTGTGAGCTGTGGTGTGCCCTCACCTACCCTTGTGCATGTCCATCTGCAGTTCCCAGCCTGCCAGGACAGGACAATCAGATATTTGCTCCTGGGAAGGAGACCTTGTACCAGTGTGCTCTCACTGAATCGATAGGGCGGTTTGGGTGCAATGAGAGCAGTGTTTGGCCCAGCTGGCTGTCAATAGCGCTGCAGCTTTCTCAGCTCACAGTTATTGTCAGGGCAGCAACTATTCATGTGCTTATTTTCCAATAGAGCTGATGTGAATAATTCACCTTGCCTGATCTCTTTTTGAAGCCAGGAGGGACTAGGCTTTATGACCCCAAATTGCTGAACAGAGCTGTAGGAGTGACTCCAGCTGGACTTCCTCCAGTCCTCTCACTCTGCTCCCCATCACTGGTGTCTTCCCCTTTGGCTCTCCTAAGGAAAGACAGGGTGAGGGATCTCACCAATCTCTAAGGAAAGGAAGTTAGACCATGTCTGGCCTGAACACAGTTTATAATAAAGACCTTCAGAAAGCAGTTCCCTTTTTCTTTTCAACTCTTTTACTTCTCCCCTCCCTGGCCCTCATGTCCCCTCCTGTGCAGCACACATGTGCTGCCTGTCTCTTTCTGTTGACATAGAATCATAGAACGGTTTGGGTTAGAAAGGACTTAAGATCATCCAGTTCCAACCCCCTGCCATGGGCAGGGACACCTCACACTAGACCATGTCGCCCAAGGCTCTGTCCAACCTGGCCTTGAACACTGCCAGGGATGGAGCATCACCACCTCTTTGTGCAACCTGTGCCAGCGCCTCACCACCCTCACAGTAAAGAATTTCTTCCTTATATCTAACCTGAACTTCCCCTATTTAAGTTTAAACCCATTACCCTTTGTTCTATCACCACATGCTCCTGCTGTTGCTGTGTGTTGGTGGTGTGGAAGCTCCAGGAGCACACCTGAGGACTTACTGTGACCGGAGTGTGTTCTGCTCCCTATGGTACATGTACCCTGCAGAGTTTGGTAACTGTGCTAACCCAACAGGGAAATCATAAGGGTAAAAGGACTGTAAACAAACTATCTATGTGTGTCCTGCTGAGGTTCCTGGCCAGGCTGCAGCCAGGGGGGGCTTGAAACTTAAATACAAATGAGCAAGTTGGACCCAAGCAGGTGTTTGACTTAACTGAAGCAAACTCCTTTTTAACCATTCCCCTGTTGCTTTCAAGGTGGCATACACTGCCAGGTAAATGGAAATATGTTTGTTTTGGAGCCCTGGGTAAATGTCGTGTAGAGAAATGAAAATGTCAATCTGTAGCTGCATTTGTTTAATGGAACAAGGCTTTGTTTAATAAACAAGGCTGTGAGCACAGATCATCTTCTCACTTCAGCACCACGTCTTGAAGGTGTTGAACCACTTCCCACTCCTCCCAGCGTGTAGCCATCCCCATGCTGTGCTGGCATTAGGGTGACAGGGATGCTCACAGGGCATTCTCCTGGGTTAGCTTGGAGTTACGGTGCTATAGCTATTGCGTTTTAATTTCTTGCCTAGGTCATTTTATAGCAGCTTCCCTGCTGGCGCTAAACCATAAAAAGCAAGCAGGAGTGCAGGGATACATGTTTATATTTACTACTGCATCTCATTTTCCTTATAAACTCATTTTTTGCCCAGTTTTATACCCACCCCCTTCCTTAGAAGATTAACACTTTGTCTAAAAGGGGTTATGTTTCCTTTCGTGCTAGAGGATCAGTTAAGAGAAATGTTTGTGTTTCACAGAGGAAGGTGTGATGTGGTGCATTAAAACCTACCAAGAATCAAAGAGCGCTTAAAATACCAATGGGCAAACTTTAAGCAGTGAACAGGTAGAAGTTCAGTCTGGCCCCAGGGAGATCTGCTTTCAGTCAGCGCATGTGATACCTGGTGAAGTGCAAGATACTGGTTTGCAGTTTAAATACCATGCTGGTTGGCACCTTTGCTTTCCCCGGGTTTCCCAGTTTACTGTTCCATGGTGTCAGCTGTTTGGGCAAGCTGTTCAACCTCTTGCTTCCCATTTCTGCTGGTAAAATCGGGAACTTTCTTTGCTTGGTTTAATCCCACTCTCAGGAGGGGCAGGCGACTGTCCTTTATTGTCTTTCCATAGCCTGTTATGCTGAACACCTACCTTTGGTTGTTACTCTGCTCCTAAAATCAAAGTAATACTACCAATGGTAAGGTGGTGCTGACAGCAGCAGACACGGAGGTGCCCAGTCTGGAGCTTGTGGTGGTCATGGTGGAGGGGTGCACCGTCTCATACATGGGGTCAAATCCTTTCTCCACACATCACTTTGGAGGAGATTTGAATGTTTGGGGGGGCAGGACAGCAGATCTCCCTCTGCTCAGACACAGGCCGGGTGCAGTACATGGCTGTGTTAGTGAAGGTAATTATATATATATCTTTTTCTCATCCTAAACAAGAGAAAAGGTCCCTGATTGTAGAGCGGAAGATAAGAATGGTTGACGTGGAATAAATCTTTCAGTAACAAGGGACTCTTTGCTTTGAGAGCACTTAAGGGATGTCTGCATTATTGGCGAGAATTTTGATGGCTCCTTTTCCACATCTGTTAAATATTCAGCACGTGTTTCCAGCAATCTTTACCCTTTCTGCGAGGCTGAACGGGTTTGATTGGATTTCATGCAATTAGTATACTGTGAGGATTTGCTTCAATTCGGAGATGATTTCTCTTTGTCTGCTTGTGGTTTTCTACAAATAACCGAGCAAGTGCACCCTGATGGCAAAAGCATTTGAGGAAAATAGAAGTCAAAATCCAGTGGGAAATGGGAATTTAACTGAGATCTGCCAGCTTTCAGAGTAAGAATTCCTGTATGCTTTTCAGAAAACAGAAGTTTAGTTGTTTGGGGATAGATAAGTCGTGTCTCTTATGGGTGTTAAATCACAGAAAGCGCAAGCATTTAGAAAGCTGTTCATTCAATATGCTCAGGGAAAAAGAAAATCACAGTGGGTTGTGGTTTCTGAGAGCAGGAAAAAGGCCAATCTTATGTCATAGGCTAATAAAATGTATTAAGGATGAAGTCAGTGAAAGTTCTGTAGGAAATCCTCTGAAACCGGGGATGAATAGCAACTTGTAGTCAACATTCTTAGAAAAATAGAAAGTTAAGTCAAATATGAGACAAAATTACATTTGGCCTCCCTTTGTATTGCAAGAAAACTTGGCAAAGGCTGAGTATCCTTCAGAAGAGAGTGCTGCTTGCCTTGGGTTAGCTCTGCACGGCTCTTCTGCGAGGTGAGCCCCTCCATAAACAAGTCACAGTTCCTCAGCGCACTGTTAGTGCTGAGAAATTTGGTCAGAAAGCAGAAGATGGCTAAATCAATGATTCTAAGTGTTTTCTAGCACATGTTTGCTTTAGGAGGATGCCCAAACACAGAAACATCTTTTCCAGCTCCCCTGGTTGGAAGGACCATTTCAGGTGGTGAATTGAACACAAGCCCATGGGGAGCTCCTTCCCCAAGCCCAAGCGTGGCTTGAAAGGGCTGTTTTGAGAGCAGCATGAGCTAACCCTTCTCTCTGCAGTGAGCCCAGTGCCAACCTCAGCAAGCCACGGACAAAGAGGAATAGAAAGCATGAAAATGTGGTGTCTCACGCTGGCACCTCCGGGGAAATGAACCATGTTTGTGGGGAGAGTTCAATACTGGTGTATTTCTCCATCAGCTTGTTTGCTGTGTCCCTGTTATGTAGCAATTGCACGCTGGTATGAGAAGCCTGATTTACCTTTGTGCTGGGTATCAGGGTGACTTGCAAGCTTTCAGAAGGCAGTGTCTCCAGACTGTGGTCTTGGTGTGAAGATGAAGCCACTCCATGACTGACTTGCTCCAAGTCTTTGCCTTCATGTTTGCTCTCAGTGAGAGCAGGAGCTGAAGCTGTTGCATGTGAGAGCCTTCCCCTGGCTTCCCTTTCCTCTCCAGCATGCAGGAGAACTGGTGCCCTGCTGGGGCATCACACCACTGGAAACCACAAGCCTCAGTTTATGCTGGGTGAGTCACTGTCCTGCGAGGAACATTTAGTTTGAGGGATGGCTGTGAGAAAGACTCAACTTGCTGTTTAGTAACATGCTTGTTAGAACCATTCATCAAAAAATCAAGTATTCAATGCTTCTGAAATCTTGCTACCTGTTTTCATGAGATCTTTTTGCTCTGAGTTGCTGAATGCTGATATTGCTGCATTTTACACTTTTTTTGTAAGAGTTCCCATTGGTTTGGTAGACACAACTTGAAAATCCCACTTGAAATACGAATTCTCCAGGTACGCCCCAGAATCAAAATGTTTGGAAGCTAATTTGGACTCTTATCATTCTGCCAACATCCTATCTGTTTCAGCTTCACTGTTGCTGTTTTAGCTCAAAGGGTTTGCATTCCCCATTGTAGGTGAAACTCTCCGGCATTCCCTCCATGAGGCAGGACATGGTGGGATGCATCACTCTGGTGAGGCCACTTTCCTGTCTCTGGCTTGGTGAATCGATGGGTGATGGATTGATACGTAATGGGATGTGGTTGCTGAACCAGAAAATGCTCAAATAGATTGCACAATGGAGAAGGAAGAGATGCAGAAATCTTGTGCTGCTGCCAGGTACCCTCCTAGTGTTTGCTGAGTTAATCCATATGGCTGGAAAATCAATTTTCACCTTTTGCCTTGTAGTGTACCCGTCGCAAGGGTGAGAGCTCATTACTATTTCACCCAGGTCAAGGTTTGAGAGAAAGGATGAAAGGGATTTATACTTGTCCTCATAAGAGGTCCCTAAAATCTTGTCCTCAGGCTTGTGTTGCTTCCCTTTTTACAGTGGGGGAGAGTCCAGTCTAATCCGCTCATGGATTAGATGAGCGGACAAAGATGGACTGGCAGCATGGATTTGATCTGAATTTGTGTAACACAGACCAACTGGATCCATCTCTAAGATGGAGAAGTCAGGCAGGTGAGGACCTACAGACCTGGCCAGCCCCAAGCTGCATGTGGGGGGCATCTTCTTCTTTTCCCATGACTTAGAGCTGCTGTGCAGGGAAGTTAATTGTTTTATACTTAAAGTATCTTGTGCAGGCGTATTTTTGGAAGTTGTTTTTCTATTAAAACTATCTGTGTAAGCTTATTTTTGCTAGAGGACGTCTCAGAAAAGCATCTAAAAAGCAGCCTCCTTGATGTGACACCACTTGTACGGCACCGAAGTGCTTATTGCGGGGCTGGGGAGGACAGTCCCATGTCCTGCAGTGCCCGGCACTCCGGGGCTTTGCTCTCCCTGTCCTGCTTGAAGGCGGTCGGTGTAAATACCCTGTGGGAAGCTCTGCCCGCGGGCTCTGGGAGCCTGCAGTGGTTCTATCAGTGCTCTAAGAGGCTCCTCGGGGGCGGTGCGGCTCGGTGACCGGGGTACTGCCGCCTTTCGCTGCCGAAGCGGCCGGTTTGTGCCGCTCCATGGTGCGGATCGGGGTGACCGGTCGCTCCGCTGCGCCGCCTCCAGTGACCTGCGGGGGGCGCTGCCGCTGCCTATCAACGAGTCAACCAGCCGGCGCCGCTCCCCATTGGCTGCCGATGACATCACCGGGCGGGACGGCCACGCCTCTATCCCCGCCCCTCCGCCCCTCGGCGGCGCTGCTATTGGTCATCATGGCTGCCCGTCATCTCCAGGCCCCGCCCCTCCTCCGGGCCGTACATTTACGCGGTAGCAAAAGAGAAAGTAGGGAGGATGGTGCGGGCGGCGCGGGGCGGCGGGCGGGACGCGCAGCACCGGCGGCAGCCGCCTCAGCCACAGCCGCGACGGACCGGGCCCCAGCGCGCCCCGCCGGTGAGTGCGGAAGGGGACGAGCCGAGTCGTTGCCTTCCCGGGGCCGGGGAGTGACGGTCCCGGGGTGAAACTTGAGTTTCACCGTGTGCTGCTCGTCTCGTCCCCCCGCCCGGTAAAAGGAGCCGGGTTGTCTCCCTCGGTTGTATTAGTAGCATCACATCAGAGGCGCTCCCGGTGTGTGTTTATCCGGTTTCTAAGCAGTGGGAAGGGCGAGGGGAGGTTTTGGGGAAAAACGGGATGGAAAACCTACCGGTGAGCCCCGCTCGGCCCCTCGGACCTCCGCAGCACGGTGGGTCGCGGTGGCTGCCTCCGGGCTGCCCCGGGACAGGGTGTTGCTGGGCGGGATGGGGTATCTCCGTGCCCCGTATCAGCGGGGCTGGATGGAGGGGACCAGTGTCTGTCCGCTTGTAGGGATTTGTCGGAGTTCGGGAAGTTGGTGCTGGGATGTGTTTTCTAGCGGGAGCCGCAGCTGCTCTGAAAGTTGCCGGGGACGGAGAAGCAGTGTCTGGGCTTTCTTAGGTTGTGTGGCTCTTGTCGTCCTGCTGCCCTCCCGAATGGAAAGGGGGTTCTCATCCCGTGTGCTGTCTCTTGTCAAAGATTGGGCAGGCTGTGACCTTGCTGGGGCGCAGGGGACCCCTCTTTCTAGAAGCTGTGAGATGTGCTGAGGAGGGGGGAACGTGTTCTCACTGGGACTGCTGGAGAACAGCCTTCCTGGGCCTGAAGCTGGGGGCTTAACTGGGACTGGATTAACCTCTAACAGGGGGGATGGAAGCTTTACTTTCTGTAAAGATCTCCAGAACCTAAATCTCCTGTTTTCTCCTGGGTGTTTTTTGTTTCGCTTTATGTTTTCAAGTTTGTAACCATCTCAGCAAACTTATTCACAAGCTAATTTTATTCCAGCTTGCTGGAAAAGTTGCATATCACCACTGACACGTTCCTCTCCTGTGTGTTCCTCCCGGTTGTAGAGTCAGCCCTGTGGTTGCTTCCCTTGCAGTAAGCAGGGGAACAAGAGAACGTGCCTCTCTGTCATTATCAGTTTGCATGCCTTGCTTGCAGCCCGGGATTTCAGAATAGCTCAGCACCATCTGCATGTAGACAAATGCCTCCTCCTGGGTGTAGCTGCACAGCCCCGGCGAGGCGCGTGTATTCTGCATGCCATGTGCACGCATGCAGATAGCTCAAGTATTTGTTTCAGGATTGGAAAAGGGGTTTTAGCAACTACTGTGAGCTGGTAACTGTCAGAGGGGTTGATGAGTTGTTACCTATGGATAAGAGGTGTTGGTAAAGTAAGTTGCTGTATTTGTGGGCTTATGTGATTTCATGATCTGTTTTCATCACCTTTTTCTTCTTCCCATTCCCCCTCCCTTTTCTCTTTTGCAGGGTGATCTTGAGTTCTTCTTAACTTGCTAGTGCTCAGCCTCCTCATGCCTCCATCTCCTTTAGACGACAGGGTAGTAGTGGCACTTTCGAGGCCAGTGAGACCTCAGGATCTCAACCTTTGTTTAGACTCTAGCTATCTTGAATCTGCCTCTTCTGCCGGTGAGAGCCATTCCAGTCTGCTCGGCACAGCTGTCGTGTCCCTAAAGACTGCTAATCTCACGTATATGCCCTCATCTAACGGCTCTGCACGCTCCCTGAGTTGTGGATGCAGCAGTGCCAGTTGCTGCACTGTGGCAACGTACGACAAGGACACTCAGGCCCAAACTCAAGCGAGCACCAGCAGCGCCGCAGCCTCTACCGCCTGCCCTGCCAACCAAATGGTCAACAGCAATGATAACGCCGGCAGCTTGAGCCCCCTGGGCAGCGTGGGGAGCCCAGTCTCAGGCTCCACCAAGCAACTCGCTAGCATCAAAATCATTTACCCCAACGACCTGGCGAAGAAGATGACCAAATGCAGCAAGAGCCACCAACAGAACCAAGGCCCTGTCATCATTGACTGCAGGCCGTTCATGGAGTATAATAAGAGCCACATTCAAGGGGCTGTCCACATTAACTGTTCTGACAAGATCAGCCGGAGAAGGCTCCAGCAGGGCAAGATCACCGTCTTGGACTTGATCTCCTGTCGGGAAGGCAAGGACTCCTTCAAGAGGATCTTTTCCAAAGAAATCATAGTTTATGATGAGAATACCAATGAGCCAAGCAGAGTAATGCCTTCCCAGCCGCTCCACATAGTGCTGGAGTCACTCAAGCGAGAAGGCAAGGAACCCCTAGTCCTAAAAGGTAATCCTCCTCTTTGCCCACACGTTGTCTCATGGTTCCCTTTGCAGTGTGTGTCCTCTGGTGTCAACCTTGCTGATGGTTGTTCTTTGAAAGCTTGTGTTTACCTCTAGGAAGGCCTGCATGCCTTGAGTCACCAATGGCAAAGCAAATGCTTTCCGTGGATAAATCATGGAGCCAGTAGCAGGAGATGCTTGCTTTTCTCTGACTGTTGTCCTTGAGTAGCAGAGGGGGTGGGAACTGGAAGGAGGAGGAAACGTGCTTCCTGGTGTCTGTCTGTGCAGACAAAGAATGTCCCCCCCCGTGCTTGCTCCGAGTATTTATAGCCCAAGGGGCAGAGGTCCAGGAGGGTATACTTCTCTTTTAGCTTGTCAGACTGACCTTTACTTAGCAGCCTTATTTTAGTCCATGTAAAACTGGACGCGTAGGTGCTGGAGATGGACAGTGGGAGAGTAGAAGTGAGGAGGAAAGAGTCAGGAGGCCACTTGGTCTGAAGCATTGCATCATGGACCAGTCAGCAAAACTTGAGGAGCACTCAAGCCTTGTTTTGGTGGTATGGGGTCAGAATAATGGACAGAGAGAGATAATTCATCTAAAAAGCGATCTGAAAGTGTTGCACTTACATGTATGTGTGTGTATATGGCTTTCCTGTAAAGGCTCCTGTTTTAATGTGGTGTTTGTTCTATCCCTTAGTGCCTTGGAGGAAACAAGCCCATTAAGGCAGCATCCAAGGACACTTCCCTTTCTTCTCTTTATTCATTAGCTCCTATTTATCACAATGCTGCCCTCTAGATTGAATCTCCTTTCCCCTGGGTGTTAATGCCATTCAGAGGCATGCATGGTTGGCAGAGACTGGCTGTGGCACTGAGAAACTGTGGAAGATTAAGATCCCTTCCAACCCAAACCAATCTATGGTTCTGTGATTTGTTGATTAGCTTGTACTGTGTTTATTTAATTCACTCAGTTTTTCTGTTCCAGCCTGTGTAACGTGGATCAGGCTGATAGTTTATCCCTTTTCTTCATAGCTTTATAGACGCTAAGGGTCCTGTGAGATCCTCCACTGTGTGTGTATCTTGTGGAAGCTTAAAATTGCACTGTGCTTTCTCTTTGCTCCCAGCAAGTGTATGGTCATGCTGGGCTTGCTTTGATACTTGCTATAGGTTCCTCGTCTGCTTTTATTGAGTGTCTTGGGTCATGATGGTGCCCTTCATCCATAAAAGAGGGAGAGGAGGTGCTTTGCAGAGTGAGGCTACTGCTGGAGTCCTACATTTCTGGTGGTAATCATTCTGTTGTACAGCCTTGCAACTAGGTGTATGGTTGTAGTCTGCAAGCCTTCCTATTCTTAGAAAAGTGGGATGCTGAGGGTGTTTTTACTCTGTGTTTCTCTGAATACACTGGAACTTGTATAGACCTCAAACTGGCAGTTTTTCAGTGCCTGAAGTAAGACCCTGGCTGAGATGGAGCTGCAGATCTGTAGTTGGGCAGCACCGAGCTGTTGGGCCTGTAGGCAGGCTGTGGGCAGCTCCTTCTCCCACCTTCCAACACTGGGTTTAACCGAGTCCTTGTAGGATTGGTTGGTCCATTTTTGGTTCTCAACCCTGAGAAATGTTAGCATCTGCCTCAAAGACCTGCTTAGCAGAAATCCCCTCCCCAAACTGTTCTGCCGACAGATATGGACACATGGTAGAATATAGAGGAAGCCCAAATCCTTTGCTTTTTGGATGTAGTGTTCGGCTGGGCCAGAGCAGACCTCACATGGGGAAGCGTGGAGTGAGGAGAATCCCCATCACCTTAACTCCCCTCCCCTCTTTTGGAGCAGGACTCACTCTGGGGTCGGATAGAGTTGAGTGCAGTACAGAGCAGCACTTAGGAAGGCTGTGGTGAAGTTTCCAAGCAGGGGAGCAGTGCTGGAAGCCCTCATTGTTTAGTTTCACTTGTCAGATAGGGATTTTTCCATCGTGCTTCAGCGCATGGCTGTGTTCAGGCTCCGAAATGAAGCCGGCAGTAGCTGGGGAGCCCTCTTTGCCTCCGTCTCTTATTTCCAGTGCTTTCTTTCGCTCGCTGCAATCTGGTCCTAATTTATTGCCAGCCCATCTGATCCCCTCCCTGTGTTGTGTTTGCAAACACTGGTTGCTAGCCTGCCTGTCCAAGTTTATGTCCCCCTGATCCGGTGCCACCTTCTCCATGTTTGGTGCTGCCTGTCAGCCCTGTTGCCGTTTGGGGCAAATCCGATCAGTGAAGCCAAGGGTTGAGTTACAGCGTGCTGGGGGGAGCAACGTGGCCCCATGTGCATTTTGGGTTTGGGTGCCTGGGTCTTTTTAAGCAGCAGAGAAACCCTGCGCTGCTTCCAAAGGCCAGGCTGTGATCTATAGATAAATGTATGTATGGAGCACCTTATTAGGCTCAAGTTAAAAAGAGGTGGCCTGATTTATTTTTAATGTAGTAGACCAATATATAAACTAGCGCTATGACAAGAGAGCATTGGGGTTTTATGTATGCTGTGCTATGGGGGTATTTTAAGACCTGTGTTCCTCCCTTCCTATCCTGTGTGTCTCTGCTGTTTCCTTTAACATGGAGTGCTTTTTTTGTCATAAATAAAACGTTTGCATAATTATGATTTCAGCTCCTTAGAAGCAAAGATCTGCTCATTTCTTTGTTCACAACCAATAGCACTTGAGACAGGCATAAACCCCCTATTAAAAAAAAAAACAAAGAAACAAATATCTGTTTCACAGTGCTGCTAAATGGGCTGCAGCAGGCTAAGCTGTCAAGGCTGAAGCTGCTGCTCCTCAGTCTGTTTGTATACAAAACAGGAAGAAGTTAGGTTTTCCCCCCATACCCACACACCTTCATACAAGACCATGATATTGCATGAAACTTAAAGGCCTCCCTTTTTGTGGTGCTTTTTCTTCTTTTTTAGGGAAGGAGAGGAGAAAAAACTACTGGTGTGAGCCCAGCATTCCTTCTGCCTGAGGCCAGTAGCAAAGCTGTTGCTGAATTTGGGGAGGCAGAGCATGGCAATGCAGCCCTGGCTCTCCCTGGAGGGGTTGTGTCCCTTTCCTTCCTGCAAACCCAATGGGGAGGCATCTCTGCCCTCCCAGAGCACCCCAGCTCAACGCAAAAGTGACCTGGAGCCTTGGGGGTCTGTGTGCTTGAGTTTGCCACTGGATTTAAAAGTAGGAAGTGGAAAATTCATTTGCATTCAGATGAAAAGTAGTAGTATTTTTCCTAGAATGAGATGCGTAGGTTTGGAGTTGAACATCTCTGTTTTCCAAGTTAAATAGAATCTGCAAATGAAACAAAAAAGAGAAACTGAAGCATCTGTGCCCATGCATTTCAACAGCCTTTAACACAAGAGCATTTGCCTTTGTCTCCCTGGCCAGTGTCTATTGGTATTGTCTTCATCCTGCCCTTCCTCCTCTGCCTTCAAGCCTCAGCAGCAGGAGCCTTGTGAACCTGCTGAAGTCTTGTGGTTAGTTTTTAAAGGCTTCTGAGTTTAACTGCAGGGAAACAGCAAATTCAAAAGCAGAGGTGCAAATTGCAATTAGGGAAATAATCCATTTCCCCCCTGCCATGTGCTTTAAAGCAATGACTGGACTGCTGCAGGGGGTTAGGGAGCAACCGGCTGATGGTGATAACAACTGGTTGCTTCTCTGTTCCTGGTCTCAGGAGCTTATTTATGCTCTGGCTTTCAGTCTTCTCATAGCTCATCTAACAGGGAAATAAACGAAGTGACTTGCTCTCATTACAGCAGGGAGTATAAGACCTGCCAGCAAACCACTTCATGCTTTCTGCCACGGTCTAAGAATAGCTTCAGATCTCTTACCACACCAAAGTCATATTATCAGAAGTTGGAACAACTGTAGAGAGATCGAGACAGCTGTAAAAGGAATAAGTACCTGGCTTATGTTGTCCCATGTTCATGTAAAATACTGCCTTCTGGAATACCTGACCTGGTCATAATCTGTTGCAAGGACATCATTAATTATAATTATGTAACTTAACGGTGTTGGTGTTACTTTAAGACCTAACTGGATGACACTGCACAAGTGTATTGGAGACCAGAACTTGACGCAGTGGTCAACAAATCCAGCTGACCAACGAAACACGTGCCTGGCACCTATTTCCACCAGAGATCTCCACTGAATAATTATTAGGTCATGGTTCTAATAGGGAAGTGTGTATTTTAAAGTGTTAAGCAATGCGTGTGAAGCGTCCAATGTGCTTCAAACTAAAGTGTGTTCCCTCTGTGCTGCAGAGGAAATCTGGCCCCATCAGTCACTGGGGGAAAAACTTCTGCTGGCTCTATTAGGGCTGAGATTTCACCTTCAGTTTTCAGGCTCTGATTGCTGGAGCTTAAAAAAGTATCTTTCTCCACTGGAATAAATGATTGCATTGGTTGCGACACTTGAAAATCAGTTGCGTATGTCTGCACCTTTCGCATTTAGATAAATTGGAGCAATACTGTGATTGTAGACCACCACAGCCTTTTCTGTATTTTGAAGGGATGCTTCTGCAGAGGAGTGTACCTCTAAACTTTGCTTATTCAACAGTAATAGAATGGAAGGTGTAGCATTTCCTCCCAGATGATGGCATCTGAGAGTTGGAAGTGGTGGCTTGCACAGTGCCCGTCACATTTTAACTGTCCTTGGGGGGAAGAGGGCAATGACACTGACTTGGAAAGGAAGGAACAGGAAGGAGGTTTGTTTTGGTGTTTGGTTGTGGGGGTTTTTTTTAAGCTCTTCAGCTTCTCATACCCTTGGAAACCAAACTAAGAGTCAAGAAGCAAACTATTGCATTAGGCAAGTATCTCTGAGGCTTGTAAAGAAAAATCTATCCCCAGTTCTGTTTAAGCTGGAGGGACATCTCCCACGATGTTCCTGGTAGGTAGATGTTGGGTTAGAATTACCTGGATGCCTCATGTGCTGCCCTTACCCTGATGGAGGTGAGACTCTCTACTAGTAAAATCTTTATAGAGTTGATTGCTGCTGTGTCTTCTGCCTTTCTATTATGAAGGTGAGCACGGCTTTTTTGAGAGGCTCAAGGTGGTAGAGAAGCTGTATGTGAAGTTTGAATGGAAGCTGAATGTTAGCTAATACAGATGGACCTTTTTACTAGACATACACGTGGGTTGTTTGCCTTCCAGAGCAGCAGCCAATGTTTTTACTATGCTTAGGAGCACAAAAGTTTGTAGTGAGATTACCTTGGCTTTACAATGCATTTGAAGTGGGGATCAGCC